>NC_088629.1:1757686-2057686 GCF_036013475.1 Columba livia | reverse complement strand
ATATTGTGGGAACATAAACACCTTCTGGTTGGGGTTGTTTGGGCTGGGAAGAGGTGCGGGGGGTCCTGGGGGTTCCTATAGCTCTGCTGGTTTAAAGCATGAGTTGAACCCAGTCGTACGCAGGGTTGGAACCGCGCACCGTCCTCATCTCCGCAGAGGGGCGGAAGCCTCGTCTGGGGTAAAACGGGGCGCTTTGGGTTGTTAAAGCTGTGGCGCCGCCTCCTCGCAGCATTATTGGGGAGTCAAGAGCCATTTTCCCCTTTCCACGTGCCCCAAAACAGCTTCTTGGCTCTAGTTTGTGGCTGGAAACCACAAGACAAGACCCAACCATCCTTCCCGAGCTTCTCTGGAAGAGATTATGGAGGCTTTTTATTTATTAGAACGCAATACGCTGAAGCTTCCCGGTCACCCAAGTCCCATCAGGGACAGGAGAAACCCCTGGCTGAACCTCAGCTTCATTTGCTGCTCTTAGACTGTTGGTGTTTTGCACCTTAAGCTCCGCTTCTCTTTTAAAAGCATTCAGGGCCGGATCGCCATAAGATAAATTAACTTAATTATTACCGCGGCGTTGAGGATGTCTCGTCTGGTGGGGATGTCTGTACGTACTCGATTTTCTGGCTTCATTGCCGTGGCCTTTGGGCAGTTTGAAGGCGCCCAACGCACCGGCTTTATCTTTGCTCATCGGGGGAGTCGTACCTGTTCCTATAAACCCAGTTTAGTGAGGAGGACGAGACCTCTTGGGTGTTTATTGGACGTCTGAGGGGTGAAACCTCGGGGTCTTTTGCTTTGGGGCCTCCTTTGAAATGTTGAACTTGAAGGAGGAGCTTTGCAAAGCTCGAAGGGCGTCTCTCAAGGGAAAACATGCAAGTGAACCAGCGAATCTCTTCTCCCTTCCTGGTGGAATAATGGCCATTGTTTGCTCCTCCGGCCGGCGAGGTGTTGGCTGAGGCGCGTTTCCCACAGGATTTGGGTTCTGGTTGTGACGTGCGCGGGACGTGACGCGCGGTCACCTCGGCTGATCCCTGACGGCTTTAAACCCGGGATTTGAGCCCTGGGGGACTCGGGGCATCTTGAGGTGGTTGCAGTTTGTCCCAGGGGCTGTTAGTTTATTCCTGGCACCATCCAGGGGGTGCGACTGATTTTGGAACCTTCCCCAACCAGCGCTTTCCTCCTCTCCCTGCCTTAACATGGATATAACTCCACAGAAACACCCCAAGAGGTTTTCTCCTTTTGCTTTGAAGCAGCATCTGCCAAAAAATGCTAATGTGGGGTGGTTTGGTCCTTTGTGCTGCGAGTGCTTTGTAATTACAGGTCGAGGGTTCATTGTGGCGCTGGGTTCAGGCCCCTCCCTGGAGGCCGGCGACAAAAGAATTGCTCTCCAAATGGGTTTGTGGGGATAGGGAAACTATCCCGATGCATCTGGAGGGAGCTGAGATTGGGGTTCTGAGCCCTTAAAGTGGGTGTAAAACACTCACAAAGCCTCAACCCCTCCCTGAAATCGCTGCGAGAGGGACTGAGCTTTGCCGATCCCACCTGGGCGAGCGCGGGAGGGACCGTGAGCGGGGTAAATGGAAATGTCTGAACCCTCATCATCCTCGGGTTTAAAATAAAACCATCAAATGACTCCCAGGTCCGTCTGTGGTATAAAAACGTCTCTCCTTCGCAACTATGGGCTGCGAGATCTCCGTGGGTGTCGCAGGTTGGTGCCGTCAGCTGCGTCTCGTCGCCCAAACTCCCTAAACGCCCCTTTTGGTGCCGGGGGAGTCGTGTTGGGATGCGGCGCCCACCCTGACACGCGGCAAAGCTTCTTGTCTTTGCCATGGACGCGGGTGAGCAGCAAAAGGACAAAGGTAGGAGCAGTTTGGCTAAATAAACCCCAGGTTTGGTTAAATAAACCACAGGATGGAAGCTTGTTTGGCGAAGCGAGTGAGAATCGTGCGGTTTTGCTTGAGCCCTGATGACCGGGAGCACCATTTCCTGAATTATAACCGAATTTCCCTTTGGAAAGTAAAAGCTGCTCCTCCCTCCCGCTCGGTTGAAAGGGGCTGCTCGGTGTTTTATTTCTTCTCCCCATCAGGGTTGAAAAGCCATTTGATTTTTGGAGGTGAATTAACGCCCCCCGCGCCGCTTCCCTCTCCAGATCGGGGCTGCGCGTTCCCCCAAACGAGGCGTCGCGCTCGCTCTTAATTACCCTCCCACGGCGGTAATTAAATGTGTTATCGCACCACGTCCCGCCGCGCTCAGCCTTGTTTAAGAAGCCAAGCGCTCCCAGGGCTGAGAAATCCCTTAAATCTGACCCAAATCTTCCTCTTTTGGGAAAAGATTGGCCTTTCTCCCCAGTTAAGAAGGTGGCTCGGGTAATTCTGCTCTCCCCATCACCAGCTCCCTCCGGGGTCGGTTTTAAGCCGGTTCTGCGGTCGCTGGGCTGGGATTGAAGCTGTCGACACACATTCCCTTCCCAGGAGATGCTGCTGGGGGGCAGGAGGGTCTCCCCCACTTTTCTGTGGGTCACAGGGACAGAAGTTGCCATCAGATATTCCAGAAAGCGACCTTGGCTTAAGCACCTTCAGCAAAACCGAGTTTTGCTGAACTCTCACTGATTTATGTCCTTTCAATCGCCGGCTCTGGTCAAGCTCTGCTGTGCTGCTGAGAGAAGGGGTTTTTCCCCACCGTGGTGAGTTATGTTGACTTTGGATTGTAACTCCCAACCAACCAGTTGCCGTCAAGCGCGTCTCCTTTCCCAAAATCACAGGGATAAGCCCCAAACGATGGATCATGAGTTTCGGGGAGATCGTTGCCTGTGATCAGTGACCCCCAGGTGATGGAAACCCAAACCCCCTCCTCTCCGGTCCCTTCTCACATGTGCTACGAGTCGGACGAGCTACCTGCTTATTTATTGGGTTTTTGAATTGGTTTCTAGATATTGTGCCTGGTCTCCGCTCCCTCCTCAACCGAGCACATGGAAACCTGTAATTGATTAAGAAAATGATAAAACCCGCTTTATTTCCCCGGGGCCGGGTGCACTGAAGCGCTGGGAGGCCGAGGAGGGTTCAGCGTCACTGCAAAGCGCCGAGATAACGTTACCGAGATTGCGTCTCGCTCTCTTTTCACCCTGGGACGCCTCAGCGGGATCCGGTGACATTCGGGAGCTGTTGGTTTGATGTCCTTAATCTAATTGATCCAATTATTAATCGCTTGGCCTTCTGAACAAGACTGAGCGTGTGTAAGCGGTTTATCGCGCTCTGGAGCGCCGTGTTCCGCGTGGTTTGCTCGCATCTCCTGCCATGGAAAGCGTTGGCTTTGACTCTTTGTTCCATCCTTCTTGTGGAATAGGTTTTATTGCTTCGCTCGGACACATTTTGGACCTTTGTTTTCTAACCTAGCGGAAATAGGATTTCTTTTTGTGCGTCTTTCTTATAGAAAACATCTCTTCTTTCTTCCAGCCGCTGAGATATCAATTCACCTCAACAACTCTATAACCTTTCTGTTTCTCCTCATCTAGATTTCAGCTTTTTGTGCTGCTCGGTGATGTCGTTCCGAAGAGGTAGACGGATCGCATATATGTGCTTAAAACCCCCCAAAAAGCATGTGTTTTCCTTCCCAGTAACCAGCAGCAAAACGCTGTGTGATGTAACCGCCTTGGCTTGCGAGGACGGACGCAACTCGGTGGGTTTTGTCCCCAAAATAAGCCGCTGCCGCTCTCAACAAAAGCCGCCGTTTGATCGCAGTGTGTTTGATTGAAGCGTGACCCGGATCGTTCCAGCGGCGCTTGGCTGCTGCCCGCTTTGCGCTTTGGGGGAAATAAAGGACGTTTTCGCTCTTATTCCCATTTACAGCCGTGGATTGATGGGGTGGGACTGATCCAACAGAGTATCCGATCTGTCGCTGGATCCAATCATCCCAACCAGATAAGGTTTGTTGAGGTTGTTTCAGCTTCCAGTAAACAGCTCGGAAACCTCTTGTAGGGCTTTTCTTTCACCATTCAGAGAGCAGAAAGGAAACCTTTTGGGCCATGGTGGATTCATTTTTGGACAGGACTGGCCTGTTTCCTTTGGCCAGGATTAACTGTTTGGGTCTCTCAAGCTTTTTCTATTGTTCAGAATTAAGGTTGATGATCTTTTGGTTTAAGGAGTTGTTGGAATAGCAGATTTGGGGATTATTTCTTGTTACGTTTACACCATTGAATTTAACGCCTTCGCTTCTCCAAGCAGAGTTTGGGGTGACACCAAATGGCCGTTACAAAAAGACACGGTGATAACTGGAACCCGTGAGTGTGGAAACCGCTGACTTTTGTTCTTTGGGTTATTGAGGGCTGGTTTTTGTGCAAGGATCCATACGAAGCTTTGGCTGCAGCTTCATCCTCGCACTCAGCCGTGAATAAGTGTTTTCTTTATCGTGGTCAAACAGGAATTACCTATTTCCCAATCAGCAGCAAACTCGTTTGGAAACAGGAGGGCGGGGGAGCTTCCTGCTGGAGAAACTGGGTGTGCTGGGAACGGTCACAGGATCCCAGAATGTCAGGGGTTGAAGGGACCTGGAAAGCTCATCCAGTCCAATCTTCTCCAGCTCCAGAGCCCCAGCTCCCTCAGCCTTTCCTCACACGGGAGATGCTCCACTCCCTCCAGCATCTTGGTGGCTGCGCTGGACTCTCTCCAGCAGTTCCCTGTCCTGCTGGAGCTGAGGGGCCACAGCTGGACACAAGATTCCAGGTGTGGTCTCCCCAGGGCAGAGCAGAGGGGCAGGAGAACCTCTCTGACCTACTGACCACCCCCTTCTAACCCACCCCAGGTCCCATTGGCTTCCTGGCCACAAGGGCCCAGTGCTGGCTCATGGTCCCCCTGCTGTCCCCAGGACCCCCAGCTCCCTTTTCACTGCTCCAACAGCTCATTCCCAACTTACACTGGAACCTGGGCTTGTTCTGCCCACATTCAAGACTCTACACTTGCCCTTGTTCTATTTCATCACATTTCTCCTGCCCAGCTCTCCAGCCTGTCCAGGTCTCTGATGGCAGCACAGCTTCCAGTGTCACCACTCCTCCCAGCTTGGTGTCACCAGCAAATCGCTGACAGTCACTCTATTCCCTCATCCAAGTCATTGATGAATATATTGAACAGTGCTGGTCCCAGCACTGTCCCCTGGGGCACTGCACTGGGTACAGACCTCAGCGATGCCACAGTGATGCTCTGACCTCTCCCAGCTGAGCATCCCCATATATTCTGGATTTGAACAGTTGTTGCGTGCGGTGAAGGCAGCAAAGAGATTTGCCGCTCGATCCTCTGGTGAGAGGTTAAATCCGGGTGGAATAAGCTCGGCGTTAATATTGGATGAGCCAATATTAACCCCGCGGGCATCCGATGTGACTCTCCTGGTGGTGCAGCTCCAGGATCGCTTAATGACAGGTCTTTTTCTTAAAGAAAGGCTTAATTCCCATTGAACATGTGTCAAGTTGTGATGCCCGGGATGTTTCCACCACCCCAGTGCCCCAATGGGTCCAGACAAGTTCAAAAGCCTCGTGACAAGGTGCTGGATTGAGTTTTATTGGTTTTATTAGAGCGCAATGAGTCGCAGGAGCTTTTTCTGGCTGGTAATGCCCCAAATCTGGGCTGGGGGAGAGGGAAGGGATGTGGGTGACCCCAGAGAGCCCCAAGTGATGCTTGGGAGATGCTGCAAATGCAAAAATTAGAGCTTCACAGAACAAATTTTGTCTTTAAAGGGAGACAAGAGCAGGCAGGAAGGCGGTTGGAGGCTCTTAATGGGCAAAAGAAGCGTTTGTCACAGATTTTCAACCTGTTTGCTCGTTTAATGTGTATGGAAAGGAGAATCTGATCGTTCGGTGAGGGGATCAGAGGGCAGCGAAGTTTGCGGGTCAGTGCTTCTGTTCCTTTGGTTTGCGTGGAGCCGGAGCGTTGATCCTGAGACCTGAGGTGTCAGAATAAATCAGTTCCTGTGTCTGAAGCAGAAAGGAAAACGAAATAATAGCTCGTGTGGTCTGTGCTGGTTGGGGTCTGGTTGTGGTGGGCACAGACATAGAATCCCAGAGTGTGAGGGTTGAAAGGCCCTGGAAAGCTCATCCAGTGCAATCCCCCCGGAGCAGGAACACCCAGATGAGGTTACACAGGAAGGTGTCCAGGCGGGTTGGAATGTCTGCACAGAAGGAGACTCCACAACCCCCTGGGCAGCCTGGGCCAGGCTCTGCCACCCTCACCCCAACAAGTTGCTTCTCACCTTCCAGCGGAACCTCCTGTGTTGCAGTTTGCACCCATTGCCCCTTGTCCTGTCCCTGGTTGTCACCAGAAGAGCCTGGCTCCATCCTCCTGACACTGCCCCTTTCCATCTTGATCCCCAGCAATGAGTCCCCCCTCAGGCTCCTCTTGTCCAGCTCCAGAGCCCCAGCTCCCTCAGCCTTTCCTCACACGGGAGATGCTCCACTCCCTCCAGCATCTTGGTGGCTGCGCTGGACTCTCTCCAGCAGTTCCCTGTCCTGCTGGAGCTGAGGGGCCACAGCTGGACACAAGATTCCAGGTGTGGTCTCCCCAGGGCAGAGCAGAGGGGCAGGAGAACCTCTCTGACCTACTGACCACCCCCTTCTAACCCACCCCAGGTCCCATTGGCTTCCTGGCCACAAGGGCCCAGTGCTGGCTCATGGTCCCCCTGCTGTCCCCAGGACCCCCAGCTCCCTTTTCACTGCTCCAACAGCTCATTCCCAACTTACACTGGAACCTGGGCTTGTTCTGCCCACATTCAAGACTCTACACTTGCCCCTGTTCTATTTCATTACATTTCTCCCCGCCCAGCTCTCCAGCCTGTCCAGGTCTCTGATGGCAGCACAGCTTCCAGTGTCACCACTCCTCCCAGCTTGGTGTCACCAGCAAATCGCTGACAGTCACTCTATTCCCTCATCCAAGTCATTGATGAATATATCGAATAGTGCTGGTCCCAGCACTGTCCCCTGGGGCACTACACTGGGTACAGGCCCCAACTGGACTCTGCCCATTGACCACGACTCTCTGGCTTCTTCCCTTCACCAGTTCACAGTCACCTCGCTCCCCGCTCATCCAGCCCACACTCCTCAGTTCAGCTGTGAGGATGCTGTGGGACACTGTGTCAAATGCCTTACTCAAGTCAAGGTCGATCACATCTGTAATTGCTTTTTTTCCTTGTTGCATCCAGCAAAAACTCACGGTGGGATTCCAGGCCTCGCAGATATTTAGTTTCAAGGGTTGCGTTCTAAGCCTTTGAATAAAAAGGTCCTGGCAAGTAAAGTGTGGTTGGTGCATCTACCGAAACGCTGCGGAGCGCTCGGCTCTAATTAACCACCAATAATCCCGCTGAGCTGAGCTGAGCTGAGCTGGCAGCGCCGACACGAACCCGCGTGCGAGCGGAGCCGCGTTTCCTTGTGGCTCCACGAAAAGCCGCCGTGAGTCAGTGCCCTCCCAGCTGCCTCGAAACGTCTGTCTGAGCAAACAGCGCGTCAGCCTTTTTTGGCTTCTTGTGCTGGACGGTGGCGATCGACCCTTCCTGACTGTGGCTTTTTGCTTTGTTTTTAACAGGATCGTCTACTTTCAAAAAATCCCTCACCCCCGAGGTAAGTTTCTGCGTGACAAGCTGGTTTGTTCCTATAGAAACCCTTAAATCCAGACTGCTGTTTATCCCTTCTCTTTCAAATCGGTGCGGTAAGCTGTAAGCACTCATTTAGGAAATCAAAGCGTTCTTCCTTATCGAGGGAATAAAATCTTAACGACTCTGCTGGAACTGAGCAATTCCAGGCCCACCAACCCCCCCCGAAATCTCCCGCTGCCAGCAAGATGTTCAACCCGTTTGGACTGCGGAACGTCATTTACCGGCCGCGTGTGTTAGACACCGATGAGTCAACGGGGTGAATCACAGCGGGATCCGCCGCCTTCCTAAAACGTTTCCTCCGAGCTGCGCTTGGTCCAGACTCGCTTAGAGCTCATTGTGTGATGAGGGTTCGCACCAAGGTGTTGGTGTTTAATCCCATGTCTGGCCCCGTTGCACATCAGCCAGTGGGTTCTGAAGGTGTTTTGATGCTGTCTGTCTGTCTGTACCTCGTCCTTGCTTTGCTATGCTCTGGGGCTTCAGCAGCTCTATCTTTAAAACACAAATGATGCCGGGTGGCTCTGGGCAGCCACCCACTGCTAAGAATTGTGGTTTATACCTTGCTTCTTACCATCTTTTGCTCCACTTTTAGATGCCGGGTGGTTCTGGGCAGCCGGGCTCGCAGACGATAAAGAAAGGGCACCGAGGAGTGGACTCCACGGGTGAAACTACCTATAAAAAGGTGAGTTCGTCCCACGCAGCTCGTTTGAATGTTCTGCGCTCACGGGGTTCGGTGTTAGATGGTGGGTGATGTCTGTGACAGCCGCTGAAGATCTCAAAGGAAAGGAACCAAAGGACTGAACGTGTCCTCCTTAGTTTCTCTGCTGCAGCCTTCCTAAGACGGGCTTATTTTTAAACTTCACCCATTAGCGACACTTCCGAGGCCTCTTGTGGCTTCTTGGGTGCTCTCTGTGCTCTTCGGCCACAATAGATCTTGTGGCATTACTGGAATTTGCTTTACAAAGGGGAGATTGTTCGGGGCTTTTTAAAAAGCCTGTAAATGTGGGTATTTTGTGGGTGCCGCTTCCCGTTTGTTGGACTTGATCGGGTTGAGTCGACTCTGAAGCGAGGACGAGTTTCTGGGCTGCGGATTAAATGGGTTATGGCTCGATAGGGACGTTTCAGCGCTGTGGGTGAGAGAAGCTGCTGGTCTGAAATCTGATCCCGATGAACGTCTGTCTGTCTGTCAGCAATCGGAGCAGAAGGGAGGAATTCGAATGGCCTCTCTCCAAAAGGCAGCTTTTGTTATCCAGCCCTTTTTGAAGCTGCTCGTGCCTTCAGGATTCAGATCTGGGTCTCAGTTTCCCAGCACATTCAGAGGTAGAAGGTTAGACAGCAGTTAATAGGAGACAAGAGTAGAAGCCAATGGAAGATGCTTGAAATGTTTCTTGCGAGGGTCCCAGGGACCCGACGGGGCGCTGCGTGGGGTTTATCCGGGACTAACGCACAGCCTGTTCTCCATCCCCTCCCTTTCCAGAGGTGGGAAATTGTTTTGGCTGATAACAGCGCCGGTAAACAGGCAGCTGCTGCCTCATAGAAGAGAAAAATCCTCGTTCCTTGGCAACGCGGCCCCGCGGCTCCGTGTTCACAAACAAGGCAGCGTCGCTGCGCAAGTCCCGCTGCTCGGCGGCGAGACCGTCCTGGCGGTTTAGGCAGGCCTAGGTGAGCTGGGCCTAGATCAGTTCTCAAGCAGCTTCAGCCTTTAGAGGGTAAGAAGGGTCGAGTTCTTCCTCCTTCACTGTGTAATACAGAGAGAGTTGTCAGATACGGGCAGCTGAAGAAGAAAAGGACGTTGTGGGCGAGCTGGAGTCACCGCCAGTTTGTGCTGCTCTTTCCGGGGAACCGTGAGCAGGTCTCTGGCAGCTGACATAACAGAAAAGCAATGGAGCTGGAGAAATGTTCCCGTTTGTTTGACAAGGCTTCACGGAGGACATGTGTCTGGGGACACCGTTTATCCCCCAGATACCGCCGCGTCCTCTGTTGCCAAATGCTTTGATCAACAGCGGTTCCTGGGCTTTGTTGAGCTTAAGGAAACAAACACGAGTTGGATCCTGAGCCCTGGCTCTTGGTTTGGGTCCAGTCGCTTTACGTATGAGCCAAGTGGAACGTCCACGAGCTGCAGCTGCACGAATCCAACCCGCACCTGCTCGGCAGCCTCGGCATTTCCAGCCGGATTGACGGCAGAATGTTGGGGTGCTGAGCAGATCTCATCGGGGTCCTTTTAAGGGTGTCAATTCCAGTTCACATCCTTCATGCTCGAGTGCAAATACCGAGCAGGGTCTATCACAGATGTAGGGCTGTTCCCATCACCAATGAGGATACAAAACTGGAGCCAGTAGGTGTGGAATAACCCAGCTAAGAGTGCTGGTTTAAACAGGGAGCTCTCTCCTTTAACTCCTTTCATTCCTGTTTCCAGTTTGCTGCTCCCCAGTGTCTAATTCATTTTCTCTGCCCCTCCAGACGACATCGTCTGCCTTGAAAGGCGCCATCCAGCTGGGCATCACACACACCGTTGGCAGCTTGAGCACCAAACCTGAACGAGATGTTCTCATGCAAGATTTCTACGTAGTAGAAAGTATTTTCTTCCCCAGGTCGGTGCTTTGATAGCGTCAGTGTGTCCTTTTTGGGTGTTTGCTTTTTAGGGCAGTTTCTTAAATGTTTCACATCCAAATACCCGTGTGTTCTTCTCCCCTTGAGCAGTGAAGGGAGCAACCTGACCCCAGCTCATCACTACAACGACTTTCGGTTCAAAACTTACGCTCCAGTGGCCTTTCGCTATTTCCGGGAGCTCTTTGGCATCCGACCAGATGATTACTTGGTGAGTGGGCGGCTGGAGCAGGTTTGTTGGAGCTGTGGGGAGCTATGGGGCCCTGTGGCCGACTCTGTAAGCACCGTGGGGATGCCATACGGGACCCTGGGCTTTCCCTCTGTTAATGTTTAAAAGGAAGAGCCTTCACGCTCAAGTTTCCTGCTGCCGCGTCTCTCACCTCTGAGAGAGCAGTGTAGGGGAAAGGGAGCTGGGGGTCCTGGGGACAGCAGGGGGACCATGAGCCAGCACTGGCCCTTGTGGCCAGGAAGCCAATGGGACCTGGGGTGGGTTAGAAGGGGGTGGTCAGTAGGTCAGAGAGGTTCTCCTGCCCCTCTGCTCTGCCCTGGGGAGACCACACCTGGAATATTGTGTCCAGCTGTGGCCCCTCAGTTCCAGCAGGACAGGGAACTGCTGGAGAGAGTCCAGCGCAGCCACCAAGATGCTGGAGGGAGTGGAGCATCTCCCGTGTGAGGAAAGGCTGAGGGAGCTGGGGCTCTGGAGCTGGACAAGAGGAGCCTGAGGGGGGACTCATTGCTGGGGATCAAGATGGAAAGGGGCAGTGTCAGGAGGATGGAGCCAGGCTCTTCTGGTGACAACCAGGGACAGGACAAGGGGCAATGGGTGCAAAGTGCAACACAGGAGGTTCCGCTGGAAGATGAGAAGCAACTTGTTGGGGTGAGGGTGGCAGAGCCTGGCCCAGGCTGCCCAGGGGGTTGTGGAGTCTCCTTCTGTGCAGACATTCCAACCCGCCTGGACACCTTCCTGTGTAACCTCATCTGGGTGTTCCTGCTCCGGGGGGATTGCACTGGATGAGCTTTCCAGGGCCCTGCAACCCCTCACATGCTGTGATTCTGTGTTTCTTGTCCTCCTCAGTACTCGCTCTGCAACGAGCCGCTCATTGAGCTTTCAAACTCCGGAGCCAGCGGGTCCCTCTTCTACGTGTCCAGCGACGATGAGTTTATCATCAAGACAGTTCAGCACAAAGAGGCCGAGTTCTTACAGAAGCTGCTGCCCGGCTACTACATGGTGAGTGGCTTGGGGGAGCAGTTCTTTGCAAGCTAGGGAATGGTCCCCCAAACGTAAGAGAGATACCCCAAGCATGAGAGATATTGCTGCACACCGCTCGGTAGATGTGAGCGGAGCTTTGAGCAGATGTAAAAAGGCGACACACAAGCTCTTCCTTTGCTCTGAAGCCGTTTGGCTTCTGTGTGAATGAACAGCAAACTCTTTCCTTCCTATGAAGTTTCTCAGCTTTGCAAAGAGGTCGTTAACAACACCCCTGTGTTCCCCATGTTCACCTGCCCTTGTCTTTTAGTTTCTTTGGCAATGGCTTTGACTCTCTGCCAGCTCTGTTCCCATATAGAAGCGCAGGAAGGAACAAATAACTCCTCCAATTGGCGTGTGCATAACCAGAATGGCTTTCAAGGTATTTGCTCATCTTTGACGTTTCAGAATTTGAACCAGAACCCCAGAACGCTGCTGCCAAAGTTTTACGGCTTGTACTGTGTCCAGGCCGGAGGCAAAAACATTCGCATCGTCGTGATGAACAACCTACTGCCACGCTCCGTCAAAATGCACCTGAAATACGACCTGAAGGGCTCCACCTACAAGCGCCGAGCGTCCCAGAAGGAGCGAGATAAGGTCTTCCCAACATACAAAGACTTGGATTTTATGCAGGACATCCCCGACGGCCTCTTCTTGGACTCTGACATGTACAACGCTCTGTGCAAAACGTTACAAAGAGACTGTTTGGTAAGTGTCGGGGCGAAGGGCGGTGTGGAGAGTTGGTTTATATATTTTCTGCGCCTTTCCTGTGAAAAGGCGACAGCGTCGACTTCGCTTGGTGTATTTTGATGGCAAAAACGCTGACTACGCTTCTGAAAATGGTTTTCCGGGGCTCGCGATGCTGATTGAACCTTTGCTGACTCTGTGCCCAGGTCCTTCAGAGCTTCAAAATCATGGATTACAGCTTGCTGGTCGCCATCCACAACATGGACCTGGCGCAGAGGGAGCACGCGATGGCGGACGGGACGTCCCAGGCCGACACGCGCCGACCCGCCGCCCAGAAGGCCCTTTACTCCACGGCCATGGAATCCATCCAAGGAGAGGCCCGGCGAGGCGGCACCATAGAAACCGACGACCAGTAAGCGTGTCGTTGCTGTTCCCAGTGACATACTGGGAGGAGCGAGGGGTACAACCCAAGCTTGGCTAACGGAGGCTTAATTTAAACGCATACTGGGCAATACCGAATTGCCGTCACTGGGCAGAAGGGTCTCAGTATCACCTCTTATGCTTTTATCTTTGATTTCCCGTCTTTTGTCTACAATTTTCTCACCTTCCAGGTGGGATTTGAGAGTTCTCTGCCCGCCAGTTGTTGGCAGCTTCAGCTCGTTCCATCCACCTCTAAGAGATGTAGCGAGAGCTTTGTTAGGTCAGGCTTAACAGCCCATCCAGTCCATCTGCAGTAGCTGCTCTTTACAGCTGCTCTTTCTCTTCTCATGCATGAGCTGGGATCAATCCTCTTCAATAAAATTGTCACGTGGAGGGAGAAAGGGCTCGACTCATGTTTAGCTGTTGTACCGCAGAAGCGTTTCGCTCTGGCTCGTCCTCCTCAATTTGCTGAGCAGAAAGTGCCTCCCGCGTGTTGACGCTTGTTCGTGACTTTGTGTAACACCTGTGGGGCGTGAGAACACCCCGCTTCAGTGTCACCCCCTCTTTTCTCGCAGGATGGGAGGGATTCCGGCCCGCAACGCCAAGGGCGAGAGGCTGCTGCTCTACATCGGCATCATCGACGTGCTGCAGTCCTACAGGTAGGGACGGTTTTATAACATCTGCGTCTCGCCAAAGCGTAAAGACCCTTTCCCAGCGTTGTCTGCCCTTGCTTGGCCTACAAGAAATAGCTAACACACAAATAATTCATTTTTAAGAGGTTACATGTGTCAAGTCCCCGTTCAATATTGCGAGTTAACCACCCTCATTAACTTTGCCTGCGAAACTCTTGGGGTGAAAATCATTCTTAATTCTTCCCCTTGGTCAGATTCATCAAGAAGCTGGAGCACTCTTGGAAGGCGCTTGTGCACGATGGGGTAAGTACAAAATTAGCCCTGTTTTCAGCTGTTTAGCCATAAAACCGGATTAGTTTTAAACTGTTCCTGCTGCCTGTGCTCCTTGTGGGCGCAATATCCTGGATTTCTGAGACATTTGTGTGTTTCTGCTTGTATATATATAAGATTGACACGCTGCTGTCTGTCCCTTGGTCTCGCAGGACACCGTATCCGTGCACAGGCCCAGCTTTTACGCCGAGAGGTTCCAACGGTTCATGTGCAACACGGTGTTCAAGAAAATACCACGTAAGTACCGCGGCGCGATCGCCCTGGTTTCTGCTTTGCTCACAGGAGCTTTGGGAAGTCTGTCCTGCTGCGTCACCCCTTCCTTCTCTATTCTTTCCTCATAGATATGACCTTAGCGGACACGTTTCGCCCATTGTTCCTTTGGGGCTCTGTCAATGGGAAGTTGCTGCGTTGGGTGTTTTGCTCCTTCCTGAATGTGTTAGAAAAACGCTTTATGTGGGTTTTTATTTCCTTGTGTACTTCAGTAAAGCCGTCGCCTTCCAAGAAGAGCCGGTCCGGCACCGCGGTTCCGCGGCGGAGCTGCCAGGGAGGAGTTCCTTCCCAATTGCACATGTCGTGCGAGACGAAAGCACAAGTGACCACCGAGGCGGACGTAGAGCAAGGTTGGTGCCTGGAGAAGTTAACTCTTCAGCTTGTATTTGTCTCACGGAAACTCGCTGCCTCCCGAGCCGTGCGAGGCGCCTCTATGGTGTTTTGTGGGCCTATTTTCTGGGGTCGGGCGTGCGAGAAGCCAAAAGCTCGTACCACCAAACGGCCTTGGACCGGAGAGCCGCGTTTAGGGCTGGTTCTTAGGTGTCTTGACGTGGGAGCCAGCGCGGATCCCGGCTCGCGATCCCGCTTGTGTCGCTGACCGAGCGGTCTGTGCTTCCACTCAGGTTCCCACCTCGGTCGCCCGGATCTGCTGCCCAGGACGCTGCCGGTAGACGAAGCCAACAGCGATTCCATCGCCACCACCCTGTCCACCTCCTCCCTGGGCAGCGGAGGCCTCAACTCCCCCGCAAACAGGTGAGGTTCCCCCTGTTTGGCGCTTTCCCGAGCCACGGGAGGACTTTGTGCTGCGTCCTGGATGTTCTGGGTGTCGGCATGCTCGCAGACATCGAGTATTTTGTGGCGTTGAGCAAGTTCAGTGCCGTGGGCTCGAGCATGTGCGAGGGGAGCGTCGCGGCGCCGTTCTGCGCGCGGTTCTTTGCAGGCGACGCGCTTTTGCACCTCCCGCTTGGCCTGTGTGGCGTCCCGGTGTGTTCTGTATCTAACGGCTTTGTCCTGGAGTCGAGGTGATGGCGCTAATTCAAGTGTCGCTGCCCGAGTGTACGTGAAGAGCGTTAACGTGGTGATGGATGACGCTGCAAACGACCTTCCCGCTGCTCGTTTCCAAGGCTTGAGCTCTCTTGTGATTTACTGATCGCGTTGGCGCTGAGCTCCAGGGGACACGAGCCCGCAGGGATGGTTTTTGGTGTGATTCTAAGTGTCCTAAAGCTGCATGGAGAGCCTGGGGGCTGCCTGCGAGTGTCTCCGTTCTCAGACAAGGAGGAGCTGTGGGCAGAGGACAATCCCTTTGGTAGAAGTTGTCCCGAGGTGTTAATTTCTTCACCTGGAAGAGTTGGGAAGCCGCTTTCCCCACCGCTGCGGCGTCTGCGCTCTCCTGAGCTGCACAACGACGCGCGGTCGGAATTAACGCCTCTTCCTCCCTCTGTAACGCACGGAAACTTCTCGCTGGGGCTCCTAAGCCAGAGCTGCTCCTCCCGCATGCCCGAGCCGTCCCTTTCGCTTGCTTAACCGCCGGGTTTCTCTCCTCCCGTCTCTGCGTAGGTCGGTGGGCGTGCAAGTGCACAAAGCTGACAGCTCGGCCAAGGATGTGCCTAGAACAGCTCCCGGCACCTTCACGCCGAGGTGAGGGAGGGATTGAGCGCAAGGAGCGAGCAAATCGCGGGCTGGTGGAGTTTTCAAGCGCATGTTCCGTGTCCCGCTGATGGGATGCAGCCGCTTTTTGGAGCGCGGAGGGTTTGGAAAAGCTTTTCCAGGGGCTTTTTCAACCGAGGATGCTCCTGTCTGGAAAGGCTCCATGAGCTCTAGCGCTTCGTGGTTTTGTTGCGTTCACCCAGGATCGTTTTCTATGTTGATGAGGTGCTTGGAGACTTCGCTGCTGCTTGGCTGGACTAAAGATCCTCATTTGGACTGGGGTGGGGGGATGATTTTCCAGTGGTGTTTTGGGTTCCTGGCCCAGCAGGGATGGTGCTTGTGCCTCATATTAACCCCGGAGACGGGACTTATCGACAGCTCACTTTAAAAACTGCTTTACAGGTCTCCCTCTTCTGTTTCCCCAGCGGCTCCCCGGGACCTTCCCTCCCCGAGCGCGCCGTGGAGCTGAGAGAGCAGCTGGAGGACCTGCAGGAGACCGAGATCAGTTTTGTGAGTAGTGACGTGGTTTGGAGGAAGAAGGCGGCTCTGGAGGTTGAGGGGAAGGAAAGGGAAGGTTGAGGGGAAGGGAAGGGAAGGGAAGGTTGAGGGGAAAGGGAAGGGAAGGTTGAGGGGAAAGGGAAGGGAAGGTTGAGGGGAAAGGGAAGGGAAGGTTGAGGGGAAAGGGAAGGGAAGGTTGAGGGGAAAGGGAAGGGAAGGTTGAGGGGAAAGGGAAGGGAAGGTTGAGGGGAAAGGGAAGGGAAGGTTGAGGGGAAAGGGAAGGGAAGGTTGAGGAGGGAAGGGAAGGGAAGGTTGAGGAGGGAAGGGAAGGGAAGGTTGAGGAGGGAAGGGAAGGGAAGGTTGAGGGGAAAGGGAAGGGAAGGTTGAGGGGAAAGGGAAGGGAAGGTTGAGGAGGGAAGGGAAGGGAAGGTTGAGGAGGGAAGGGAAGGGAAGGTTGAGGGGAAAGGGAAGGGAAGGTTGAGGGGAAAGGGAAGGGAAGGTTGAGGGGAAAGGGAAGGGAAGGTTGAGGAGGGAAGGGAAGGGAAGGTTGAGGGGAAAGGGAAGGGAAGGTTGAGGGGAAAGGGAAGGGAAGGTTGAGGAGAAAGGGAAGGGAAGGTTGAGGGGAAAGGGAAGGGAAGGTTGAGGAGGAAGGGAAGGGAAGGTTGAGGAGAAAGGGAAGGGAAGGTTGAGGGGAAAGGGAAGGGAAGGTTGAGGAGGAAGGGAAGGGAAGGTTGAGGAGAAAGGGAAGGGAAGGTTGAGGGGAAAGGGAAGGGAAGGTTGAGGAGAAAGGGAAGGGAAGGTTGAGGGGAAAGGGAAGGGAAGGTTGAGGGGAAAGGGAAGGGAAGGTTGAGGGGAAAGGGAAGGTTGAGGGGAAAGGGAAAGGTAAGGGAAGGTTGAGGAGAAAGGTAAGGGAAGGTTGAGGGGAAAGGGAAGGGAAGGTTGAGGGGAAAGGGAAGGGAAGGTTGAGGAGGAAGGGAAGGGAAGGTTGAGGAGAAAGGGAAGGGAAGGTTGAGGGGAAAGGGAAGGGAAGGTTGAGGAGAAAGGGAAGGGAAGGGAAGGTTGAGGAGAAAGGGAAGGGAAGGTTGAGGAGAAGAGAAAGGGAAGGTTGAGGAGGGAAGGGAGAGGGAAGGTTGAGGAGGGAAGGGAAGGGAAGGTTGAGGAGGGAAGGGAAGGGAAGGTTGAGGAGAAAGGGAAGGGAAGGTTGAGGAGAAAGGGAAGGGAAGGTTGAGGGGAAAGGGAAGGGAAGGTTGAGGGGAAAGGGAAGGGAAGGTTGAGGGGAAAGGGAAGGGAAGGTTGAGGGGAAAGGGAAGGGAAGGTTGAGGGGAAAGGGAAGGGAAGGTTGAGGAGAAAGGGAAGGGAAGGTTGAGAAGAAAGGGAAGGGAAGGTTGAGGGGAAAGGGAAGGGAAGGGAAGGTTGAGGAGGGAAGGGAAGGTTTATGGTTCCTCGGGTGAATTCAGACCCTCCCCAGCATCTCCCCCTCTTCTCTCTTCACAGTGAAGCGACGCAAGCGGATTGTTCTGTGGTCTGTGGAGTCCAACAACCGTTCAGCCCCGTTGCTGATTCATTATATATATATTTAGAGGAAAAGAAAGAAAAAACAACAACAAAAAAAATCTTCCCTGGACAGAAACGTCAAGGCCGGAAGGCTGGGCTGTGCTTAGTGGGATTGGTATTAACAAAGGCTGAGCCTTGGACACCTGGACGTCACCACCGTGTCCCCACTGTCCTTCCTTTGCGGCCTGGCGGGAGCGGAGCCGGTGCGAGGAGGAGGAGGAGGAGGAGGAAGAGCCGCTGCTCCGCGTGTGCCGAAACCCTCGGAACAGGGACCCGAGGTTCTGCCGGCCCGGTTTGCGCCGGAGCGCCGGGGGTTGATTTTGTATTTTAAACCCGGTTTTAATTTAAGCGTTTCTCTCAATTCAGTCATATCGCTTCTTTCTAGTCCTGCAAGATAGCATTTTTTTTTTTAGTAAATAGCATCTTTTTCAGTGTTTTACCATAAAGTATCTCAGGTGGGAGGCGGAAGGGAGGCGCAGAAGCCGTGGACAAGCTCCTCTCCGCCGTCACCGTTTTGGATCCCGGAGGAGAATCAATCGCTCGGTGCCGCGCTGCTCGGAGGATTTTCCACCATCAGCTTTTGGGTTGTTTTGTCCCCCAAATTTTCAACTCCAAGCCCTTCTGTCCCCTCCCCGGCGGGCAGGGGTGGCAGCCCAATGGGGATCTTTGGACGGGCCGCGCTTTTTGTAACATATTTCTTAAGCAAACGGACCAAACGCCGCCCTCTCCATCCCCTGCGCCGCCCGCTAAACCCGTCCCCTTTTTATAACTCGCCCCCCTTTTGATATCTCACCCGTATCGCAGACACCGGTGCTCCCAGCGGCTTGAAGTCAAGATTCTGACCCAAACCAGGTTGGTTTCTGCCTCCTCAAAAATCCAGGAGTTTGATATTTTAAAGGAATTAACGGGCCGGAAGGTGAAGTTGTTGTTGTGGCGCCACCGCGCTCGAGATCCCGGAGCAGACGTCGGACTGATCTTTATTTTCACTAAATGCTTTTTAAAGGAATGAAGTGACTCTTCCCCGTGATCGCGGTGGGTTGAATCCTCCTTTTTTTATAGCTCTATTAAAAAAAAAGAAGTAATTTAAAGCTTGCCCTTGCAGCGGTGCGAGGGGTTTCTATACTAATTAGCAATGATTGCTAAGGAAACGAAGAATGTAGCGGCGTAGGGAGGGAGTTTGGTTTTCTAGTTGATGTTTCAAAGCTTCTTCCCACCTTCAACCTTTTAAAGCGGATGCGACGCAAGCTGATATTTTTTTAAGAAAAAGCGATTTTGGTTTGGTTTTTAATGGTATTTCTTTCCCGAAAGCCCAAGCGGAATGGCCTTTGCTCCGGGTGGCGGATCCCGGGGGTTTACGGAGCGCGTCTCACAGACTTTGGGGTATTTCAAGGGCTCTCCAAACCTTTCGACGCCGACAAACGTCACCCGCAGACCCGACCACTTTATAGCTGAACTAACTGTCTATATTAGACACTTTCTTACCTTCCTTCCTCACCTTTAATTGTGGTTTTTGTTATTTTTTTTTTACCAGGAGGGAAGAAAACCAAGTCTCCGATTTTTGTCATGATTTAATATTTATGAAGCTGTATTTAAATGTTGTTTTATTTCATTCTTCTTTGTTTCCTGGGGACAGTTACTCGACGAGTAGGGTGGGGGGTGGCGTTTCTATCTCGACCTCCGCTTTGTTATTGGGTTTTCGGAAGCGCTTCTTTTTGCATGTGCGTGTTTCCAAGCGCCGGGTGACGGGTTTTCCTGTCACCCGAACCCCCCCAAGCCCATCGGGGACGGATCGCGAGCAGCCGCCGTTGTGAGGTCCGGGTGACAGACCCCTCCTGTCCCCGGTGTTGTCGTTGTCACCCCCGGGAGCGAGGGACAGCCGCGGCGCCGGGTGTCACCGACGTCCCTTTCTATGTGAATGCTCGTGGCCTCGTCCCACGCTGTCCCTTGGACGCGCAATACACGGTGTGCTGCTCAACCCGCCACTGCCTGCTCTGTCTGGGGACACGGGGACAGGACCCTGGGGACGGACATGGAGGGGACAAGACCCCCAGGGGGGTTGGAGGGGACAGGACCCAGTGGAGGGACATGGGGGCAACAAGACCCCTGGGAGGGATATGAAAGGGACAGGACCCCTGAGTGGGGACATGGAGGGGACAGGACCCAGTGGAGGGACATGGGGGCAACAAGACCCCTGGGAGGGATATGAAAGGGACAGGACCCCTTGGGAGGGATATGAAAGGGACAGGACCCCTGGGAGGGACATGAAAGGGACAGGACCCCTGAGTGGGGACATGGAGGGGACAGGACTCCCAGGAGGGTTGGAGGGGACAGGACCCCTGGGAGGGACATGGGGGCAACAGGACCCCTGGGATGGACAGGGAGGGGACTGGACGGGGGGGAACAGGATGCCTAGGAGTGACATGGGGGGGGACAGGACATCTGGGAGGGACGTTGAGGGGACAGGACCCCTTGGGAGGGATATGAAAGGGACAGGACCTCTGGAAGGGACATGGAGGGGACAAGACCCCTTGGGAGGGATATGGGGGCAACAAGACCCCTGGGATGGACAGGGAGGGGACTGGACGCCCCAAGAGGGACATGGAGCGGGGGGAACAAGCCTCCCATGGAGGGGACAGGAGCTCTGGGAGGGACACAGAGGGGACTGGACAGGGGGGGACAGGACCCCTAGAAGTGACATGGGGGGGACAGGACCCCTGGGAGGGACATTGAGGGGACAGGACCCCTTGGGAGGGACATGAAAGGGACAGGACCCCTTGGGAGGGACATGAAAGGGACAGGACCCCTGAGTGGGGACATGGAGGGGACAGGACCCCTTGGGAGGGATATGAAAGGGACAGGACCCCTTGGGAGGGATATGAAAGGGACAGGACCCCTGGAAGGGACGTGGAGGGGACAAGACCCCCAGGAGGGTTGGAGGGGACAGGACGCATTGGAGGGACATGGGGGCAACAAGACCCCTGGGATGGACAGGGAGGGGACTGGACAGTGGGGGACGGGATGCCTAGGAGTGACATGGGGGGGACAGGACATCTGGGAGGGACGTTGAGGGGACAGGACCCCTTGGGAGGGACATGGAGGGGGCAAGACCCCCAGGAGGGTTGGAGGGGACAGGACCCATGGGAGGGACATGGGGGCAACAGGACCCCTGGGATGGACAGGGGGGGGACAGGATGCCTAGGAGTGACATGGGGGGGGACAGGACCCCTGGGAGGGACATGGAGGGGACAGGACCCTTGGGAGGGACATGAAAGGGACAGGACCCCTGGGAGGGACATGAAAGGGACAGGACCCCTTGGGAGGGATATGAAAGGGACAGGACCCCTGGAAGGGACATGGAGGGGACAAGACCCCCAGGAGGGTTGGAGGGGACAGGACCCATGGGAGGGACATGGGGGCAACAGGACCCCTGGGATGGACAGGGAGGGGACTGGACAGGAGGGGGACAGGATGCCTAGGAGTGATATGGGGGGGACAGGACCCCTGGGAGGGACATGGAGGGGACAGGACCCTTGGGAGGGACATGAAAGGGACAGGACCCCTGGAAGGGACATGGAGGGGACAGGACCCCTTGGGAGGGATATGAAAGGGACAGGACCCCTGGAAGGGACATGGAGGGGACAAGACCCCCAGGAGGGTTGGAGGGGACAGGACCCATTGGAGGGACATGGGGGCAACAAGACCCCTGGGATGGACAGGGAGGGGACTGGACAGTGGGGGACAGGATGCCTAGGAGTGACATGGGGGGGACAGGACCCCTGGGAGGGATGTGAAAGGGACAGGACCCCTTGGAGGGACATGAAAGGGACAGGACCCCTGAGTGGGGACATGGAGGGGACAGGACCCCTTGGGAGGGATATGAAAGGGACAGGACCCCTGGAAGGGACATGGAGGGGACAAGACCCCCAGGAGGGTTGGAGGGGACAGGACCCATTGGAGGGACATGGGGGCAACAAGACCCCTGGGATGGACAGGGAGGGGACTGGACAGTGGGGGACGGGATGCCTAGGAGTGACATGGGGGGGACAGGACATCTGGGAGGGACGTTGAGGGGACAGGACCCCTTGGGAGGGACATGGAGGGGGCAAGACCCCCAGGAGGGTTGGAGGGGACAGGACCCATGGGAGGGTCATGGGGGGGACAGGACCCCTGGGAGGGACATGGAGGGGACAGGACCCTTGGGAGGGACATGGAGGGGACAGGACCCCTGGGAGGGACATGGAGGAGACAAGACCCCTTGGGAGGGATATGAAAGGGACAGGACCCCTGGGAGGGACATGAAAGGGACAGGACCCCTGGAAGGGACATGAAAGGGACTGGACATGGGGGGACAGGATGCCCCACAAGGGACATGGAGCGGGGGGAACAAGACTCCCATGGAGGGGACAGGAGCTCTGGGAGGGACAGAGAGGGGACTGGACACGGGGAGACAGGACGCCTAGGAGTGACATGGGGGGGACAGGACCCCTGGGAGGGACATGGAGGGGACAGGACCCCTTGGGAGGGATATGAAAGGGACAGGACCCCTGGAAGGGACATGGAGGGGACAAGACCCCCAGGAGGGTTGGAGGGGACAGGACGCATTGGAGGGACATGGGGGCAACAGGACCCCTGGGATGGACAGGGAGGGGACTGGACAGTGGGGGACGGGATGCCTAGGAGTGACATGGGGGGGGACAGGACATCTGGGAGGGACGTTGAGGGGACAGGACCCCTTGGGAGGGACATGGAGGGGACAGGACCACCTGGGAGGGTCATGGAGGGGACAGGACCCCTAGGGAGGGACATGGAGGGGACAAGACCCCTTGGGAGGGATATGAAAGGGACAGGACCCCTGGAAGGGACATGGAGGGGACTGGACATGGGGGGACAGGATGCCCCACGAGGGACATGGAGCGGGAGGAACAAGACTCCCATGGAGGGGACAGGACCCCTGGGAGGGACATTGAGGGGACAGGACCCCCAGGAGGGTTGTAGGGAACAGGACCCATGGGAGGGACATGGAGGGGACAGGACCTCCAGGATGGACAGGGAGGGGACTGGACATGGGGACAAAGGACACCCAGGAGGGACACAAGGGGGACAAGACCCTTGGGGGGACATGGGGGACAGGACCCCATGGAGGGACACACGGACAGGACCCCCGGGAGGGATGGGGGGGGGACACAGGACCCCCGGGGGGGAGCACGGGGTCGGGGTGGGGGTGGAAACTCCTCGTTTCCTCCCCATAACGGGGCGGAGGGAGCGACCATCGCCGCCCCCCCCCGAGACTACAACTCCCAGCGTGCCCCGCGCCCGCCGCCGCTCCAGATGGGAAGCGGCGATTGGTCGGTAGCGTAGAGCCAATCGGCGAGCGCCTTGTTAGACCGGACCCGGGCCGGCCTGAGGAAAGGGGGCAAGATGGTTCTGGAGAGCACCATGGTGTGGTGAGCGGGCGGGCGGGCCGGCCGGGGTTCCTCTCCTCTCCTCTCCTCCCCGCCGCCCTCCCTGCCCTCTCACGGGCCCCGGGGAGCTCCGGGGAGCGGCCTGGAGCCGCCGCGGCTTTCCCTGAGTCATCCCGGGCGGCGGCGGGAGCGGGGCCTGAGGGGGGAAATGGGGTCTGAGAGGCGGGAGAGGAGGCCTGAGGGGGGAAATGGGGTCTGAGAGGCGGGAGACGAGGCCTGAGGGGGGAAATGGGGTCTGAGAGGGGGGAGACGAGGCCTGAGGGGGGAAATGGGGTCTGAGATGGGGGAGACGAGGCCTGAGTGGGGAGATAGGGCTGGGGGGCCTCAGGGTTTAAACTGGGGATGGGTGGAGGTTTGGGGCGCTCGGTGGAGAGTTTGGGGCTGCCTGGGAAGGGGCTTTGGGGGGGTCTGTGGGGAAGGTTCCTGGGTGAGCAGAGGTCCGGGTGAGGGGGCTCATGGAGGGGGGTGGTCTCCGCTCCTCAGCGACAGGACGGGAGGAAACGGCCTCAAGTTGCGCCAGGGGAGGTTGAGGTTGGATTTAGGAACAATTTCTTCCCCAAAGGGCTGTGGGGCATTGGAACAGGCTGCCCAGGGCAGTGCTGGAGTCACCATCCCTAGAGGGCTGGACAGATGAGCTTCGCAGGGACGTGGGTTAATGGTTGGAGTCGATCTTGAGGGGCTTTTCCACCCCAGATGACTCTGATGGGGCTCACCGGTGGGCACCAGCCAGCCTGTTTCCAACCCCGGGGTATAGGTGTGGAGCAGGGGGAGATGAGACTGTTTCTGTGCTTGAGCTTGTGCTGGGTCAAGTGTTTCTTTTTCAGAAGAAACATCTCCCTTGCTATTAAAATTTAAAAATCCTGGTGGTACCTCAGGGGAGCCTTAATATGGGGCCAAACCAAACTCTCAAGCTCTTATTTATCTGCTTGTCCTTCTTGGGGGGCTTTGCTGAGAGAAGGGCTTTTCCTGCCCGTTCTGCGCTGTGTTTACGAGCTGATAGAGCAGAGGGTGAGGGTTGAATTACAGCCGTGTGGCCGCTGCCCTGAGTCGCTGTGGGGCACTGTTCCCCGCGGCTGGGACGTTCACGGTGGGTTTTTGGGTTCAGCCTCTTGAAGAAAACACCGTGCTGGCGAGCAGAGCCGAGTTTGGGGAGCACATGCCCTGGGAAAGCTGTTTTTTGACCTGCTACAACCTGATAAATGCGTAACTTTGTGCTTTCCCGTGGGGTGGTGTCTCTTGTGGAGATGTTGGGAGGCATTGGGGGGACGTGGCTCTGAGGTTGTGTCCCCCCTTTGGTGCGGAGCAGGAGCTTCCAGCTCCGCTCTGGTCTTTCTCCTGGGACCCAAAGGTTGGTTCTGATCTAAAAACTCACAAAGACAACTTGTCTCTACTGCAAGAAACACCCGTGACCCGCATGACATAGGCGTGCTGTCCCAAAAAGCGCGTTTTGGGGACAAACGTCTCCCGTTTCACGAGCTCAGCCCCTCCTCTGTGCGTTTCAGCGTCGACAACAGCGAGTACATGCGGAACGGAGACTTCTTACCCACCCGCCTGCAAGCCCAGCAAGACGCCGTCAACATCGTGTGCCACTCGAAAACCCGCAGCAACCCCGAGAACAACGTGGGGCTCATCACCTTGGCCAAGTACGACCCGGGGGGACCCATGAGGGAGCGTGGGGGGAGTGTTGCAAAACGTGGCCGCAGCAGCAGAGTCTGAACCCAAACTGGTTCTGCTGGGAGGACTGGTATGAGAAAACCTGCCTTCTGAGCGCTCTCCAGCACCGGGGGATGTTCTGGAGGTTTTTTGTCTGCCAGACACCTCCTTTGGTGGCTTCGCGTCCCAAAGGGGGACAAGTTGGCGCTGAGCTGAATAAAACTGGCCAGCGGGCTCAGGGTTGCTGGGGCACGGGACAAAGACGCGCATGAGCCTTCGTGTAGACGTTACTTGGGGTTTTTTAGGAAACCAGGCGAAAGGTTTTGCTCCCTGCTTGCGCTCACCCGCAGGAGCAGACGCTGCAAGGGGGGAGTTTCTTATTGTAGCGATTAAAGGGCTTTGCAAAGAATCTCTCTTGAGAAGAGGTTGCCAACGTGAGCGTGGTTGTATCACAGTATGTTTGGGATTGGAAGGGCCCTGGAAAGCCCATCCAGTGCAATCCCCCCGGAGCAGGAACACCCAGGTGAGGTTAAACAGGAAGGTGTCCAGGCGGGTTGGAATGTCTGCACAGAAGGAGACTCCACAACCCCCTGGGCAGCCTGTTCCAGGCTCTGCCACCCTCACTGAGAAGAAGTTTCTTCTAAAATTTAAGCGGAACCTCTTGTGTTCCAGCTTGATCCCATTACCCCTTGTCCTATCATTGTTGGCCACCGAGAAGAGCCTGGCTCCATCCTCATGGCACTCACCCTTTATATATTTATAAACATTAATGAGGTCCCCCCTTAGTCTCCTCTTCTCCAAACTACAGAGCCCCAGCTCCCTCAGCCTTTCTTCATAAGGGAGATGCTCCACTCCCTTCAGCATCTTGGTTGCCCTGTGCTGGACTCTCTCCAGCACTTCCCTGTCCTGCTGGAACTGAGGGGCCACAGCTGGACACAAGATTCCAGGTGTGGTCTCCCCAGGGCAGAGCAGAGGGGCAGGAGAACCTCTCTGACCTACTGACCACCCCCTTCTAACCCACCCCAGGTCCCATTGGCTTCCTGGCCACAAGGGCCAGTGCTGGCTCATGGTCCCCCTGTTGTCCCCAGGACCCCCAGGTCCCTTTCCCCTACACTGCTCTCTAATATGTAATTTCCCAACCTATACTGGAACCTGGGGTTGTTCCTGCCCAGATGCAGGACTCTACACTTGCCCTTGTTAAATTTCATCAGGTTATTCCCCGCCCAACTCTCCAGCCTGTCCAGGTCTCTGATGGCAGCACAGCCTTCTGGTGTGTCAGCCACTCCTCCCAGCTTGGTGTCACCAGCAAACTTGCTGATAGTACACTCTATTCCCTCGTCTAAATCATTAATGAATATATTGAATAATATTGGCCCCAGCACTGACCCCTGAGGCACTGCACTGGATACTGGCCTCCAACTAGACTCCGCACCATTGACTACCACTCTCTGGCTTCTCTCCTTAAGCCAGTTTGCAACCCACCTCACTACTCTATTGTCCAGACCACACCTCCTCAACTTAGCTGTGAGGATGCTGTGGGAGACTGTGTCAAAGGCTTTTCTGAAGTCAAGGTAGACCAGTCCACCGCTCTGCCATCATCCATCCACCTTGTTACATTGTGTTGCAGTAACTGTGAAGTGTTGACCACACTCACACCAGACACGGGCCGGATCCTGTCAAAGCTACACACGGTGCAGCCCAAAGGGAAAATCACCTTTTGCACGGGGATCAGAGTCGCTCACGTAAGTGGAGTGAAACTGAGAAGCCTCTCCTGGCGTTTAACCTACATTTCCCTGCGGAGCGGGCAGAGTGACGGGGTGATAAGTGTCCTTTGTTCCTGAGAATCTCCCCTGAAGTACAACATCGCTTCTGTCTCGCAGCTGGCGTTGAAACATCGCCAGGGCAAGAACCACAAGATGCGCATCATCGCCTTTGTCGGGAGCCCTGTAGAAGATAACGAGAAAGACGTGAGTCGCAACCAGTCGGGGACCCGTAAATCAGGTTTATCGCTTATTCCCTGGGCTGGAAATCAGGTTTTCCACCCCAGTGAGGAGCAGGAGGGCCAGGCCTGTGCCAAGGACAGAGCTCTGGCATCCCCGCTGTTTCCTGTTGGGTTGTTTCGCGGTTCAGGAGGCTCCAAAAGGAGCTTGTGCCATGTCCTGCACCCCCTGGCTTGTCACTGTCACCTAAACCGCTTTGGGCTTTTTGCCTGAGGAGCTGGGGGCGAAATCTCTGTCCCCACGCAGCAACAACACTCATGACCTTTGCAAGATGAACTTAAAACAACACAAGTGAGATTGATGCAGAATAATTCTGGCTCTCCTAGAAAGAACAGGTTGGAAATGACCGTTTTCAGGGGTGCGGGGGTGCTGTCCCCATTGCTGGGGACGGTCACTTGCTTTGGCAGGAGCATTTCCCTTGTGCCACCCCGGGCACTGTGCGCCCGTCCCACCCAGAGACGTGAAATACCTCAAAACTCTATTACTGGGAGGGCTTGAAAGTGGGGAAACTGATTTTGGAATTGGTGCCCCCAGGACCGACTGGTTTGTGCTGAGCCGAGCGCGGTTAAGAGCCGAAAGCCGAGCTAACGCCGCCGCGTCTTCTCCTTGCAGCTGGTGAAACTGGCCAAGCGGCTGAAGAAAGAGAAGGTCAACGTCGATATCATCAATTTTGGAGAAGAGGTGAGGCTTTTGCTGTGTTTCTGGTGTAAAATCCAAGAGTTTGTGTCCATCCCAGCGCGGAGCCTGAATTGGGTGCGTGAGGACGTGACTGGTTCTCTGAGCCGGTGTAAAAGTGACGTGGAGAGGAACATGTCTCTCGTTTCACCGCGGGGCTCATTGAACCCCTTCTGTCCCACTGGGAACCGCGGAGGGACACGGGGGAACCCCAGCAAAGCTCCAGCCCCCCCGCCTTTCTTTCAGAATAAAACATTCTGAGGAACTTAATTATGGAAATGCTAAAAATCCAACATTTAATAAGAAAATGGTAGTCGTTTCAATCCTTGGTTATCTTTTGAATGCTCATATAGTTTCTATGTCTCGTTACCTTTACTACGTTTCCCTTATCAGTAGTAATTTAATTTCAGACTAATTTTATCCTTCAGTGTCCTACATGCCGTAAATTTTATCAGCCCACGATATTTAACTACTCAGTGGTTTTGAGATTCACTTCAAACAGGGAGTTTTGGCTGCGATACTTTGTGAGAACACTTTCTTTTCCATCAGTTTTGCAAAGCAGAGGTTCAGCTTTAAAGATTTTACCGTATATTGCGACACAGAGGGATCTTTCAAGGTTCATCTTTGCCCGCAGGAAGCCAACACCGACAAGCTGACCGCCTTCATCAACACCCTCAACGGCAAGGACGGCAGCGGCTCCCACCTGGTGACGGTGCCGCCGGGGCCGTCGTTGGCCGATGCCCTCATCAGCTCGCCCATCCTGGCCGGGGAAGGCGGTGCCATGTTGGGTTTGGGTGCCAGTGACTTCGAATTCGGCGTGGACCCCAGCGCCGACCCCGAGCTGGCGCTGGTGAGCGCCGGGTGGCCGCGGGCGCTTGGTTTGGTCCGTCCTGAGCGGCGTCACCGCTCAGCTTGTCCTTGTCGCTGTCCCCGCAGGCTCTGCGCGTGTCCATGGAGGAGCAGAGGCAGCGGCAGGAGGAGGAGGCCAGGAGGGCTGCAGCGGCATCTGCGGCCGAAGCCGGGATCGTGGCGAGCGGCGGGGACGGTGAGTTGAGCCGGTGGGGTAAAACGCCACCAGGGAGTAAAGCTGGTGGAGAAAAACACCAGTGGGGAATGAAGCTGACAGGGAAAATTGCTGGTGGGGAATAAAGGCAGCAGGAAATAAAGCTGGCGTGGAAAACACAAGCAGGGACGGGCAGGATGTTCCCCAAGAAGGGGGTTTGGGCCGGTGTACGGGCCACCCTGGCAGCTCTCGTGGCTGCGAGGCCGCCCGGCGCTGCGGGAAGCGTCTGGTGGTGACAAGGTGGTTCTGTGCAGCGCGGCAGCTCCCGGAGCCACCGTGGCACAAGGCAAGAGGCGGTTTCTGCCCCACAGTGTCAGAGGGAGGTGGATAAACCGTGGTGATCTGGGGAGCGACCTCCCAAAGGGAGGTGGAAGGAGCAGGGAGCTGCTCTGCTCGGGTCCCTGTCCCCGGCGAGGGGACAGGGATCGTGTGGCACCCCCGGCTGGTTCCTGAGCCGGGTTTTTTTGTCGGCGCAGACTCGGACGACGCTCTGCTGAAGATGACCATCACGCAGCAGGAGTTCGGCCGCGCCGGGCTGCCCGACCTCAGCAGCATGACGGAGGAGGAGCAGATCGCCTACGCCATGCAGATGTCCCTGCAGGGAGCAGGTGGGTGCCTGGGGACGGCTCCTCTGTCCCCAAACGGGGCTTTGGCAGCGGGGCAGGGTCCAGATCTCACAGGGTGGCTGTTTAAATCCTCCATCCTC
The DNA here is from genome assembly GCF_036013475.1 of Columba livia. Lineage (NCBI taxonomy): Eukaryota > Metazoa > Chordata > Aves > Columbiformes > Columbidae > Columba > Columba livia. The sequence continues at coordinate 2,028,619 of NC_088629.1, read as the reverse complement.
CTCTGGCAGAGTTTGCACAGGCGGAGGCGGCCGAAGTGGACAGCAGCACGGCCATGGACACCTCCGAACCCACCAAGGTGATGTTTTGATCCCCTCTGTCCCCTCTGTCAGGAAAACGGGGACCCAACCTGTCCCTAATTCACTCTTCCCGCAGGAGGAAGACGACTACGATGTGATGCAGGACCCCGAGTTCCTGCAGAGCGTCCTGGAGAACCTGCCGGGCGTGGACCCCAACAACGAGGCGATCCGCAACGCCATGGGCTCGCTGGCCTCGCAGGCTGCCAAGGACAGCAAGGACAAGAAGGACGAGGACAAGAAGTGAGGGGACAAGCGGGGGACACTGCTGCTGCCCCTCCGGGGGTGAGTCGGTGCCCGGCCGGGGCCCAGCGGCGCGGGGGGGTCTGCTGTGACAATAAAGGATTTGCACGGGGTCCCTGTCCTGTCACCTCCCTGGGGGTCAGCCCGGGACCCGTGTTGGGAAATCTGGTTCCCCTTGTAGTCGGGGAACTGGGCCCCCAGGCTCCCCTGTACTGGGGGAACTGGGTCCCAGGTCTCCCCTGTACTGGGAGGGACACTGGGCTCTGGGTAATCCTGGCACTGGGGGAATGGGGGCCCCAGACTGTTCTGTACTGGGGGAACTGGGCTGCTGGCATCCCCTTTACTGGGGGTACTGGGCCCCCAGGCTCCCCTCTTCTGGGGGTACTGGGCCCCCAGGCTCCCCTCCACTGGGGGAACTGGGCCCCAGGTCTCCCCTGTACTGGGACACTGGCCTCTGGGTCACCCTGGCACTGGGGGAATGGGGTCCCCAGACTGTTCTGTACTGGGGGAACTGGGCTGCTGGCATCCCCTTTACTGGGGGAACTGGTGACCCAGACTCCCCTGTACTGGAGGGGGACACAGGCCCCTGGGTCACCCTGGCACTGGAGGGAACTGAGCCCCCAGACTCTTCTGTACTGGGGGAACTGGGCTGCTGGTGTCCCCTCTACTGGGGGAACTGGGCCCCAGGTCTCCCCTGTACTGGGAGGGACACTGGGGTCTGGGTTACCCCCGCACTGGGGGAACTGGACCCCCGGACTCCCCTGTACTGGGAGAATTGGCACCCTGGTCTCACCCACCCACGTGTCTGGGCGGGGCTTGTCTGCCCAAGCCCCGCCCCCTGCAGGATGTTTACGGGGAGGCCAGAGGGGGCGGGGAGGTGGTGGTTGATGAGCAGCGGAGTCAAGCAATCAGCGAGGGGGTTGTGCGGATGTTGTCAGTTCATAGGGTCCGAGAGGCGGCCAATGGGGTGTGGAGGAGAGCTGGGGAGGGCGGGGCTTTACGTTGAGTGACGGGCAGCTGGCGCAATAGCGCAATGGGGAGCACAGAGGCGGAGGCGTGCCTGAGTGACAGGGCTCTTCACCAACGGGGTTGAGCCCTGTGCATCACGTGTCAGCCGGAAGATTGTTGAACCACTTCCGAGAGTTTCCGACCAATGGAACTGGAGGAGTCGCGGGTCCTCGCGTTGAGCGACAGGTCTATCGCTCAATCGGGAAGCAACAGCTGGGATGGGAGAAGCCCTGATGGCTGTTCCCTTGGCCAATAGCTGCGAGAAGTCGTGCTTGAAGGACAAGCTCGTTTGGCCAATAGAAAGTGGGAGGAGGTGAGCTAGCTTGATGAACAAAGCCTCCAGCCAATGAGCGGCGGGGCTGCACCGTGGGCGAGCCAGCGCCAACCACCAATGGGAAGCGGGACAAGGGGTTGAGCGGTTTGAGTGGCACCCCCACTCCCCAATGAGCACACCCCGCGAGAGGCGGGGCTCCAACCGCGGAGTCGCCAACGGCGAGTGCGAACCCCGGAGAGCGACAGCGGTGCGGACCAATCGAAGATGAGCGCGGCAGCGACTGGCGGGCGGCTCCGCCAATGGCGCGGCGCGGGGGAGGCGGGAGCGCGGTGAGGTGGGGGGTGCGAGCCAAGCAGGAAGTGGCTGAGGAGAAGCGGCCGCCGCCGAGGGGCCTGGGCGGGAACCGGCTGCCCGCTGCACCAGGTACCGGGACCCGCGGGCCTCACACGGTCCCGAGGAATTTGGGGGGGACCCGGGGCGTGGAGGTGGGAGCCTCGCCCTCCAGCGTTGCGGGGGGCCCGGTCGGAGGGGCCTATGAGGGCGGGGGGCGGGGGGGGGGGGGGAAGGGGCCGGTCCTGCCGCCCTCCCCGCTCGGGATGGGGGGGCGGTGACGGGCCCTCCCCTCCGTGCCCCGGGGCGCGGTCACGATCGCCCCGTTCCCTCGTGGGTTTGGGGTGGGGGGGGCGGTGCTGGTCACCCTCCCGGGCTGGGGGGCAGGTGCCGTTTATCCCCGTGAGAATTTGGGGGGGGGGAGCCCAGCGGTGATCCTGCCCCCTTTGGGCTGGGGGAGCGGGACGGTGCTTCGCGTGGGGATTTGGGGCTGGGGGAGCGGCCGTGCTCCCCCGCGGCTCCTGGGAGGGCCAAGCGCACCCCCCACCACTAAAGTGTCTTTTTGGGGGGTGCTTCCCGTGTCCCCCCCACCCAGGGGCTCATAGTCCCCACCTGGGGACACCTGGGCTTGTCCCCCCCGTGTCACATCACTGGGAACAGGGGGATTGGCCTCTGCTTGTGCCCCCCTACACTTCAGGGTGGGATGAGAGCCCCCCAGATCTGGGGGAGGTTTTGGGGTGGGGGGGCCTGTTCATACATCCCCACAGGTCCCGGCTTTGGGATGTGGGGTTTGTTCCCTCCCATTGCTCCTGGGACCGAGTCCTTTGGCTCCTGCCAATTCTCCAGCGGCAACATCTCTTGCAAATAAAGCGGTGCCTTGTTTTGGAGCCTCACCGGGGGGGGGTTTCCCCCCCCAAGTTGCTAAGGAGCGGCCCTGTGGATAAGCAGTTGGGCTTTGGGATCTCAGGATCCACTCTGGTTTCTCCAGGTACCAATGGTGCTTGAGAACGGGATGTATTGGTCCCTTATCACCCCCCAACCACCCAGGATGAGCGGAGCTGCGGCTCCCAAACAATTTTGGGGTTTGGGAGGAGGGAATCCTGCGATTACACCCATTTTTTGGGGGGGGAGAGAATACGGGAGGTACGGGGAGGATCCTGTCGCAGCCCCGGTAACGCAGCCTGTGTATTTTTGGGTGCTCTTCAGGGTTTTTTGGGGGGCACAGGGAAGCTCTAGGAAGGTCCAGTGTGGCTCCAGATGCAGAAGGTTCATGGAGAGGTGGACACATCCCAAATCGGGGTCTAGATCCACCCCGACTTCCCAGAGGGAAGAAACCAAGAATAGCAAAGATTAACAGCAGGTTCTTCTTTCCAAAGAACCTCCCGGTTTGTTGCTTGCGAGCGGGTCGGTGGTGAGGATGTGATGTTGTCTTTTGTACCCCGTTTCTCGTCTCTCTTCTCTTTCTCGCCCGTTAATTCCTCGCCGCCGCTGTCTGTGTGTGATCCGGGTAACGGGCAGCCCTTGGGGGCTGTGATTATCTTCCCGCAATTAGTTTAATTCCAAGAGGCTTCCTCGGAGCGGGGAGCTTTGAGAACCTCCGGACCGAGGTTTTGAGCAGCGCGTTAGGAGCTGAGCCTTATTTGTGCCTCAAAGGACGTGATTTTAGCGTGTCTGAGGAGGAAAACCAAATACATCGCCCCACACGTGGCCTTGGCAGGGGAGCCGCTTCCCAAGGCGTTCTGCCCTCACATTTCCTGGGATGGGCTGGAGGACGTTTGCACCCGTTTCTCTGGGTTTATTCCACCTTATCAGGTTCCCCTGGGTCTAATTCCTCCCCCTGCCAACGTGTGGTTGTCCCCTACAAGATATTTCCTAGGGCTTTAATTTATTTGTACCGTCGAGCACCTAAGCACACACCTGGGTGCTATAAAAGTAATAGTAACAAGGCGCTAACAGCGAGCGCAGTTGCGGCTCCGCGTTCCCTTCTGGCTTCATACCCAGCGGGTTTTCTGTTTATACGGAATAAACGGGGCGTCCTGGCCGAGTTAATAAACTTCATCTTTTCAAACCCAAAGCGATGAAATAACACGAGACCAGCCGGGATGGAGATAACTCGTAATCGCTCGGAAAGGAGCCCGGGGAGGGCGACGGCCTTGGGGGATCCTGGTAAATCTGGGGAGGAAACCTCCCCGCAGTGACATTGAAGCTGCTTCGTTCTGGTCGTGGCTGCCGGTGTTTAAAACTCCTTCGTTTTCCAGGCTGGCCCAACGGTTGGGATTTCTGGAGCTCGTCCACCGCTTGTTTGTTGTGGTGTCCCCAGAAGTCAGCAGATGGTGGAGACTTAATTCCCTTCGCCGTACGGGAATTTAATCCCCCGGCAGCCTCCGGTCGGTCTGTGCTGGGATGGGGGGACGGGGAAAAGATGAATATCCTGTTCCCTTCCCCGGTGCTGCGTCTTTTTTTGCTGGAATTCGGTGCAATCCTTGTTGAGCTGGGGAACCTGCGTTTGCTGCGTCTCCTCTCCCTGCCCTTCACAGCCCCGTTTAAAAACAAAATGCTATTGAAAGACCCTATTCCATAAAGCCTATTCCAGTATAGGTTGGGGAATGACCTATTAGAGAGCAGGGGAAAGGGAGCTGGGGGTCCTGGGGACAGCAGGGTGACCGTGAGCCAGCACTGGGCCCTTGTGGCCAGGAAGCCAATGGGACCTGGGGTGGGTTAGAAGGGGGTGGTCAGTAGGTCAGAGAGGTTCTCCTGCCCCTCTGCTCTGCCCTTGAATAAAGGGTTGAGTTCAGACACTATAAGGATACACTTCAGAAACATATATACATATATATATAAAATATATACAGCCATAGTACCCTGAGAATGCCCCATCTTGTCTGATCTGGGAAGCTAAGCAGGGTCGGGCCTGGTCAGTGCTTGGATGGGAGACCAGCTGGGTCCAGAGAGGTTCTCCTGCCCCTCTGCTCTGCCCTGGGGAGACCACACCTGGAATCTTGTGTCCAGCTGTGGCCCCTCAGCTCCAGCAGGACAGGGAACTGCTGGAGAGAGTCCAGCGCAGCCACCAAGATGCTGGAGGGAGTGGAGCATCTCCCGTGTGAGGAAAGGCTGAGGGAGCTGGGGCTCTGGAGCTGGACAAGAGGAGCCTGAGGGGGGACTCATTGCTGGGGATCAAGATGGAAAGGGGCAGTGTCAGGAGGATGGAGCCAGGCTCTTCTGGTGACAACCAGGGACAGGACAAGGGGCAATGGGTGCAAAGTGCAACACAGGAGGTTCCGCTGGAAGATGAGAAGCAACTTGTTGGGGTGAGGGTGGCAGAGCCTGGCCCAGGCTGCCCAGGGGGTTGTGGAGTCTCCTTCTGTGCAGACATTCCAACCCGCCTGGACACCTTCCTGTGTAACCTCATCTGGGTGTTCCTGCTCCGGGGGGATTGCACTGGATGGGCTTTCCAGGGCCATCCAACCCCTGACATTCTGTCATTCTGTGAAAGATAAAAACACCGTCTTGGCAGCGATAGTTCTGCGTCCTTTTTATTTTGCCGTAAACATTATTTTTCCTTCCCCTGTTGTGTCACAGACCCCGGGGTGGTTTAGTTCTTGCCACGTGTGACCCCAACAGCAGGGAGGGGTCCCCAAGAAGCCACCCTGTGCAGAATGAAGTTTCTTAATTAATTGCAGCAATTCTAGGTCTGGGCCTCTTGGCCGTCTGGTTGTTTTGGAGACGACGCTTGAAGCAACAGGGCAGCCCAGGCTGACGGATGCTGCTCCCTTGAGAATAACGTGATTTGATTTTGTTTGTCTGGGGATGAACAGGATCAAAACCAAGAGCAACCCACGGCAGCAAATAATTCACCCTCCGCACCGCAAACCTCATTGAAATGGTGGGGGTGCTGTTAGGGGGGGAGAAAATAGATCAATTTCCTTATGGTGCTTTAAAGTGGGGTGCTGGGGGTGTGAGATGAGGGGCAGGGTTTGAAAAGGAGGAATTCATGGCTGCTGAGCTGAACTGGAGCGGTGTGGGTGCACGGCTCGGCACCCGAGGGCTCCACGCTCCTTGCTTTGGGGGTTTTTGTGTGAAGGGGAATGGCTGGAGCTGCGGAAACGTCCGTCTCGCTCGGCTCCGGCGCAGGGTCTGCTGCTTGGGGAGGAAGGGGCTGTGGGCCCTGGCGAAGCCACCGCGACGGGGAGATGCTGGAACCCTTGGGATGGTGCCCAGACCCCTCAGGAGATGCTGGACCCCTTGGGATGATGCTCAGACCCCTTAGGAGATGCTGGACCCCTTGGGATGATGCTCAGACCCCTCAGGAGATGCTGGACCCCTCGGGATGGTGCTCAGACCCCTCAGGAGATGCTGGACCCCTTGGGATGGTGCTCAGACCCCTCAGGAGATGCTGGACCCCTCGGGATGGTGCTCAGACCCCTCAGGAGATGCTGGACCCCTTGGGATGGTGCTCAGACCCCTCAGGAGATGCTGGACCCCTTGGGATGGTGCTCAGACCCCTCAGGAGATGCTGGACCCCTTGGGATGATGCTCAGACCCCTCAGGAGATGCTGGACCCCTTGGGATGATGCTCAGACCCCTCAGGAGATGCTGGACCCCTCGGGATGGTGCTCAGACCCCTCAGGAGATGCTGGACCCCTTGGGATGGTGCTCAGACCCCTCAGGAGATGCTGGACCCCTTGGGATGATGCCCAGACCCCACAGGAGATGCTGGACCCCACTGTGAGGTGCCGGACCCCTATGGAGATGCCCAGACACCTCAGGAGATGCTGGACCCTTTGGGAGACGCTGTACCCCTTGGGATGATGCCCAGACCCCACTGTGAGATGTCGGACCCCACTGTGAGATGCTGGACCCCTCGGGAGATACTGGACCCCACTGTGAGATGCCTGGACCCTTTGGGACATGCCAGACCCCTTGGGATGATGCCCAGACCCCTCGGGAGATGCCGGACCCCTCGGGAGATGCCGGACCCCTCGGGAGATGCCGGACCCCTCGGGAGATGCCGGCCCCGGCTCCGCACTGGCCAGGGACCTGTTGAGATGTTAATGCGGCGGGACGGCTGAGCCGAGCACAATGGAGCACAAACCATGCGCATAATGGCCGGAGTTCTAATCCCCGGCTGCAGCGAAAACAATGCCCAGGGTTTCAAATGGCCCCGTGATTGCGATCGTACCTGCTGCCCCCCAAGAGCCTTTTTGTGTGCTGGAAGGGGAGAAAGACAGAAAGGAAGGATGGATGGACAGACAGAGCCCTTTCCAAGGCATGGCAGCAGCAAGGTGCAGGCTCATCTCCAGAGAGGCAGTGGATTTAATTGGGGAAAATTAATAATTAAACTCTTGAAGTGCCTTAAAGTAACTGCCCATCGGTGACTGACAGCGGGATGGACCAGAGATGTGTGGGATGAACCAGAGGTGTGCAGGATGGGCCAGACCCTTGTGAGATGGACCAGACCCATGTGGGATGAACCAGAGATGTGCAGGATGGACCAGACCCCTGTGGGATGGACCAGACCCCTGTGGGATGGACCAGAGGTGTGCAGGATGGACCAGACCTGTGTGGGATGGACCAGACCCTTGTGGGATGGACCAGACCCTTGTGGGATGGACCAGACCCTTGTGGGATGGACCAGACCCCTGTGGGATGGACCAGACCCCTGTGGGATGGACCACAGATGCGCAGGATGAACCAGAGGTGTGTAGGATGGACCAGACCCATTTGGGATGAACCAGACCCATGCAGGATTCAGCAGCTGAGATCCCAGCAAGCAAAAGGGGGGACCTGCCACCGCAGACCCCCAAAACCATCCGAGTGGAGCCTGGGCCTCGGGAAGGGAGAGGGAACGAGCCGCGGAGAGGTTCCCCAAGCTCACAGAATGCGGAGGAACCGGCCTTAAGGAGAAAAATATCCCGGAGCATCACCACTTGCACCAGATCTGCCCTCCCGCAGTGCTGGGGGCGCCGAGGAGTTCGGTGCTGGGTTTTGGGAGTTATTTCTCTCCCCAAAAGACGGTGACGACGTTTGCGAATTGTGCCGGATGAGCAAGTTCTGAGGGGATCAGGAGGCAGAGAAACATCACACGCTGTGATTTGGCAACTGGATCACGGAACAAGCGCGATCCGAATAGGCTCCGGATTGTGTGACGTGTAAACGCTCCTTCCTCCATCCCAAAAACAGGGAAGGGATGTTTCCCATGAGGAGAAGAAAAGCGGCCGCGGGAGATTTAACACCAGATCCATAGATTTTAATTTCGCATCTGCGGGCGCGGAGTTAAATAAATACAAGTGCTCTTAACGTGAACCTCCATCGCTCTTCTGTGTTATCTCTTCGCAAGCTGGCAGAATCCCTTCTGCTCGTTGTGTTGGTGAAACTAATTAGTTCTAATTAGTTCTGGATGGTAGCAAGGGGTGGCTGATGACCGGTGGTGCTGGAGAAGCTGGTGCTGCTGTGGATCCCAGGACTTGGTGCTCGTTAGGACTTGGTGCTCGTTAGGACGTTCCCAACCCGTTTCTCACCTAAGAGGGAAACGCTGTTTGGAGATGGAGAGAAAAACCCTGTCCTTGTGTAGATTGAGCATATGGGGGTCGCTAACCTGTGTTTTCCAAAATCCTGCTGGGTGTTCCCACCTGAGCTCGGTGTCAAACTAATGATAACGCTTAAAATCCTTTCCCCTCTGAAATCTGGTGGATTTTTCCTCCGGTCGGACGGTAAAACGACGCTGTTCTGCATCACCTGCCAAATATCAGGTTGGTTTCAGCATCTCATTGCGGGAAGGAGCTCTGGCCGCTCTCGGGAGTTTTCCACTTCGGAGCAGGGAGAGACCCAACCCAAACCATCTAAACCAAACTTGTCGAAACCGCGTTTCTCATCCCAAAACAAAGCGAAGCGGCGTCTATCTCGCACAACGTAACCGGGCTCGGCGGAGTCGCACGGCTGCCGTGCCGCGCTTTTCCCCGTGCCGGGGGGCAGATGCCGCTCATCCTTTCCCTCTGCATCCACCGCTTTTCTTTCCTTGTGCACCAGTTGCCGGGGAGGATTTGGAGGCAGCAAAACGGAGAAAAGCTGCGCCAGGTGCTGCGAGTTTGTTGCTCGGGGAATTTGCCCCCGTCCTCCCCCCTCGGGCTCTTCTAAGATTGTATAACACCCGCCGCTCGTTTGGCTCATTAAAACCAGTTGTTCTCACCGCTGACATCTCCGCACAAAGGCCGCGGCTTTTTAGCAAGGGATCAGTTTTAAAACAGCGCACGAGAGGCAGCGATTCCCTCCCGCCTCAACCTGTCCTTGTTGCTTTGTGTTTTGCAGGTACCTGCGGCGGCGGATTTGTCCTCCTGCGGGTGGCCGCGGAGAGGCCGGGAGCAGCGGCGCAGGGCCAGGCTTTGTCCAGCGTTTCCTCCGTGCCTCGGAAGCTAATCCCGGCCGTCACGTGGTGCCGGCGGCGCAGCCGTTCCCGCTGGCCTCGGACGCGGTGAGCAGGGCCGGGGGCTTAAACCCGGCTTAACTTCATCCCGGAGTCGCCTTTCCGCGGGTGATTTTTCTCGCTGTTTCGGTGCGAACTCGCCGGCGAGGGTCAGGAAGGGAAACAGGAAAAGCAGCTTTTAAAAATAGCAAGCCCTTGAAATAGTCGCGGCGTTCGGCCTCTTTTGTGCGAACCGCAGCGGCTCCCGCTCGCCCGGTGCCCCCCGGTCCCGGCGCCAAAACCGCGCGGCGGGGAACCCGGTGGGTGCTCTCGGCGTCGAGGGTGAGTCTGCAAACCCCTGTATCGCTACCAGAGCCGGGGCCGAGCGGAGTTTTGCTCGTGACGCGCGGCTTCCGTGGCAAAGCGGATCCCGAAAACCCCGGGAGCGCTTTAGGGGCGTCCTCGGAGTACATTTAAACTCAACCCAGCGTGGGAGATGGGGAATCGCCCCCGACGCGGCGTCGGGAGGAGGATGCGGAGCGGTGACGGGTGAGCGGGCGGACGAGCCGATAGCACAAGCGGAGTTTGTGCATTTCGGGGTGTTTGAAGCAGGGAAAGGGGCCGAAGTGTCGTCAGCTCAAACAGCACGAGCAAATAAGCTTTGCTTTCAAGGGAGGCTTGGCTCGTCTCATTAATTTAGCTGCGAGCCTCGTTAACTCGCAGGGGGTTGCTGTGAATCCCCTCAGCCAGACTGATTCGCGCTCTGCATTAGCCCAGCCCATGTTTTCTGCCTTGTTAATCCCAGTTTGGCGTTAGTTAGTCTGAGCTTCACCTGTGACAGTCCCTGGGGGGATAATCTGGTGGAAAGACCTGAGCTGGGTTGGATTTGGGGGAGAAACACCTGGGTGGCTGCAGGTGGAATCTGCTCTTTGGAAAGGCAGAAACCTAAGCCTGGCAGCGCTAGAACTGCGTCCTTTCCCAGCTAAAACCCGGCACATCCCAGGTTTAATTAGGTGCTGATTGCACCCGTGTAGGGCGGGACGTGGGGATGGTTTTGTGATTAACGCGACACTGGTTCTTTCTGCCCCAAAGCGAAAGGCGGGTGCTGTGGTTTGTGATGCTGCTAACGGGCTTTGCAGATCTCAGCCTAAGTCCAGCAGCTGGTTTTAGCGCAGCCTTGATGATTTGGGTTTGAAACCCCCCGTAAGGTTGGGGTGGGTTGGAGAGAAGCGATGGCTGGTGGTCCTGACCTTAGGAGGCACCTACTGAACGGCTCCGGCTCACGGGCACCGGGTGCTTGGGGTGGGATAAGGGGATCTTTGGGGTGGGATAAGGGGATCTTTGGGGTGGGAAAAGGGGATCTTTGGGGTCAGAGGGGATCCTTGGGGTGGGAAGGGGATCTATGGGGTGAGAAGGGGATCTTTGGGGTGGAAAAAGGGGATCTTTAGGGTGGAAGAAGAGGATCTTTGAGGCGGAAAAGGGGGATCTTTGGGGTGGAAAAGGGGGATCTTTGGGGTGGAAAAGGGGGATCTTTGGGGTCAGAGGGGATCTTTGGGGTGGGAAGGGGATCTATGGGGTCAGAAGGGGGTCTTTGGGGTGGAAAAAGGGGATCTTTGGGGTGGAAAAAGGGGATCTTTGGGGTGCAAAAGGGGGATCTATGGGGTCAGAAGGGATCTATGGGGTCAGAAGGGATCTTTGGGGTGGAAAAAGGGGATCTTTGAGGCGGAAAAAGGTGATCTTTGGGGTGGAAAAGGGGGATCTATGGGGTCAGAAGGGGATCTTTGGGGTGGAAAAGGGGGATCTATGGGGTCAGAAGGGATCTTTGGGGTGGAAAAAGGGAATCTTTGGTGTCAGAGGGGATCTATGGGGTGAGAAGAGGATCTTTAGAGTGCAAGAAGAGGATCTTTGAGGCGGAAAAAGGTGATCTTTGGGGTGGAAAAAGGGGATCTTTAGGGTGGAAGAAGAGGATCTATGGGGTCAGAAGGGATCTTTGGGGTGGGAAGGGGATCTATGGGGTCAGAATGGGATCTTTAGGGTGGAAGAAGAAGATCTTTGGGGTGGAAAAAGGGGATCTTTGGGGTGGAAAAGGGGATCTTTGGGGTGGAAAAAGAGGATCTTTAGGGTGGAAAAGGGGGATCTATGGGGTCAGAAGGGATCTTTGGGGTGGAAAAAGGATCTCCCTGGTTGTAGGCAGGATTGCCGAGCGGGGACTTTCACACGTGGAGTCCACCGGGCTCTTAACTTAGCGCCAGGACATAGTTGCTCCCATTGGGGCTGTTTCCACACAACGCCGATGCTTCTTGAGCTCAGTTTCTGCGGGAAGATGGTTCAGGGCTCTTAACCACTGAGGTTAAAAATACCCCCGCGCCGGCTTCGTTTCACCTAAGAAAAACAGTGCTTTTGCCTGAGGAAATAGGTGTGTTTTGAGCTACCGAAATAACCTGGCTCTTCCCATCTCGTCCCCTTGCCAACCGACTCCAAATTGTGCCTCAGAAGGGGCCGAACAGGGCACTTTAGTCTTGGGATTACTAAGAAACTTGGGGTTTGAGGGGGGTTTAACTGCATCACATGGGTTAAACCTCTGCCTGGGCTTTGGGGGAGTTTAACTGAACCACGCGGGTTAAACCTCTGCCTGGGCTTTGGGGGGGTTTAACTAAACCACGTGGGTTAAACCTCTGCCTGGGCTTTGGGGGGGTTTAACTAAACCACGCGGGTTAAACCTCTGCCTGGGCTTTGGGGGGGATTTAACTAAACCACGCGGGTTAAACCTCTGCCTGGGCTTTGGGGGGGGTTTAATTGAACCATGCAGGTTAAACCTCTGCCTGGGCTTTGGGGGGTTTAATTAAACCATGTGGGTTAAACCTCTGCCTGGGCTTTGGGGGGGTTTAACTCAACCATGAGGGTTAAACCTCTGCCTGGGCTTTGGGGGGGTCTAACTCAACCATGAGGGTTAAACCTCTGCCTAGGCTTTGCGGGGGTTTAACTAAGCCACGCGGGTTAAACCTCTGCCTGGGCTTTGGGGGGGTTTAATTGAACCATGCGGGTTAAACCTCTGCCTGGGCTTTGGGGGATTTTAACTAAACCACATGGGTTAAACCTCTGCCTGGGCTTTGGGGGAGTTTAATTGAACCACGCAGGTTAAACCTCTGCCTGGGCTTTGGAGGGGTTTAATTGAACCACGCAGGTTAAACCTCTGCCTGGGCTTTGGGGGGGTTTAAGTGAACCACGCAGGTTAAACCTCTGCCTGGGCTTTGTGGAGATTTAATTAAACCATGTGGGTTAAACCTCTGCCTGGGCTTTGCGGGAGTTTAACTGAACCACACAGGTTAAACCTCTGCCTAGGCTTTGCGGGGGTTTAACTAAGCCACGCGGGTTAAACTTCTGCCTGGGCTTTGCAGGGGTTTAACTCAACCACGAGGGTTAAACCTCTGCCTGGGCTTTGGGGGGGGTTTAACTCAACCATGAGGGTTAAACCTCTGCCTGGGCTTTGGGCGGGGTTTAACTCAACCACGCGGGTTAAACCTCTGCCTGGGCTTTGGGGGGGTTTAATTAAACCATGTGGGTTAAACCTCTGCCTGGGCTTTGGGGGAGTTTAACTGAACCACACGGGTTAAACCTCTGCCTAGGCTTTGCGGGGGTTTAACTAAGCCACGCGGGTTAAACTTCTGCCTGGGCTTTGGGGGCGGTTTGACTCAACCATGAGGGTTAAGCCTCTGCCTAGGCTTTGCAGGGGTTTAACTCAACCACGAGGGTTAAACCTCTTCCTGGGCTTTGGGGGGGTTTAACTCAACCATGAGGGTTAAACCTCTGCCTGGGCTTTGGGGGGGGTTTAACTCAACCATGAGGGTTAAACCTCTGCCTGGGCTTTGGGGGCGGTTTGACTCAACCATGAGGGTTAAACCTCTGCCTGGGCTTTGGGGCGGTTTGAGACAACCACGAGGGTTAAACCTCTGCCTGGGCTTTGGGGGGGGTTTAACTCAACCATGATGGTTAAACCTCTGCCTAGGCTTTGGGGGGGGTTTAACTCAACCATGAGGGTTAAACCTCTGCCTGGGCTTTGGGGGGGGTTTAACTCAACCATGAGGGTTAAACCTCTGCCTGGGCTTTGCAGGGGTTTAACCAAACCACGCGGGTATCCCTCCCCGCAGCTTTCCCCGCGATACTTGTCGTCCCTGTCCCATCCAGCGCAGGGCCAGCCGCTTGTTCTCCTCAATCAGACTCTTTCCTGCTGTCTAAGCCGCGTCCCCCGGCTGCAGCTTAATCCTGGGATTCCATACCCAGCCCGCGGCGCCGGGAGGAACGTTATTCCCTTTGTCTGTGCTGCAGCTTTGAAACCTGTTGCCACGTCTCCCCTCGGCCTCCCCCGTTTCTCCTCCCTTCCCTCCCCAGCCCGCGCCTTCAAGGTCTCTTAGATATCCGAGTCTCCTGGTTCCCGTCCAGCCGCCTTCCCCGTGAGCCCGGCCTTGGGGAGGCCTTGGGGAGGCCTTGGGGAGGCCGGACGGGGCCTCCGTCACAGCGGGTGATAGATTGCGACCTGCTGATCCTTGTTCTCAGCGGATGGCGACGCGGATCCATCCGAACCATCTGCCGTCCTGGCCGGGGATCAAAACCACCATCCGCAACCAAACGGAGCGAAAAAGGGGTGAAAAGCGGTTCCGAGGGGGTTTTGCGCTTTGCGTGGGGCTCTGGAGAAGCAGATCCCATCCACGGCTGTGTTTTGTGCCTCTGGTGGCTTCACCCCTGTGCCCGCGGTGCTGACGCTCATCTCTTTGCTCTCTTGCAGACTCCGCCGCATTCCCCACCATGGGTGACATGAAAACCCCGGATTTTGACGACCTTCTGGCAGCTTTCGACATTCCCGACATCGACGCCAACGAGGCCATTCATTCCGGCCATGAGGACGCCGACGCTCACATCAAACAGGTCCCCGTGGAGCCGGGACCCCCCGACCACGTCCTCCCGCACGCCGACATCACGGCCGTCAGCGTCATCGTGAAGAACACGGTCTGTCCCGAGCAGCTGGACGCCCTGGATGGACGCAGCAAGGATGGACACGTCCTCGGGTCCCGCTTGCTGCAAAACGGCTTCGGGGCCGCCGAAATACCCCGGTCCCCCCCGGCCAGGTCTGCGGAAGCCTCTTCCAACGGGGAGTGTTGGGGGAAAGAAAAAGGCCCCAAACCCCTGGATATTTTCTCCCATTTTAGCCCCGACCCCAACGAAGACAACGCCGCCAACCTGATCGACAGAGCCCGCGAGTGCAAACCCAAGGAGAAGTCGCTCGCCGTGCCCTCCCTCTCGCCATCGCCCACGCCGGCGCTCGACTGCAAGGAGCCCATGAGAGAGAGCGCCGAAAACATGGCCCCGGCGTTCCCCGCGGCCTTCGAGCCAGGCCAGGCCGGGGGTGCCGCATCCCCCCCCGCCATCGCCTGCATCAAGAAAGAGGAGTCGGACTCGGAGGAGACGTGCCGGGAGGGCAGCCCCAAGGGCCTGGCTGCTGCCTTGGGGGACAGTCCCTTGGACCACCTGAAATCCGTCACCGTTCGCTACGCCGCCGATGATTCTCCCATCGCCACCTGGCCCGGTTCTGACCCAAATCTTGATGGCGGCACCGCAAACGTCACCGAGGTGAAACATTCGCCTGTCAGCCCCCGCGAGCCCTTCTACAAACCCTCCTCGCCCGTTGTGCAGAGCCCCAGGCTCCCCCCATCCCCAAAGCAGCTGGACGGCCTCAAGGAAGAGCACCAAGTCCTGGAGAAGTCGATGGGAAGCCCACAGAGCATGTCGAGCGCCGAGGAAGAGGAGGAGGAAGAAGACAACAACAACGATTCCCCTTCTTCCAACTCCTCGCGGCCCCTGAAGGTGCGGATCAAAACCATCAAAACGTCTTGCGGCAGCATCACCAGGACGGTGACCAGGGTGTCGTCGGATTCCGAGCCGGGCTCCACTAAGGGCCCGGCCGAGCAGAGCTCCCAGGATGCGGCCCTTGAGGTGTCAGCCGAGAAGGACGAGGGGATGGCGCTGGAGGCGCCCAAGGAGAAAACGGAGCTTTCCAGCCCCTTGAAAACCATCGAGGGGCCAAAAATCGTCAGCGTCCAGCTCGGCAACGGCACCAAGCTCAAAGGGACCGTCCTGCCCGTGTCCACCATCCAGAACGCCAGCAGCGCCATGCTGATCGCCGCCAGCGTGGCCCAGCAGAAATCCGTGGTGCTGCCGGCGAAGACGGGCAAAGCCGTGGCCAAGAACATCATCAACCTGGTGCCGCAGAGCCTGCCCAAGGCCGACACCAGGACCAACGCCAGCACGGTGACGCAGACCGCCACCATCACCACCACCGCCAACCAGAAGGTCAACGGCACCACGGTGGTGATGGTGCAGCCGCAGAAACCATCCCCGACCGTGGCGGGCACCGTCATCTCCCGCAGCCAGTCCAGCCTGGTGGAAGCCTTCAACAAGATCCTCAACAGCAAGAACCTCTTGCCCACCTATAAACCCAACCTGAACCCGCCGGCCGACGCCAGCCTGGCCCTGCCGCCCTTCGGCTACCGCTGCCTGGAGTGCGGCGACTCCTTCGCCCTGGAGAAGAGCCTGGCGCGGCACTACGACCGGCGCAGCATGCGCATCGAGGTGACCTGCAACCACTGCACCAAGCGCCTCGTCTTCTTCAACAAGTGCAGCCTGCTGCTGCACGCCCGCGAGCACAAGGACAAGGGCCTGGTGATGCAGTGCTCCCACCTCGTCATGCGCCCCATCGCCCTGGACCAGATGATCGGCCAGCCCGACATCACCCCCCTGGTCTCGGTGACGTCCTTCCCCGCCGGCAAGGTGACCGGCGTGACGCAGGACGCCTTGGTGGCGGCCAACGGGGCGCAGGAGCTGCCCATCCTGCCGCTGGGCAGCGGCGCGGAGCAGAGCAGCTACAGCTGCTTCAGGTGCCTGGAGTGCAAGGAGCAGTGCAAGGACAAAGCCGGGCTAGCCGCGCATTTCCAGCAGGCCGTGACCACGGGGACGACCAGCAGCACGGTACGTGGGGGCCGGTTACGGCAAAACCTCGCCGGGGCTCCAAATGTGATTTGGGCAGCGCCCGCTCGAGTCCTGCCAACATAAAACCCATGCGGGAGGGAAACACAGGAGCCGGGGGCCCATTTGTGACCGTAAGGGGCTGGTGGTGGTTGTTGGCTGGGGAGGGATCGCGGCTCCTGGGTGCCGGAGCCATGTTAGAGCCGCGGGCGCCGCTTCCCCTTCTGCCGCCTCGAAGCACAAATGGAGTCTGGAGAAACCCTGGGGGGGGTGTTTGGTTTATTTTTTGATTTCCTCCCTCCTCCCGAGCCAACCTGGAGACCCCGGGTGCTTCCCGCTGCTCTGTCGGCAGCAGCGTCCGGATTAACGCCGCGACCTTTCCAAGATGAGGGGAACGTGGGTCCGCAGCGGAGCCGTGTCCTCCCTGCACCTTTCCCTTGTCCGGAGCCCCCGGTTTCCTTTGCTGTTTCCTGGTAACTCTGTTTACTCCGGAGCCGCTCCAACGCAGATACTGAGGAGGAGGGAGCCCTGGGATCCCGTGCTCATCCCCAGGAGCTGCTGCTCGCAGGGAGGATTCCTCGCTCCCGTCCCCTCCTTCCCTTCCTCACCTTTGCTCTGGGAATCATGGCTCTTGGGGCAGCTCCTGCGGGAAGCTCCAGCCGTTTCCTCTGCTCCTTGTCGGCTTTTCCCCTGTGTCCGTATCCCGGGCTTGGAATGAGTTTTGATGTTGTTTTGGCGGCTGGTCCCTGGCGAACCCTCAACACATTTGGGACCCGTCTGTGGTGACGAGCCTGGAAAAGGCATGTGAAACACCCTCAAAAGTTCCCTGCGAGCTGTTGCCAGCAGATTGTCCCCTAAAACATGCCTGGCAGAGTCCCGGCGCTTCTCTTCCCCCCTCTTCGGGTGTTACAGGTTGTCGGCGGGACGTGGAAATAGCTGAAATAAAGCCCTTCTTGCGGTTCCGCGCTGGGCTGAGCCGCTCGCCGCTCCTCTCCCCGCAGGTTTGCACGACGTGCCCCATGATCATGTCCAACCGCTGCAGCTTCAACGCCCACCAGCGCATGCACAAGAACCGCCCGCCCCACGTCTGCCCCGAGTGCGGGGGGAATTTCCTCCTGGCCAACTTCGAGACGCACCTGAAGGAAGCGTGTCTGCACTTCTCCCGCAGGGTCGGCTACAGGTACGGCCCCCGGGGGACACCAGGGACTGTGGGGGACGGTCCCAAAGCTGCCACAGGGTGTTTGGGGGTCCCTGTTCCTTCTCCCCGGTGGTGCCGAGGGTGAAGGTCTTGATTAGGGGAAAGGGACGTGGGGACAGCAGGGTGACCATGAGCCAGCACTGGGCCCTTGTGGCCAGGAAGCCAATGGGACCTGGGGTGGGTTAGAAGGGGGTGGTCAGTAGGTCAGAGAGGTTCTCCTGCCCCTCTGCTCTGCCCTTGAATAAAGGGTTTAGTTCAGACACTATAAGGATACACTTGAGAAACATATATATATGCATATATATATATAAAATATATGCAGCCATAGCACCCTGAGAATACCCCATTGCGTCTGATCTGGGAAGCTAAGCAGGGTCGGGCCTGGTCAGTGCTTGGATGGGAGACCGTACAGATACACAGGCATAGCACCCTGAGAACACCTGATCTGGGAAGCTAAGCAGGGTCAGGGCTGGTCAGTGCTTGGATGGGAGACCAGCTGGGTCCAGAGAGGTTCTCCTGCCCCTCTGCTCTGCCCCGGGGAGACCACACCTGGAATCTTGTGTCCAGCTGTGGCCCCTCAGTTCCAGCAGGACAGGGAACTGCTGGAGAGAGTCCAGCGCAGCCACCAAGATGCTGGAGGGAGTGGAGCATCTCCCGTGTGAGGAAAGGCTGAGGGAGCTGGGGCTCTGGAGCTGGACAAGAGGAGCCTGAGGGGGGACTCATTGCTGGGGATCAAGATGGAAAGGGGCAGTGTCAGGAGGATGGAGCCAGGCTCTTCTGGTGACAACCAGGGACAGGACAAGGGGCAATGGGTGCAAACTGCAACACAGGAGGTTCCGCTGGAAGATGAGAAGCAACTTGTTGGGGTGAGGGTGGCAGAGCCTGGCCCAGGCTGCCCAGGGGGTTGTGGAGTCTCCTTCTGTGCAGACATTCCAACCCGCCTGGACACCTTCCTGTGTCACCTCCTCAGGTGTCCCAGCTGCGCCGTGGTCTTTGGTGGGGTCAACTCCATCAAGTCGCACATCCAGACGTCCCACTGCGAGGTGTTCCACAAGTGCCCCATCTGCCCCATGGCCTTCAAGTCGGCCCCCAGCGCCCACGCGCACGTCTACACGCAGCACCCCGGCTTCAGCAACCAGCAGTCCAAGTGAGTGCTCCCCACGCCTTGCCAGCAGAGACGGGAGGTTGAGGTTGGAAATTTGGGGGTAATGTCTTCTGTTGGGTGTTGAACAGGCTGCCCAGGGCAGTTCTGGAGTCACCATCCCTGGAGGGCTGGACAGACGGACAGGAGGTTCTCAGGACATGGGGCAGGGGTGGGTTATGGTTGGACTTCATGATCTTGAGGGTCTCGTCCAACCCAAATGGTGACTCTATGATCATGGAAGGGTTTGGGTTGGGAGGGACCTTCAAAGACCATCTAGTCATGGGCAGGGACATCTCCAGCAGACCAGGGACATCCAACCAGACCAGGGACATCCAACCAGACCAGGGACATCCAACCAGACCAGGGACATCCAACCAGACCAGGGACATCCAACCAGACCAGGGACATCCAAGCAGACCAGGGACATCTCCAAACAGACCAGGGACATCCAACCAGATCAGAGACATCCCAAACAGATCAGGGACATCTCCAACAGATCAGGGATGTCCCCAATCATACCAGGTTGCTCAGGGCCCCATCAAACTTGACCTTGGGTGTTCTCAGGGATGGTTCATCCACCACCTCTCTGGGCAACCTGGTTTTCCCACCCTCAGCATCACAAATAGAGATTGGAGATGGGACCTTGGTGATGATTCTTCCCCAAAGGGCTGTGGGTGTTGGAACAGGCTGCCCAGGGCAGTGCTGGAGTCACCATCCCTGGAGGGCTGGACAGACGGACAGGAGGTTCTCAGGACATGGGGCAGTGCTAGAGTTGGGTTATCGTTGAACTTGATGATGATAAAGCTCTTTTCCAACCTCAACGACGTTTCTTGGCATCCTCTCCTCCTTATGCGCGACGTTTCCACAGCGTTACTGCCTTACAGAAAGCTACGCTAAAATATCTTCATTCCCTCCTTACTCAGCACTGCACAAATCAGTCTTTCGATACCGCTATCTCAGCAAACCGCATTACTCATCATTTATTTCACTTTAACGAATATGATTCCAAGAACAAGGAGCGCGGGACATTGCGGGAGGAACTCGGAGCGCGGTCGCACCGCACCCGGGGCTGCTCTTTCCCCTCAGCGCCGGTGTTTTCCCCCCCGCCAGGATGATTTACAAGTGCGCCATGTGCGACACCGTCTTCACCCACAAGCCGCTGCTCTCCTCCCACTTCGACCAGCACCTGCTCAACCAGCGCGTCAGCGTCTTCAAGTGCCCGGACTGCCCGCTGCTCTTCGCGCAGAAGCGCACCATGCTGGAGCACCTCAAGGTGACGCTCTCACCATCCCACCGCTTTATTTTTATACAAATATCGGAGAATTCTCGCACGCCGGGGGGTGGGTTAAAGGGTGGGCAACCTGCTGATGCAGCAGGGCCCTGAGATCTGGTTCCCTTGTCCCAAAACATGAGATGAGCCTGTTGTTGCAGGTTGGGGTGTGGGGGCTTTTCCTTCCAGCCCCAGACACCCACCACCACCCTCTCTGCTTTCCAGAACACTCACCAGCCCCAGAAGCCCAAGGAAGACCTGGCGAAGAAGGTGGCCGTCCTGCTGACGCCCAAACAGGAGCCCGTTGAAACCCCCGTGTCCAAGATCTCGGAGGAATCGTCGTCGTCCACGGAGGAGGACGAGCCCCCCAGCTCCCCCGAGCTGCGCAAGACCAAGCGGAGCCGCTTCCAGCGCAAAACGGGCAACAAGTCCAAGGGCAGCGGGTGGACGTGCGGCGTTTGCCACTCCTGGTTCCCGGAGCGCGACGAGTACGTGTCCCACATGAAGAAAGACCACGGCAAGGTGAGGAGAAGGACACCGGGGGGGCGGGGAGGGTTTGGGGAGCCCCCCGGCGCGGCGCCCACCCGCACCTTTGTGTCTCGCAGTCGGTGAAGAAGTTCCCGTGCCACCTGTGCGAGCGCTCGTTCTGCTCCGCGCCCAGCCTGCGCAGACACGTGCGCGTCAACCACGAGGGGATCAAGCGCGTCTATCCCTGCCGGTAACGCCGCGGCTTCGGGGTGGCGGAGGGGGCGACCCGGTTCCTTCTGGGGAAGCTGCTGCGGGGAGGATAAAGCTGCAAGTGATGGAGATTTAATAGATAGGAGGGAAAGGAGGCACCGGGGGGGGGGTGTACTTTCTAAAGGGACGTGGATGAGCAGGTTTGGGGCAGCGTGGGGACGCTGGGGTTCGGCTTCCATCGCTCCATCGCCTTCTTGGCCCTGCAGATATTGCACGGAGGGCAAACGCACCTTCAGCAGCCGCCTCATCCTGGAGAAACACATCCAGGTGCGACACGGGATCAAAGTGACCGACCAGCCCAAGAGCCAGGAGGTCGTGATCGCCCGCATCGGCACCGGCACCGCGCAGGTACGAGGCCCCTCGGGGCGTTGGCGGAGGGTTTGGGCGGGTTGAAGGTGTCCAAGGACGCGAGGACCCCCCGCGCGGGTTGGGGCGCGGGCAGGAGCGCCCCTGACGCCGCCCTCCCGCAGGTGTCCGCTCGGAAGCGCAAACTTTCCTCGGACGAGGGCGACTCGTGCAGCGAGGAGCCCGACAGCACCACCCCCCCTTCCAAAACGCACAAGGGCGAGCGCAAGGCCCCTTTCCGCTGCCGAAAGTGCGGTTACCTGGCCAGCAGCTCCGCCGACTTCCAGGAGCACATCCCCCAGCACCGGACTGACGAGAGCTCCCACCAGTGCCGCGAGTGCGGGCTCTGCTTCACCTCCCAGGTCTCGCTCAACCGCCACCGTTTCATCACCCACAAGAAGAAGAGAAGCGCGGGGGAGCCGGAGGAACCGGGGCCGCGCAGCCCCCGGGACGGCGCCGCGCAGCACGCGCCCGACGGCAAACTCTCCTGCAAGGTGTGCGGCCGCTGCTTCGACACCCAGCTCAACCTCAAGACGCATTTCCGCACGCACGGCATGGCCTTCATCCGCGCCCGGCAGAACGCCAGCCCCGAGAACTAGCGCCGCCACCGGGGGAACCCAACACCTGTAAATAATGGGCGCGGAGCCGCCGTGACCCCGTGTCCTCCATCCCTCCTCCGGTTCGCATCGCGGAGCCGCCAAGAGAGAAGCTGGTCTGCACCGGAGCATTTCGGTCACCGGATCGTCCGGGGCACAAAGAGCCGAGTCCGGACGCGCCGCCGCTTCGCGGGGAGACCAAACGGTTTGTTCGCCGCTCGGTCCTCGTCCGCTCCCGGGGACGGGAGGACGTCCCATCCCACCCCGCACCGCCGGTGCCAACCCCGGGCTCCTCTCCGCCCCGGTGCTGCCGGCAAATCGTGACCACGGTCGCTTCTCCGGCGCAGGACAGAGACGTCTGTGCTGACAACATCACAGCAACATCCACTTTGTTTTGTTGTGTTATTTTTAATCTCCCCATTTCGAATGTTGCTCATTTGGGAGCCGGTTCCAGACCCGCAGCCCCAGGTCCCTTCTCGCCGTCACCGCGCGGACTCGGGGCGGTTTGGCCGCTCCCAGCGAGGAGGAAGAAGAGGAAGAGGAGCAGAATGGGGGGCGGCGGAGGCAAAACGAGGCGCGATCCGTCACCGAGAAGCCGCTGCCGAACCGCTGCCGGTGAGTCCGGGGGGAACCGGTGTCACCCGCTGGTGTCACCGCAGCCCGACCCGCGTCCCCGCGAGGGTCTCGATCCCTTTGGGGGGAATAAAGGAGCAAAACCCAGCCCGAAACGGTGTCGCTGGGGCGTTCTCATCATTTCCTTGTGAATAACCACCCGCTAACGAGCTTTGTAAAGTTGTATCATACACTAAAAGTAACAACCAGAAAACTACTGTTGTGATTTTGGGGGGGTTGTTTTGGTGTTGTTTTGGGGTTTGGGTTGATTTCTTATGTGCTGGGCTTGGCCTTTGGTTGCTTTTCCTTGGGTTGAAGCGCTGGGGTGGATTCAACCAACACCACAAGACCCGGGGTGGGCGGGGGGGGCCACTTTTTAACCTAAAAGGCGCAAAAGCAACCAAACGCTTCCCAAAACCCCCTTTGTCCCCCCACCCCGAGCGCGTGGGGCCGTGAACGTGTAAATGCTGTTTCATAATAGAGAAGAACCTAAAGTTTCTACGAGTTTTAGAGGAAGGAAACGAATCGCTTTGTAATCTCTTGGTTTTCAAGCACTTCAGTGCCTTTAGAGTGATTTCGGTTCAAAATGGGGGGGGGTCGGGGTTGGGGGGGGGGGCCGTGCTCTTGTTTTTAGGGTCGTGCTGATGCTACAGTAAAACTCCGGGCACTGCAGAGCTCTCAGGTATCATTTATTCTTGTAGTAATAACGCAATTAATTAAACTTTTAGTGGTTTAACCCCTGCTGTGCCCTGTCTTGCTTACCTGGCCCCGCGGGGTGGGGGGGGGGCATGTGTGTGTGTGTCCCCCCCCAGCACAAGGGTGTTGGTCCTGCCCCAAAAAAGGGGTGTCCCCCCCTCCACATCCCCATAGGGCTCCTATGAGCCCCCCACTGCAACAGGAGGAGGGGGGGACCCCCCCCAAAATGAGGCCTGTGATTCCCTATGGCCGCGGGGTGGGGGCCCCCCCCCCCCATTCTGTCCCTAATTCCCGCCCCCCCCGCCCCCACAAGGTGGTTTGTGACCACCAGCTTTTTAAAAAGAGAATTGGGGTGGGGATTTTAATGCTAAAAAAGCGACGGGACAAATTAGTGCTAAACAAAGAGACTGGGGGGGGGCAACGCTGCAGCGGGACGGGGGGGACATGGTGGGGGGCACTGCTCTTAAAGCAAAAATAGGGGCTGGAGGGAGCGGAGGGGGGGGGAATTTTGGGGGTGCAGCGCTGGCTCTGCCCCCCCACACCGCCACGGCCACCCCAGTGGGGAAAGGGGCTCAAACCCCCCCAAGGAAAAGCAGCAGAGAAATTATTGCAAAAGGGATGCAGGGTGGGGGGGTCACAGTCCCAAATTCCTGGAACGGAGTCAAACCAAAAGGTGCTGGAGGGGGCGGGAGGTGACAGCTGGGGGGCACCAGCCCCGCGTGGGGGGGCGGGACGGGCGGGGGGTGCGAGAAACAAAAGGGGTGGCGGGTGGGTGGGTGGCGAGTGGGACCCGGGGGGGACACGCGGGTGGCACCGTGAGCAGCGGCTCCAGTCACAGCAGATGCCAAACACGGGGGGGCCAGGCCTGTGTCCCCCCCCACAAGGTCCTCAACATCTTGCGGTGACATTGAGGGGACATTCGGTAATACTGATGGGAGCGCGGTCCCGGTCCCCGTCCCCTCGCCGGGCGTCACCCCCGCGCGACACCGTTACCGCATGATCCGATTTCGCTTGGATTTTTCACGAGTGGGTTTTGGTTTCTGGGGTTGGTTGGTTCTTGTTGTTTCTTTTCTTTCCTCGTTTCATTTTATCGAGGAGTCTTGGCCAAAGCGGCCCCGGGGAAACCCTGCGATGCGACGTCCTTGTCCCCCAGGGGAGCCCTCACATGATGCCGTTGGTGAGGTACTGGAAGCCGTCGTAGAGCTTGGTGGTGATGGAGCGCATGCTGCCGTCCACCATCTGCTCGATCAGCAGCTGCAGCTGCTCCTCCGTCATGTTCATGTGGAAACGCTCCTTCAGGTTGCGGATGGTGGACGAGCCGTGGAAACAGGGGAGCTGTGACCCTGCGGGACAGAGGGACATGGGTTGGTGGCTTCTGTCCCCCTTTGTCACCATTTACGGCCCCGTTTTCCTCCCTGTACTGTTTTTGGGCGCCCCCGGCTCACCCAGAAGAGCCTGGCTCCATCCTCCTGACACTGCCCCTTTCCATCTTGATCCCCAGCAATGAGTCCCCCCTCAGGCTCCTCTTGTCCAGCTCCAGAGCCCCAGCTCCCTCAGCCTTTCCTCACACGGGAGATGCTCCACTCCCTCCAGCATCTTGGTGGCTGCGCTGGACTCTCTCCAGCAGTTCCCTGTCCTGCTGGAGCTGAGGGGCCACAGCTGGACACAAGATTCCAGGTGTGGTCTCCCCAGGGCAGAGCAGAGGGGCAGGAGAACCTCTCTGGACCCAGCTGGTCTCCCATCCAAGCACTGACCAGGCCTGACCCTGCTTAGCTTCCCAGATCAGGTGTTCTCAGGGTGCTATGGCTGTGTATCTGTACGGTCTCCCATCCAAGCACTGACCAGGCCCGACCCTGCTTAGCTTCCCAGATCAGACGCAATGGGGTATTCTCAGGGTGCTATGGCTGTATATATTACATATATGTTCCCCAAGTGTATCCTGATAGTATCTGAACTCAACCCTTTATTCAAGGGCAGAGCAGAGGGGCAGGAGAACCTCTCTGACCTACTGACCACCCCCTTCTAACCCACCCCAGGTCCCATTGGCTTCCTGGCCACAAGGGCCCAGTGCTGGCTCATGGTCCCCCTGCTGTCCCCAGGACCCCCAGCTCCCTTTTCACTGCTCCAACAGCTCATTCCCAACTTACACTGGAACCTGGGCTTGTTCTGCCCACATTCAAGACTCTACACTTGCCCTTGTTCTATTTCATCACATTTCTCCCGCCCAGCTCTCCAGCCTGTCCAGGTCTCTGGTGGCAGCACAGCTTCCAGTGTCACCCACTCCTCCCAGCTTGGTGTCACCAGCAAACTTGCTGACAGTCTCTATTCCCTCCTCTTACCTTGCTGCATGATCTCCACAATCTGCACCACTTTGTCCATGTGCTTGCGGGCGGCGATGAGCCCCTGCAGCATCAGCATCTTGTAGTAGTTGAACATGTCCCCGTTCAGCCCGCCCATCACCTGCGGGGCATTTTAGGGGGGGTTCACTTCAAACAGACACCCCCAGTGTCCAGGTCCCGAGAGCGGCCGGGCTGAGGTGGCCCAGGAGCTACCACGGGTGACAAACCCACTGCAGCGTCACGTCACGTCCCCCCCGTTCACTCACATCCACGAATTCCGTGGTGAGCTTGAAGGCCGACGTCTCAAAGCCGAGATTCCTGGGGGAGCTGGACAGGATGAACCCGAAGTCGATGTGGATGATGTGTCCGTCCGCATCCAGCAAGATGTTGCCGTTGTGCCTGCGCGGGAGGGGGAACCGGCCCGTTAAGCTTTGCGCACGCCGCGATTTCCCCGCCGAACCCAGGGCCGAAATGATGGATGGCGGGGAAAAGCCGCAAAGGCGGCGCGGGGACTCGCCTGTCCTTGACCTGCAGCAGGTAGCACACCAGGCAGTAACCGGCGCAGCTCTGCACGAAGTTCCTCTGTGCCGTCAGGAAGGACTCGGTGTTGTAATTCCCGTGTTCCTGCAGGAAATAGTCCAGCAGCGAGAGCAGCGATTGCTTCTTGATTTGGTGGATGGACACGGCGTTCACCACGGGCTCAATCATGCCGCTGTCGGCGGAGATGACGAGGATTTTGTATGGCTTGATCCAGAGCGGGACGCGCTCCTGTTCCCAGATGGACTGCGGGAGAGAGCGAGAAAATCCCTCAGGGCCCCCCCGGGCGGTGCGGCCCCCGCACAGCCGCTCAACCCCTCACCTGCAGCTGCTTGAGGACCTGGAACGCCAAGAGCTCCTGCCGCAGGTCGTCCCCACACTTGACGATGACGGAGAGGAGGCGCCAGGAGGGCAGGTGGCCATAGGGGGAACCTTCACGGATCCTCCTGTGGGAAATCCTGGCGTGTCAGGGGTTGAAGGGCCCTGGAAAGCCCATCCAGTGCAATCCCCCCATGGAGCAGGAACACCCAGATGAGGTTACACAGGAAGGTGTCCAGGCGGGTTGGAATGTCTGCACAGAAGGAGACTCCACAACCCCCTGGGCAGCCTGGGCCAGGCTCTGCCACCCTCACCCCAACAAGTTGCTTCTCATCTTCCAGCGGAACCTCCTGTGTTGCACTTTGCACCCATTGCCCCTTGTCCTGTCCCTGGTTGTCACCAGAAGAGCCTGGCTCCATCCTCCTGACACTGCCCCTTTCCATCTTGATCCCCAGCAATGAGTCCCCCCTCAGGCTCCTCTTGTCCAGCTCCAGAGCCCCAGCTCCCTCAGCCTTTCCTCACACGGGAGATGCTCCACTCCCTCCAGCATCTTGGTGGCTGCGCTGGACTCTCTGCAGCAGTTCCCTGTCCTGCTGGAGCTGAGGGGCCACAGCTGGACACAATATTCCAGGTGTGGTCTCCCCAGGGCAGAGCAGAGGGGCAGGAGAACCTCTCTGACCTACTGACCACCCCCTTCTAACCCACCCCAGGTCCCATTGGCTTCCTGGCCACAAGGGCCCAGTGCTGGCTCATGGTCACCCTGCTGTCCCCAGGACCCCCAGCTCCCTTTTCACTGCTCCAACAGCTCATTCCCAACTTACACTGGAACCTGGGCTTGTTCTGCCCACATTCAAGACTCTACACATGTTATATTTCATTAATATGGGACAAGGACGGGAGCATGGGGGGGGGCACACCCAGGGCTACGGGGACCCCGGTACCGCAGAGCTCCGCACAACAGCAGCTCCCAAGTACAACGCGGACACACCCGCAGGTTTATAGAGCCCGGAGGGCTCTTGCTCAGGTTGAAATTTGAGCGTTGGACGTGCAATTATTGATGAGGAACACAACCGAGTTTATTCTGCGCCAGGTCAAACTCCTCTGATAGAAAAGATGCCCGTGAGTACCCGGTAACACCCCTCAAAGCCCAACGCCAGGGCAGCAAACCCGCCGTGGATTCTGATTCTTCCCCTCCTCGGGCGCACCCGCCGCTCTCTGCCCTCCCCATGGGACCCAAAGTCGGGGCCATGGAGCCATTTCCTCGTGTTTCTCTGCTGTCCAAAGTCCCCGCGGCGCCCGTCCCGTCCCATCCCGTCACCCGCGTCCCTTCCAGCCCTACCTGACTTTCTCCTGCCAGGGCTCCTTGAGCGCGACGGCCGACGGGTCCTCGGGGTCCCTCCGGAAGGCGGTGGGGGTGTGCGCCAGCTGCTCCGAGAGCCGCCGCCTGCCGAACGCGGCCGTTACGGAGCGAAACGCGGCGTCCAGAGAGAAAACACCATCCCCACGCACTCCCAGAGCCTTTTCCGGCCAAAACACCCCGTGAATCTCATGGATTCACCCCAAACCCGGAGCCAAGGAGGGAAAAGCTGCGCAGGGGCAGCTGCACCAGCTCAGCCCTCAGTGTAGGGGTCTTGCCACCCAGAGATTGCACAGTGCAAATCTAGCAGACAAATCTCAGCCCGCTCTAAAATTTGGGCTGTAACCAGCGGTGGCCTCACCTGATGTCCCCGGCGGCGATGAAGACGGGCTCGCGGCTCTCCTGGCTGGTGATGCTGTCCACCGAGAACTGCGAGATGTTGTCGCAGCTGTTGGTGTGGATCTCCGGCAGCTGCCAGGTGGGAAAAGGCGCCAGAGGTGGGATGCGGCGGCCGTTCCGAGCCGCCGTCCCCGCCGCCGGGTGCTCGACTCACCTCCACCTGCAGCTCCACGATGTCGTCCACGGACCAAGCCTCGTCGTCGTTGTCGTAGTTGGGGACGGTGGAGAAGCTGCCGGTCCTCTGCTCGTGGGTGATGCCGCACTCGGGGAGGTTCTCGGCCGAGCGGGTGCTGCGGATGCGGTTCTCGGGGATGCGGGCGGGCACATTCGCGGTGTCGAAATTGTCACATTCAAGTACTTCAACGTAGATTAAATAGGGAGCCTGAGGGGGTGCAAAATGTGTGTTATCAGAATCCCAGAACGTCAGCAGTTGGAAGGGACCCAAAAAGCTCACCCAGTGCAATCCCCCCGGAGCAGGAACACCCAGATGAGGTTACACAGGAAGGTGTCCAGGCGGGTTGGAATGTCTGCACAGAAGGAGACTCCACAACCCCCTGGGCAGCCTGGGCCAGGCTCTGCCACCCTCACCCCAACAAGTTGCTTCTCATCTTCCAGCGGAACCTCCTGTGTTGCACTTTGCACCCATTGCCCCTTGTCCTGTCCCTGGTTGTCACCAGAAGAGCCTGGCTCCATCCTCCTGACACTGCCCCTTTCCATCTTGATCCCCAGGAATGAGTCCCCCCTCAGGCTCCTCTTCTCCAGCTCCAGAGCCCCAAAGGCTACAGGAGGCAGCGCGACGCTCTTAACCCTTGCACAGGGTTTTTATGGCAATTAGATGTCCGCGCCGAGGACAAAACCCACCTTCCGAAGCAAAAAGCCGCTTTTGGAGGGAAAAGGCCCAATATCCGCTGTCCTACCTTGTCCTTGGAGTTGAGGACGACGGCCTGGGTGTGCGGCACGCGCACGACGTGGTGGTCGAAGCCGGCGGTGGGGAGCCAGGCGCGCGCCGGCAGCTTGTGGTTGAGCAGCGACAGCTCCGAGATGAGCCGCTGCGTCTTCTGCTCTTTGGTGGGCAGGGTGGCCAAGCGCTTCCCGATGGCGATCAGGGACTTGATGAACTCCCGCTCGGGAGCGAGTCTGACGGGCTGGGGGGGGGTCGGGGGGGAGAGTTAGAAAGGTGAGGGGGTTGAGGAGACATTGGTGGGGTTTGCGAATGGGCTCCATGGGTTAAAATCAATGGGATTAGCCCCAAAGGTGCTTCCCGTGCCTCCCTCTTGGATGACGCTCCTGTCTGGCTCGTCAACCGGAGGCAGAGCAGCATCAAATCGCTCTGACCACACATCCTGCCCAAAATTCCAGCGCTCGCATCCCCACCAGAAACCCACGGATCCCCCAGCGCAAATCAGCCTTGTCCCCGCTTTATTTTCTCTTTATCGATTGCTCAATCCCATCATCTCAAGATCAAACCGAAGCCCCTCAGACCCCCACAGGTCAACCGGAGCCCTTCGCTCCGCTTTGTCCCGAGCGTTTAAATCACGATGGCGGCCGATTCTTGCCGTTGCGGGTGCAGAATGAAACTCCGCGCAATCATGCTGCAAACGCACATGCAACAAGCGGGAGAAGGGGAAGCCAAGGAGCCGCCGCCGAGCGACACAAAGGAAACGAGAAAGATGGGGCTGGGGGGGGTCCCTTTTGGGAAAGGGCGGGTGGGAAGCGGTTTGTCTGTCCCAAATCCTCCCTGGCAGTGCGTTGAACGCAAGATCTCGCTCTTTATTTAATCCAGTTCTGCGCAAAGCGGGACGATATTCCAAGTGCCTCCTGCTCCCCAGGAGCACATCCCCGATATCATCCCCAAAACAACCCCAAATCTCCGCTTTCTACGGCAAAACCGCGGCCACCCCAAGGACCAGCCCCCCCTGTGGACTCAAGGGTTGGAAACACCCCGGTGGTGCCGAGCGGAGCCACCGATTCACCGGCACCGATAACCGGGTTTTAGAAACGTTTCGGTTTGATACAGGGTTTAATAAATAATCTGGGTCCAAGGGGAGGAGAAATCGCCACCTGTGATTTGCAAAATAAAGCCACTTTTACCTAAAAGTGGGGGGCAAAGCGGGATGGGGAGCCCCACATCCTACCCGCCCCCCCCGCCCCAGCCTCGCGCCGCTTAAAGATGCTGCTGATTCCAAATATAAATACAATTAAAAGGGCTCGTTTTGAAGGAAAAACATCAGGGAGACGCTGGGTTTTGATTGAAAGAACAAAGCTCAACGCTTTACCCGTTTCCCCGAAAATAAGACCTACCCCAAAATTAAGCCCTAGTGGGATTTGTTTCGGGATTTTTTGAGGATGCTCAAAATTTAAGCCCTACTCCAAAAATAAGCCCTAGAGGCTGCTACACATGTGAAAAAGTCAGCGTCTTCTGGAGCAAAAATTAATACTGACCCTGCCTTATTTTCGGGGAAAAAGGGTAGAAGGGGGGGGACCGATTCGTGGGAGAAAAGCAAATTAAATCTCATCCAGCAGAGAAGATTTTCAGTCAAATCGAAGGAAACAGCATTTCCTCTTCCATCCGCCCGGCCCCACGTGAGGTTCCTCTCTCCTTTGCTTTGTATTTTGATGGTTTTTAGGGGGGTGAGACGTGAGCCCCCCCAGGGCACCCCCAGCTCCTCGGGGTTGTGTGGCCGGATTGGAGCCAAACCAGCAGGTTTGCCCAAAGCTGCGTTTCCCAGGGCCGGCGGGGGGGACACGCGGAGCAGGGGGTGGGGACATGGAGTTTGGGGCACAGGAGATGCTGCTGGGTTGGGGACATGGAGTTTGGGGGGCACAGGAGATGCTGCTGGGTTGGGGACACGGTGCTGCTGGGTTGGGGACACAGTGTAGGAGTCACAGGAGATGCCGCTGGGTTGGGGACACGGTGCTGCTGGGTTGGGGACACGGTGTAGGGGTCACAGGAGATGCCACTGGGTTGGGGACATGGTGCTGCTGGGTTGGGGACACAGTGGAGGGGTCACAGGAGATGCTGCTGGGTTGAGGACACGGTGCTGCTGGGTTGGGGACACGGTGTAGGGGTCACAGGAGATGCCGCTGGGTTGGGGACACGGTGCTGCTGGGTTGGGGACATGGAGTTTGGGCGGCACAGGAGATGCCGCTGGGTTGGGGACATGGAGTTTGGGGCACAGGAAATGCTCCTGGGTTGGGGACACAGTGTAGGAGTCACAGGAGATGCCGCCTGGTTGGGGACACGGTGCTGCTGGGTTGGGGACACAGTGGAGGGGTCACAGGAGATGCTGCTGGGTTGGGGACACGGTGCTGCTGGGTTGGGGACACGGTGTAGGGGTCACAGGAGATGCCGCTGGGTTGGGGACACGGTGCTGCTGGGTTGGGGACGTGGAGTTTCGGGGGCACAGGAGATGCCGCTGGGTTGGGGACATGGAGTTTGGGGCACAGGAAATGCTCCTGGGTTGGGGACACGGTGCTGCTGGGTTGGGGACACAGTGGAGGGGTCACAGGAGATGCCGCTGGGTTGGGGACACGGTGCTGCTGGGTTGGGGACATGGAGTTTGGGGGGCACAGGAGATGCCGCTGGGTTGGGGACACAGTGGAGGGGTCACAGGAAATGCTCCTGGGTTGGGGACACGGTGCTGCTGGGTTGGGGACACAGTGGAGGGGTCACAGGAGATGCCGCTGGGTTGGGGACACGGTGCTGCTGGGTTGGGGACATGGAGTTTGGGGGGCACAGGAGATGCCGCTGGGTTGGGGACACGGAGTTTGGGGCACAGGAAATGCTCCTGGGTTGGGGACACAGTGTAGGAGTCACAGGAGATGCCGCTGGGTTGGGGACACGGTGCTGCTGGGTTGGGGACACAGTGGAGGGGTCACAGGAGATGCCGCTGGGTTGGGGAGACAGTGCTGCTGGGTTGGGGACACGGAGTTTTTGGGGCATAGGAGATGCTGCTGGGTTGGGGACACGGTGCCGCTGGGTTGGGGACACAGTGTAGGGGTCACAGGAGATGCTGCTGGGTTGGGGACACGGTGCTGCTGGGTTAGGGACACAGTGTGTGGGTCACAGGAGACGCCGCTGGGTTGGGGACACGGTGCTGCTGGGTTGGGGACACGGAGTTTTTGGGGCATAGGAGATGCTGCTGGGTTGGGGACACAGTGCCGCTGGGTTGGGGACACAGTGTAGAGGTCACAGGAGATGCTGCTGGGTTGAGGACACAGTGCTGCTGGGTTAGGGACACAGTGTGTGGGTCACAGGAGACGCCGCTGGGTTGGGGACACAGTGTGTGGGTCACAGGAGACGCCGCTGGGTTGGGGACACGGTGCCGCTGGGTTGGGGACACGGTGCCGCTGGGTTGGGGACACGGTGTGTGGGTCACAGGAGATAGCGCTGTGTTGGGGACACGGTGCCGCTGTGCTGGGGACACACTGTGCGGGTGGCAGAGGAGATGCTGCTGCGGGGGGCCAGGCGGGGGGACGGACGGACGGACGGACAGACCGGCCACTTACGGGAGAACACGACTTATGGAGACTTTCCGAGCTGGAGGAGAGCTCCTGGAACGGGGCGGTCACAGGAGACAGGAGAGAAAGCAACAGTTTAGCTCCAGCTTCTCCATTCCCAACCAGCACTTGCCGCTTCGTTTTGGTTTGGGTTT
Organism: Columba livia; assembly: GCF_036013475.1. Taxonomy (NCBI): domain Eukaryota; kingdom Metazoa; phylum Chordata; class Aves; order Columbiformes; family Columbidae; genus Columba; species Columba livia. The sequence continues at coordinate 1,996,069 of NC_088629.1, read as the reverse complement.
GGTTTTCTTCTCCCCACCCATCACAATTTGGCGGCGTTTTAATTAGGAAGCAAACGGGGAGCGGGGCTGATGGTTCAGAGCAGAACCTACCGCTAAACGCCCCTAAAACCGACTTCCTTGGGTCACATTGTGCCGATTTCTGCCCAAAAAGCAGCTTCGAAAACACTTGATTTGAATTCCCTTGGGTCTAATTTACCTTCTCATTTCAGCAGATAAAATCAACCCTATGGAAACACCCATAAAGATTAATAACCTGACAACTGAACTATTCCCACGATGGACGAGACGGTTCGAATCGGCCCATAAATCCATCATTTCATGCAAAAAGCAACTAAAAATATAATAATAGAGCTTTGCGCCCGTAGGAACCGGCGGGGAATTGGTTTTAAAACCCACTGCCCAAAAAGCAACACATGGGTCTCAGGATGGTAATTAGTGATCCGCTAATTACGCAGGAAATAATGGTGTTTGCAACGAGCAAGGGCGGAGTTTCCAAAGCCCCCTCAGATCTAGGCTCAGCAAATCCTGCCCTTAAACCAACGCTTAGTGCTGAGTTTAAGGCGTCAACGCGCGGACTCAACTCATGATTCAATTAGCAGTTTTCTAATTAGATTTCCTTTTCATTTGACTAGACGAGGCAGTTGGGCCAAATGTTTCCCGTTGAAACGGAGCCGCTTTGGATCAGCCGGCGACCAATAAACCACTAAATCCAATTAAAAAGCTGCTTTTCCCCACCCGCTCTGCGCATTTTTGACCCTTGATCCCAGACTCAGGCGCTGTGATTTATTGGGTTGCGTTGAGTTCCTCCCCTCACCTTGAAAACCCAACACCGAGCGGCCCCGCGACACTTAATCCGGGCTTTGTATTTAGGTCGGAGAAACGCAAAACCAGAGGGATGGACGAGTCGATCCGCGTTCCGAGCTCGCGGCTTTTCCTTCGCGTTCATCGGAACGTGACAAGCGCCGGGTAAATTGATACCATTAGGTTGACGTTCCGGACGCCTAAGAGAGGGGAAAGGCCAGATCCACCCCATCCGGCCCCACCACGCTCTAAAACCAACGTGGGGATTTCTTCCCTTAAGCAGCGTTAATACCGGCTTTGGGTCTGACTCAGCTAATCCAGAACGGCAGCGAAGGACGGAGGCACCTTTAGGAGCCCCCTCTTGTATTTCAGCCCCGCGCGCACCCGCAAAGCTCCGGTTTTGCCTCCCTGCAGCCCTTCCAGACGCGTTTTAACCCGTTTATCTATTTTACGCTATAAAATCCCCATTTTAAGGCAATTTGGGCAAGGAGCTTGCGGCTGCTCCCAGCACAACTCAATCCAGCCATCTGCTGGTTTCCCGGACTGCGGGTAAACCAGCTTAGATATGAAATCAAATTAAAGCGGCCAATTCCAAATTTGCAGCACCCGGGCAGCTCTTCGGCTGCTTTCAAACTGGAGATTTCAAATATTTCAATATATTTTGAATATTTTGCTGGTGGAGAATATTCTGCGGCTGGGAAGTTCTTATGGTGTCGCCCTGAGCATTTAAACAGCTCGCGGGGCGATCAAAACACATTTCAAAGCTCAACAAGAGAAGCCCTTGGCAGTGCCGCTCTCATCCATCATTCATGGAAAGCTTCGCTTTCCATTATTCAAGCGGCCGCGAGCACAAGAGACCTCGGCGTGTCCCGTTTCCATCCCACAGAGACACCCAAGAGTCATTGACCCCCCGCCTGGCTCCACACCGGCCCCCGCTGCCCAAAAGAGGCAGAAAGCCCAAGCAGGGCTTGGCAAAGCCTTCGGTTTATCAGCCCACAGCCTGTTCCGCCTGCAATTAAACCTCATTGCTAAGCCTGAACAAGTCGGGACATGGAGGAAACCAGATTTACAACAGACAGATTGTAATAGAGAGAGCGGGTGAGGTGTGGGAATTCACAGGATCCCAGAGTGTCAGGGGTTGAAGGGCCCTGGAAAGCCCATCCAGTGCAATCCCCCCGGAGCAGGAACACCCAGATGAGGTTACACAGGAAGGTGTCCAGGCGGGTTGGAATGTCTGCACAGAAGGAGACTCCACAACCCCCTGGGCAGCCTGGGCCAGGCTCTGCCACCCTCACCCCAACAAGTTGCTTCTCATCTTCCAGCGGAACCTCCTGTGTTGCAGTTTGCACCCATTGCCCCTTGTCCTGTCCCTGGTTGTCACCAGAAGAGCCTGGCTCCATCCTCCTGACACTGCCCCTTTCCATCTTGATCCCCAGCAATGAGTCCCCCCTCAGGCTCCTCTTGTCCAGCTCCAGAGCCCCAGCTCCCTCAGCCTTTCCTCACACGGGAGATGCTCCACTCCCTCCAGCATCTTGGTGGCTGCGCTGGACTCTCTCCAGCAGTTCCCTGTCCTGCTGGAGCTGAGGGGCCACAGCTGGACACAAGATTCCAGGTGTGGTCTCCCCAGGGCAGAGCAGAGGGGCAGGAGAACCTCTCTGGACCCAGCTGGTCTCCCATCCAAGCACTGACCAGCCCTGACCCTGCTTAGCTTCCCAGATCAGGTGTTCTCAGGGTGCTATGGCTGTGTATCTGTATGGTCTCCCATCCAAGTACTGACCGGGCCCGACCCTGCTTAGCTTCCCAGATCAGACAAAATGGGCCATTCTCAGGGTGCTATGGCTGTACATATTTTATATATATGTATATATGTTTCTCAAGTGTATCCTTATAGTGTCTGAACTAAACACGTTATTCAATGGCAGAGCAGAGGGGCAGGAGAACCTCTCTGACCTACTGACCACCCCCTTCTAACCCACCCCAGGTCCCATTGGCTTCCTGGCCACAAGGGCCCAGTGCTGGCTCATGGTCCCCCTGCTGTCCCCAGGACCCCCAGCTCCCTTTTCACTGCTCCAACAGCTCATTCCCAACTTACACTGGAACCTGGGCTTGTTCTGCCCACATTCAAGACTCTACACTTGCCCTTGTTCTATTTCTCCCGCCCAGCTCTCCAGCCTGTCCAGGTCTCTGATGGCAGCACAGCTTCCAGTGTCACCCACTCCTCCCAGCTTGGTGTCACCAGCAAACTCGCTGACAGTCACTCTATTCCCTCATCCAAGTCATTGATGAATATATTGAACAGTGCTGGTCCCAGTACCGACCCCTGGGGCACTGCACTGGGTACAGGCCTCCAGTGGGACTCTGCCCCATTGACCACAATTCGGCAATGTAGGAGGTGACTCGGTCATCCTCACCCAGATTTCTGCCTCACCTCGAAGCCACCAAACATCCTCCCTGCCCCTCACACCGAGGAAAATCCCCCCTGGGGTGCAACCCACCGACATGCAGCACTTTTAGACACCCACAAAACAACAATTCAACCGTTTGCAGCAACCGGGACGGCTAAAAACCCCGCGCGGTAAAGAAGGAGCCACGCGATGCGAACAAGCGGCCGCGGAGAACCCCAACGTTACCTCCTCCTCGCTCTCCACTTTGGGATTGCTGGCTGTGCGCTTCAGGTTGCTGCTCAGGCTGATGGTGACGGTGGCGTCCGATTTGGACCTCTGGTGAGTCCTTTTAGAAGGGGACAAGCCCGTGTCGGGCGCCGGGCTCAGCGACGGCAGCTCCCTCTTCTTGTGAGCCGGCTTCAGCTCGTCCGAGAGGATGAGCTTGCGCAGCTTGGTCCCGCGGGAGTGTCGCTGGGTGGAGATGTGCATGTCGGAGGAGTAGGCGCCCAACAGCAGGGCGCACTGCAATGAGAAGTTGATGCTCTGCCGGCAGCGGTGCACGATGTAGGGTTTGATGGCGTCCCCCACGTCCTCGTCCATGTGGATGTACATGTTGAGCAGCTGCGGCAGGTAGAAGTCGACCTCCTCGTTCCTGAAGCAGAACAACCTGTTCCCGATGTAAGCCTGCACGCCGGGTTCCTTTGAGTTGTACAGGTATGAAATGGCCATGGAAATATCAAAGAGTTTGGACTCAAAGAGCCGGAGGAGCCAGGATTGCTTGGCCGAGTTGTTCTTCTGCCGCTTGCGGGCGCTTTTCACCGTGTTGGCCGCCGCCTCGTCCTCCTCCCTAATCCTGGAGGCCGCGCCGGGCGGATCGTCCAAGCACCGGATCTCGCAGCCGTCCCCGACGTCTCCGTTGGCCAAATCCGCCGCGGCGCGCGGCGCCGGCTCTGCCGCGGTGTCCGAGCAGGCGCCATGCAGCAGCTTCACCTTCTCCAGGACCTCCTCGCAGGCCTTCTTGGCCACCTCGGGGTCGATGACGGCCAGCTCGCCGACGCCTTCCGCGATGACGCTGAGGGACGTCCCGCCGCTCCCCGGATCCGCCACCGAGTCGCCCATAGCAGCGGCGGGTCCGTGTGCTTCAAAGCTGGAAACGGCAAGAATAAAGACAAAAAGAATCAGGGATAGAGCTGGCAGAGGAGAACCGGAGGGCGGGAAAGCAGGAATTGGCGCTGGGATGTGCCTCGAGCGCCGGTTTGGCGCAAAGTTCTTGTCTGGAGCGGGCCGGCGGCCCCGGGAAGCGCGCGAGGCCGAGCCGGTCGCGATGGGTTCCTAAAGGTCTTTGCGGTCCCTTCCCCTCAGACCTGAGAGAGCTGGAAGCGTCTATCAGCCATTACACAAAATTCCCCCGTTACCATGACGATAAAAAACCTGAGCGAGCCAAAAAGAGACGGAAAAAGGGGGAAAAAAGAAGCAGGTTGCTTTGTGCTGGTTTTTTTCGCCACGCTGGGGCCACAGCGCCGCGGGTCCCGGTGGCTTCGCTTCCCCCTAGAAATGTCACTTATCCCCCGTGCTGGTTTGGTTAAGCCGAGGGTGACAGTGAGATGTGGCGCTGGGACGGCGAATCCTTCATGCTGGATGAGCCCGGGAGAGAGCCGGGATGTCGGGAAAAGGTCCCCGCGTTCAAAGTCCGGACACCGACTCCGAGGTGACGTGTCCTGCCCAACGCTTCGCACTCGATCCCACTTTTCAAACCCGATAAACGAGGGATCGAACGGTGAAATTATTGAAATACCGCAATGAGATATTTCCCCCTTAGTTCAGCGACCCTGCTTTATGTGTTTATTCCTAAAGCAGCTCCCGAGACGGGGGAAAGGGGAACGCGGGGTGTTTCTAGCGGCGTGTCCGGACGCGAGCGCCGCTTCCCACGGACACGACTCCTCCTCGACCCCAAAGCGCTTCAGCTCTAACCGGGAGGTGACAAATCCCGACCAAAGTCCAGCGGCGCTCGCCCCGGCCCCGCGGCGGCAACACGCGACGTTTCCCTCCGGCGCAAATCCCGCGTGCTTCACATTTTTGTGGTCATTAGATCCCCGAGCCCCTGCCCGCCAAAGGAAGCTGGTTTTCCTTCTTAGGCTCGCACCACAAAAGCCCAGACGGGCTAATTTTTCAATTAACACCGCGCCGGCAAGGAGGATGCGAAGGGGAAGTGGGGCCAAGCGGGAATCACACCGGCGCTCCTGCCGAGACAACCGGGGTGACAAGCGGAGCCTTTCGCCACCGTCACCCGGCCGGTGACGCCGGAGCCGGGCAGAGCTCGCAGCTGCCGAGAGGGTTAAACTCGGATTAGGGAGCTGCGCAAGATAAATCCGCCCACGGGCCGGCAGCGCTACCTCGGGCACGGCTGCCAGACCCACGCGGCGCCTTGGGTTTTGTTTTAAATCAGCGCATTGACTCCTTATTATGATTATTTTGCTCTCCAGCCCCCCCCAACACTCACACAGCCGCGGTCTCCGGCGACATCCCAAAGAGGGGGCCGATCGGGGCTCGCTGAGGACTCATCCCCGCTCCTATCGCGCCCCAAAATCGCTCCTCGGCCTCGCTGTGTTTCTCCTCCGCTCGCATCTCCGGTTGTTAAACGCATCTATTCGCCTCTCGAGGTTCAGCGGAACCCCCCCGTCCCAACAGCCATTAAACTGCAGGCGATGAAGCAATCCGGGCTGGAAAACAGGCTGAGCTGGGTTCACGCTCGTCCTCCACCCACGGCCCTAACGGGCCAAGTTTCTCTTTGGGGGAACAGCCCCAAAGCCGGGGATTAAACGGGGAAGAAGGAAAAGCCCCTGTTAGCACAGACGGTGCCCGTGAAGCAGCCGTGTGGCCATCGGAGAGCGCGGCTCCCTCGGGAAGGGGCAAAAGCAGAGGGGGATCCACGGGAACACAGCGGCAGCCTAACAGCAAAACAAGAAAGATCTCGCTCCTGCCTGACTGGAATAAGAAATATTAACCCTGGCACACAACCAGGGGGCCGGGATGAAGCCGCACCAAGACATCTGGTCTCCATTAAGCAGCGTTACTTTATGTTTTGCTCAGCACCGCCGGCCTTCGGGCAGCGACTCGCCTCCTAAATCCGGGAGAAAATCAAAGGCAGGCTGGGAGAAATGCAGCGGGAGAAGGGTGAACCGCGCGGCGCCGTACGGGAGCGACGCCGCCACCTCCCAGCGCTCACCCACAGCAAACTATTGATAGTTGGTGTGACATCTCTCCTCAAAGTCCTTGCGCCTCCCGCAATGTGGGAGCCCTAAAACCCCCTCGACCTCCAGCCCTTCGGAAAAGGCGGCTTATCGGGGCAACATTTTGGCGAGGAAGCCCCTCGCAAAGCCACTCCAAGTGGGGTCAAACGCTCCCACCCACATGTGTACCCAGCTCCGTCCCCACGCTGCTCCAACCAGGGGTTGAAGAGAGGCAGAGGATGGCAAAGGCAATGATTAATTATTATTAATCATGCCTAAAGTTACTATCAACCCAAAGCAGAAGTTTGGGGTGGGGGGGGAAGCATCGCGGGATCACTAACCCGGCTCGGCGCCCACCGACCCAGCGCGTTACGCAATATCTGCGCTCTTTAAGTAGATATTTTAAGGCAATTCCAAAGCGTGAGGGGCAGCAGATGGCTCGGGGGGTGGCGGTGAAGCCTCGTCAGAAACGACAGGAGGAAATTTGCTGGAGAAGTGGCTGAGCGGGGCTTTGCAAAGCTCGGCCTGCAGCGGGAGCTTGGCTTAGTGCTGAGGGGATGGGGGGGTGAGGGTTCTCCCTGGGGATTTGGGGACAGTGGCTGGGGGCGGTTGTCACCGTGTCCCCAGGAAGGGGAAGGAGAAGGAGAAAGGGAAGGAGAAGGAGGAGAGAGGGAGAAAGAGAAGGAGAAGGAGGGGAGAGGGAGAAGGAGGGGAGAGGGAGAAGGAGGGGAGAGGGAGAAGGAGGGGAGAGGGAGAAGGAGGGGAGAGGGAGAAGGAGGGGAGAGGGAGAAGGAGGGGAGAGGGAGAAGGAGGGGAGAGGGAGAAGGAGGGGAAGGAGAAGGAGGGGAAGGAGAAGGAGGGGAAGGAGAAGGAGGAGAGAGGGAGAAAGAGGGGAGGGAGAAGGAGAAGGAGAAGGAGAAGGAGAAGGAGAAGGAGAAGAGAGGGAGAAGGAGAAGAGAGGGAGAAGGAGAAGAGAGGGAGAAGGAGAAGAGAGGGAGAAGGAGAAGAGAGGGAGAAGGAGAACAGAGGGAGAAGGAGAACGAGAAGGAGGGGAAGGAGGGGGAAGGGGAAGGAGGGGGAGAGGAAGAGAAGGGGAAGAAAGAAGGAGGGGAGGAAGAAAGAAGGAGGGGAGGAAGAAAGAAGGAGGGGAGGAAGAAAGAAGGAGGGGAGGAAGAAAGAAGGAGGGGAGGAAGAAAGAAGGAGGGGAGGAAGGAGGACAAGAGGGGAGAAGGAGAAGAAGGAGAGGAGAAGAAGGAGAAGGAAAAGGAGAAGAAGGGGAAGGAGGAGAAGGGGAAGGGGCAGGACCAGCGGCCGTACCTGGAGCGATCCCGGCCCGTCCGGCCGCCTCTCCGCCCGGGGATGCCGACGCTCGGGGCAGCGCAGGCGGCTCATCTTGCGGCAGCGGCTCCGCGGGCTCGGGGCCGATCGGCTGCTGCCGGGGAGGAGGAAAAGTATTATAAAAATAAGAAAAAAACAAGGGGAAAAGGTGATTTTCCTGCGCGACGAGGCGCCGCGGCCCGCAGAGCCCCGGAGGCCCCGGGAGGAAGCGGCGGCTCCCCGGGAAGAACCGCGGGTCGGGACCGGCGACTGAGCTCCCGGAGCGACCGCAAAACCGACTCCGGAGACCCCCCCCCTACTCACCCCCCCGCCCGGGGTGACGGCGCCGCCGCGGCCCAGGCCGGGGGGACAGGCCCGGGGTGGCGGGGAGGCCGCGGGGACGCAGGGGAGGCCGCGGGGGGGGCGGGGGTTCCCCCGGCCGGTGCTCCCGGTGCTCCCGGGGCCGGTTCGGCGCTCACCTGCGCGGGGCCGGAGCGGAGCGGGCGGAGCGGGGGAGGCCCCGGGCTGCGCGCGCCGCCACCTCACGGGGCTGAGGGGACGGGATGGGCCTGCCCGCCCGCCAGCGCCCCCTGCCGGCCCGGCGGACTGCCGGGGGAAAGGGACCTGCTGGAGAGGGGCCAGCGCGGAGACACGAGTGAGCCCAGAGCCCCAGAGTGTGAGGGGTTGGAGGGCCCTGGAAAGCCCATCCAGTGCAATCCCCCCGGAGCAGGAACACCCAGATGAGGTTACACAGGAAGGTGTCCAGGCGGGTTGGAATGTCTGCACAGAAGGAGACTCCACAACCCCCTGGGCAGCCTGGGCCAGGCTCTGCCACCCTCACCCCAACAAGTTGCTTCTCATCTTCCAGCGGAACCTCCTGTGTTGCAGTTTGCACCCATTGCCCCTTGTCCTGTCCCTGGTTGTCACCAGAAGAGCCTGGCTCCATCCTCCTGACACTGCCCCTTTCCATCTTGATCCCCAGCAATGAGTCCCCCCTCAGGCTCCTCTTGTCCAGCTCCAGAGCCCCAGCTCCCTCAGCCTTTCCTCACACGGGAGATGCTCCACTCCCTCCAGCATCTTGGTGGCTGCACTGGACTCTCTCCAGCAGTTCCCTGTCCTGCTGGAGCTGAGGGGCCACAGCTGGACACAAGATTCCAGGTGTGGTCTCCCCAGGGCAGAGCAGAGGGGCAGGAGAACCTCTCTGGACCCAGCTGGTCTCCCATCCAAGCACTGACCAGGCCTGACCCTGCTTAGCTTCCCAGATCAGGTGTTCTCAGGGTGCTATGCCTGTGTATCTGTACGGTCTCCCATCCAAGTACTGACCGGGCCCGACCCTGCTTAGCTTCCCAGATCAGACAAGATGGGGTATTCTCAGGGTGCTATGGCTGCATATATTTTATATATATATGTGTATATATATGTATATATGTTTCTCAAGTGTATCCTTATAGTATCTGAACTCAACCCTTTATTCAAGGGCAGAGCAGAGGGGCAGGAGAACCTCTCTGACCTACTGACCACCCCCTTCTAACCCACCCCAGGTCCCATTGGCTTCCTGGCCACAAGGGCCCCTTCCAACCCCTGACATTCTGGGATCCCAGGAGCGAATTGAGGGGCGTGGTCATACGAAGAGGCGTGGTCATGTGGCAATGGGCGTGGCCACGCAGGCGCAGTGGCCGCAGTTCGCGCGTTTCGCGGGGTTGGCCAAAAACGTCGGTTTTTTCGTTGAAAATCGTCTTTGGCGGCGCCGGCCGGGAGCGGAGCCCCCCCACCGGGTCTGTCAGCGCCTGCAGCCCCGGCAGCGAACCGAGGGACCCCACGGGTGTCCCCTCCGCAGGTGTCCCCCCACCCCCGGGGCTGTGACACCCATCCTGCGTGTTTGACACCCCCAGGGAGGGGATGTGGCACTGGTGTCACCTCCACAGGACCCCCCACCCACCATGCAGGGTCTCCAGCCCCCCCACTAGAGGCCACAGACAGGACGGACAGAGCACTTGGTTTTTAATGAAGGGACAAGGCAAGGGACACCCCCTAAGTGCCAGGGTGGGCACAGAGCCCTGGCGAGCCCCCCTGGGACAAAGTGACACACGGGGACACATCCAAGGGCTGGGAGGTGGCAGCAGCAGGACCAGTCCCTGCCTGTGTGTGTCCATCACGCTGTGCGGGGGGATCCCCCCCATCCTGGGGGGTGCAGGAGCCCCCGGTGTCACCCATGGGGGACCTGGCCTGGTCTGGGCTCTGCTGTGCTGTCCCCTCCTCCAGTGCCAACTTGCAGCCATCGGTGACCTTGGCCCCGGGCCTGCCGTCCTGGATGACGCTGACCTGGCTGGGCAGGGACCCCCCGGCCGGGCTGTCCCCAAGGGGACCGGTGGCACCGCCACCACCGGGAGAGCCACCGCCATCGTCCCTGCGCTGAAGCTCCGCCGTGTCCCCCGCGTCCTCCGGCCTCTTCCGCGGCCGCCCCCGCCTCCGCTTCTGCGGGGCGGTGTCACCAGCCGGCTCCGGGGGACGCTTGGTGGCCTTGGGGCGCTGTGAGTCCTGGGGACCCTCGCTGCCCGCCGTGCCGCGGGGGTTCGGGGGGCTCTCGGCGGCAGGGACGCCCACGCCGGGCAGCAGCACGTTGAGGATGGGGACGGTGGCTTGTTGGCTCAGCAGCCCGGCCGCCCCATTGGCCCCGGGGGGCAGGGAGGGGGACGCCGTGCCCACGGGCAGCGGCAGGGCCACCTTCACGGTGGCCCCCAGGGGGGCAGCGGTGATTTTGGGTGCCAGGATGGGAGGGGAGGAGCGGACGGTGGCGCCGGGTAGCGCCGATCGGTCGCCCGGTGGGACGCGGGGCAGGAGCAGGGGCAGGCGGGCGACCAGGGCGTTCACCTGGGGGCTGCTGCCCGTCCTGGGGGGCTCCGGGGGTTTCTTCTTCTCTGGCCGGGGTGGAACGGGGGGCTTGGGGCCGCTCTCCGTCTGCGGGCAAAGCGGTGGTGGCAGGGGGACATTGCGGCGGGTCTGGGGACCCAGGGGTCCTGGCTGCCCCCCAGGCGGGGTCTCACCTGCCCCTGGTTCCTGTCGCCGCTCTCAGCAGCGTCCAGCCCGTTCTTCTTCCCTGCCGTTGGCGTCCGGCTCTCACGGTGGCTCTTCTCCGTGCGCTCTGTGGGTGCGCAGGTGACAAAGGGGGATCCCCCCATCCCCGCCGTGGGCAGCCGGAGCGGGGGGGACGCAGCACCCCAGGGGACCCCGTCACCCACCCGAGACCACCATGGCCATGACGAGGTCGGCGCGGGGCGAGCGGGCGCTGATGATGTGCTGCTGGATGAGGAACTGCGCCACCTCCACGATGTTGTTGAAGGAGCGCTTGAGGATCTTCTCGGCCCAGTCGCAGGTGAGGGCGCAGGCCGCCTCCATCACCTCGCTGCTGTACGACTGCACCAGGTCCGCCAGCTCCGACTGCTGCTGGTGGGACGAGCCGTCAACCCCCAGCACCGACGGGACCCCCCGATGCGTGCGGGGCCCCATCCTGACACCCCGAGGAGTCACAACCGTTGGGGGACCAAGCAGAACCTGCTCCTGGAGAGCGCATCCCTCCCCACTGCGTCTTCATTAGACCTAACGAGCGAGGGGGCTCGTTACCCTGCCCAAGGGGGCGGTGGCCACGCAGGCACAGTGGCCACGGGCCACGCGTTTCACGGGGTTGTGTTGGCAATCAGCTCTGGTGGCACCATTGGGGAGCGGAGATCCCCACACCGGGTCTATCAGTGCCGGCAGCCCTGGCGGCGAACCGAGGGACCCCCTGGGTGTCCCCTCCCCATGTGTCCCCCCGCCAGCAGGACTTACGGTCTCGGTCACTTTGAGGTCCAGGCTGGGCAGGGGCGGCAGGCTGACCACCGTCTTCCTCCGGATCCCGCTGTAGCAGTACGTTTGGCAGCGTTAAGGCGTTTTGCGGTCACACCGACGCGGACGCGACCGGTCACGACTCCCAGCGGGCTCACGATGGGCTCAGGAACGGGAAAAACCGGCGAAGCAGCAGCTGCTGCCGCCAGCCCGAGCGGCTCCCGGGCGCGCAGAAGGATATTTCGACTGTCCGCGGCCCCCCAGCCGCCGGGCTTTGATATTGGGGAAGATCTCCCGGATGATCTTGCCGAAATTGGCGGCGCTCAGGGGGCGGCAGCAGAGGTTGTCGCAGTATCGCCTGCCGGGGAGAGCCGCGGTTAACGCCATCCTGCCCGGTGTGCTCCCCGCTGGCGTTTCGGAAGCCTGTGGTTGGGCTGTTCCCAAACAACCCCCGGCGCTCGCCGCCCTCCAAACTGGGCTCCCCGGAGCCTCCCGGTGCCAGAGCAGCCCCCGCGCTCACTTGTAGGCGTCATAGACGTCCTGCTTGGGCAGGCAGGTGTCCGTGTGCTCTTCCAGGTGGTTCCGGATCCAGTTGCACGCGTGCATGTACTCGGCCGTGCTCAGCGAGCTCAGGTCCAGGCTCCCGCTGCCCCGGGGGAGCCCAAGAGAAATATGCAATCAGGGAAAAAGCAGCGTGGATGGAGGCAGAGCGTAGCAATCCCTCCCCCGGCCTCTCGCGATCGGTGTCACCCGCTATCACCCTACAGCCCCCGCTGTCCCCGAGGCGGCTCCAGCACCCACCTCTTCTCCCCCAGGCTCGGCCCCGACGGCAGCTTGAGGTAGAGGTAGAGCTTGTCGTTGTCCGAAAACTTCTGGACATCTTGCTGCGCTCAAAGGGTCCACGGGGAGGGGGAGAACGGACCAGAGACAAAGGTTAAGGATCCAAAATAAGGAACAGGCGGCGCTCGTTACCCTCTTAACAACATAACCCATGGGTGGCTTTGTCAGCCACTGGGTGCATGAGGGGACAGGAGCTGCCCCTCGAGGGGACGGGGAAGGGTTGTCCCCCCAGTTTCTCAGGGCTCATCCCCGCAGCCAGATTGTGATGTGACAGCAAATGGGCTCCAGCAGAACCCATCACCAGGTTTCTGGGCGAGGGGTGGGAGACGCCTCGCTCCCACACGCCGTGTCGCGGGGACACTCACCAGGATGGCGTCCACTTTGTTCTGCACGGATTTGCTGCGCGGGACAGAGACAAAAGGCGTTAGCACAGAGCAGGACGACACCCGCGCCACTCCCCAACCCGCCCGGCTCCCTCCCGGGGGGGCTGCAGCAAACCCATCGGCCCCAAACTGATTTTTGCACCCAATCCAAGCGCCGCTCCGCAGCGCAAGAAGCCACAAGGCACCGCGACGCTTCGGACCCCGCGGCTGCAAATGAATCAACCTTATTAAATGAACCCACACGGGGTGACGCTCAGACTAACGGGAAGAGCTGCCCGGGGGAGAGCGAGCGCTGCCCTTACGAGATGGTGCCCTGCAGCCCCTGCAGCAACGTGCTCGACTCGGTCGCGCCGCCCCGGGTGCCGCCGGGTGCCAAATCTCCCTTCTTGGTGGCTCGGGCGCTCAGGTCGTCGTCAGCCATGGCGCTGGGATCCTGCCAGGAGGAGAGAGAACAAAATGGTGCCTTAAAAAAGGGGGAAGAAAAACCCTTGGGAGCTGGAAAGTGCCCAGGGGGCACCTGCGGGGCTGTTGGCATCAATGGGGATGGTGGGGACAATAGGACGGGTCCCCAGTGGTGTGGGGTTATGGGGCACAAGGAGGGCAGGTCCCCAGGGCAGGGACACCAAGGGGGCAGGTCCCCCAAGGCGTGGGGACATGGGACAGCAGGACAGGTCCCTGGGGACATGGGACAGGAGGAGGGCAGGTCCCCAGAACAGGGACACCAGGAGGACATGTCCCCAAGGGTGTGGGGACATGGGACAGCAGGACATGTCGCCAGAACAGGGACAGCAGGAGGACATGTCCCCAGGGGTGTGGTGACATGGGACAACAGGAGGACATGTCGCCAGAACAGGGACAGCAGGAGGACATGTCACCAGGGGTGTGGGGACATGGGACAGCAGGGCAGGTCCCCAAGGCTGTGAGGACATAGGACACCAGGAGGACATGTCACCAGAACAGGGACACCAGGAGGACATGTCACTAAGGGTGTGGTGACATGGGACAGCAGGAGGACATGTCACCAGAACAGGGACACCAGGAGGACATGTCACCAGGGGTGCGGGGACATGGGACAGAAGGAGGGCAGGTCCCCAGAACAGGGACAGCAGGAGGACATGTCCCCAGGGGTTTGGTGACATGGGACAGCAGGAAGGCAGGTCCCCAAGGGTGTGGGGACATGGGACAGCAGGAGGGCAGGTCCCCAGGGGTGTGGTGACATGGGACAGCAGGAGGACCTGTCACCAGAACAGGGACAGCAGGAGGACATGTCCCCAGGGGTGTGGGGACATGGGACAGCAGGAGGGCAGGTCCCCGGGGATGTGTGGACATGGGACAGCAGGACGACATGTCGCCAGAACAGGGACAGCAGGAGGACAGGTCCCCAAGGGTGTGGGGACATGGGACAGCAGGAGGGCAGGTCCCCAAGGGTGTGGGGACATGGGACAGCAGGAGGGCAGGTCCCCGGGGATGTGTGGACATGGGACACCACGACACGTCCCTGGAGACATTCGACACCAGGAGAGCAGGTCCCTAAGGGCGTAGGGACATAGGACACCAGCAGGACATGTCCCTAAGGGGTGTGGTGACATGGGACAGCAGGAGGACATGTCCCCGGGGTATGTGGGGACACCAGGAGGTCCCCAGGGACATGGGACAGCAGGAAGGCAGGTTCCCGGAGGACGGGCGCGCCCGGGGGCTCCGTGACAGCGCAGCCCCGCCGGTGGCAGCTGCCAGGGAGGGGACAAGGGACCGGGACAGCGCGGCCCGCGCCCGGCGGGGCTGGTGTCGCACCGGACCGGACCGGACCGCCCCCCCGCCTCGACCCGCACCCACCTGCGGGCGGCTACAGCCGGGGCCCCTCTCGCCTCATGCCGGTTCCCGCCGGTTCGGTCCGGTTCCCTCCGGTTCGGCCCGGTCCCCGCCACGTGCCGCTGCCCCCCGCGCAACAGGAACCGAAAGTGCTGCGCCCCACCGGGACGCGCCCGCGGGCCCCGCCGGACGCTTTTTTTTCTGATTGGCTCCGGCGCCGCCGGTCCGCCTGGATACGGCTCTTCCCTTAAACGCGATTGGCTGCTCTGGCTTTCCTACCCGGATACAAGCGGGGCGGGTCTCCTGAGTGGCCGCGCGCGAGTTGAAGTTCGCCTAGTAACAGGCTTCTGATTGGTGGGGCTGGAGCACGAAGTGAGAACGTAAACGAGCCGGTGCGTGTTCAATGCGTGTGCAATGCGTGTGCATGCACGTGACGTACGGGCGTGCGCTGTGCACGGGGCGTGTGCACGCGCGACGCCCGCACGTGCGCGTGCGCTTGCGATATGCGCGTGTGCACAGTGTGTGCGTGCACAGTGTGTGCAGTGTGTGCACAATGTGTTGTGTGCACATTGTGTGCAGTGTGCGTGCAATGTGTGCGTGCAGATTGTGTGCAGTGTGTGTGCACATTGTGTGCAATGTGTGTGCAACGTGTGTGTGCACATTGTGTGCAGTGTGTGTGCACGTTGTGTGTGCACATTGTGTGCAGTGTGTGCAATGTGTGCATGCACATTGTGTGCAGTGCGTGTGCAATGTGTGTGCACACTGTGTGCAGTGTGTGTGCAATGTGTGCAGTGTGTGTACAATGTGTTGTGTGCGCACTGTGTGCAGTGTGTGCAATGTGTGCAGTGTGTGTGCAATGTGTGTGTGCACATTGTGTGCAGTGTGTGTGCAGTGTGTGTGTGCACATTGTGTGCAATGTGTGTGCAACGTGTGCGTGCACATTGTGTGCAGTGTGTGCAATGTGTGCACACTGTGTGCAGTGTGTGTGCAATGTGTGCAGTGTGTGTGCAATGTGTGTGCACACATTGTGTGCAGTGTGTGCAATGTGTGTGTACACACTGTGCAGTGTGTGTGCAATTGAGTGCACGGTGCGTGCAGTGCGTGTGCAATGTGTGTGTGCACATTGTGTGCAGTGTGTGCAATGTGTGCAGTGTGTGTGCAATGCGTGTGCACATTGTGTGCAGTGTGCGTGCAATTGAGTGCACATTGTGTGCAGTGTGTGTGCAATGTGTGTGTGCAATGTGTGCAGTGTGTGTGCAATGTGTGTGTGCAATGTGTGCAGTGTGTGTGCAATGTGTGTACACATTGTGTGCAGTGTGCGTGCAATTGAGTGCACATTGTGTGCAGTGTGTGTGCAATGTGTGTGTGCAATGTGTGCAGTGTGTGTGCAATGTGTGTGTGCAATGTGTGCAGTGTGTGTGCAATGTGTGTACACATTGTGTGCAGTGTGCGTGCAATTGAGTGCACGGTGCGTGCAGTGCGTGTGCAATGTGTGTGTACACGTTGTGTGCAGTGTGTGCAATGTGTGTGTACACACTGTGTGCAATGTGCGTGCAATTGAGTGCACGGTGCGTGCAGTGCGTGTGCAATGTGTGTGTGCACATTGTGTGCAGTGTGTGCAATGTGTGCAGTGCGTGTGCAATGTGTGTGTGCAATGTGTGCAGTGTGTGTGCAATGTGTGTACACATTGTGTGCAGTGTGTGTGCAATGTGTGTGCACACTGTGCAGTGTGTGTGCAATTGAATGCACGGTGTGTGCAGTGCGTGTACAATGTGTGTGTGCAATGTGTGCAGTGCGTGTGCAATGTGTGTGTACACACTGTGTGCAGTGTGCGTGCAATTGAGCGCACGGTGCGTGCAGTGTGTGTGCAATGTGTGCACACTGTGTGCAGTGCGTGTGCACCAGCAGCTCCCACTCCCAGCACACAGACCACGTTTGTTTTTGGGGAGCAGACCCTGTGCCCCTCCCCCGCTCTCTCACACCCCTGGTTTGTGCCTCCCCAAAAATGGCTTGAAAACGCTGGCAGGCCAGAGCAGCGGAGGAGGAGGAGGACGGTGACCTCCGGGTTTATTGAAGCGAGCACGGGGCGCACGGTTTCTCGGGCTTTGCTGAGTGCTGGAGCCCCAGCGCCCACGCACGCGGGGGTGTTGGGGCGCGGGGAGCTGGAGGTGCCTACAGCCAGATGTCGGAGGTGCAGTCCCCGCCGGGGTAGCGCATCTCGTGCGCCAGGCAGGGCCCCCCGGGCTCCCGCCCAAAATCCACCAGGAAACCGCGGTTGACACTCAGGCCGCCCCGCTCCGTGTCCACGTCCAGCTGCAGCATCACGGAGCCTTCCCTGGGGGGGTGACAGCGGGGACACCTCCCAGGAGCCGCCCAAATTCCGTCCCCCAGCCGCGGGGTCGGCGCCTCCCGCTCATACAAGCGCCCTCGGTTAATAATTGGAATTTGTCTTACTTGATGAGGTCGGGGTAGAACTGCCTGTCCCAGGCGCTGTACAGGGACGTGGTGACATAGAGCCGCTTCCCGTCCAAGCTGAGCTGGATCATCTGGGGTCCCCCCGGCACCCGCTTCCCCTGGGAGGGGACAGAGGGGCTGCTGGACGGTGTGGGACACTCTGCCACCCCCAGTGCGGGATGTCACCTGCATCCCATGGGATGTCACTCGCACCCCGCGGGATGCAGCAGAGCAGCAGCTTGAGGACCCACTCACCTTGATGACAAAGGGCTCCGGCTGGCTTGGCAGCTCCTCGTCCTCACACACGGTCACGGGTCCCCCCTTGGTGATGCTGCCGCCCACAAAGACCTGCAGAGGTGGGAGACAGCAAGGATCCCAGAATGTGGGGGGTTGGAGGGACCTGGAAAGCTCACCCAGTGCAATCCCCCCGGAGCAGGAACACCCAGATGAGGTTACACAGGAAGGTGTCCAGGCGGGTTGGAATGTCTGCACAGAAGGAGACTCCACAACCCCCTGGGCAGCCTGGGCCAGGCTCTGCCACCCTCACCCCAACAAGTTGCTTCTCATCTTCCAGCGGAACCTCCTGTGTTGCACTTTGCACCCATTGCCCCTTGTCCTGTCCCTGGTTGTCACCAGAAGAGCCTGGCTCCATCCTCCTGACACTGCCCCTTTCCATCTTGATCCCCAGCAATGAGTCCCCCCTCAGGCTCCTCTTGTCCAGCTCCAGAGCCCCAGCTCCCTCAGCCTTTCCTCACACGGGAGATGCTCCACTCCCTCCAGCATCTTCGTTGCTCCGTGCTGAACCCCCCGAGAAACGGAGGAAACACACATGGGAGCTGCCGCCACCCCACCTGTCCCACCAGGCGCGGCCGGCGGGTGTCGGAGATGTCGTACTGGCGCACGTCCCCGTGTAACCAGTTGCTGAAGTACAGGAACCTGTCGTCCAGCGAGATGAGGATGTCGGTGATGAAGCCTTTGGGGAGGGGACAACAAGAGCTGCAAAAGCAGCCGGCGGCACCGGGAGCACCGGGAGCACCGGGTACCCGTCTCCGCGGGGGTGCACCCACCTGGCATCTCCGGGAGGAGCCACCCCTGCACCTTCTTGCTGGGGACCTGGATCACCTTCTGGGCTGCCCAGGTTCCACACTGCGGGAATGACGGGACAGGGCACGGCCCCGCGGGCTCAGCACAGCGTGAAACCCAATGCCGGGGCAGGCGCTGCTTTGGCAGCTGTGGGAAACCTCATCTCGGGCTCCGGGACCCGCGGAAGGGCTTTGGGGGCTAAAAACTTGGCTAATCTTCCAGCTCGGTTAGTTGGGTTGAGGAAAGTTGTTCCCCCTCCTCACCCACCGGGTCATTACACACAGCTGGGAACTTTGCTGGGGCTGTTGCAAACCCACAACAAAGGCGTAAATAAACCATCTTTAAATTAAATTAGATCATTTCAGCCTCAGCTCCTGCCAGTTGGGACAAGTTTGGGGAGGTGCCCCCGCGGCTGCTCCTGTTCTGGGTGCGTGGGGATGTGCGTTGGTGGGGATGGGGGATGCGGGATGTGGGATGGGGGATGCGGGAGGCAGGATGGGGGATGAAGGATGCGGGATGAGGGATGCGGGATGGGGGATGCGGGATGCAGGATGAGCGATGCAGGATGTGGGATGAGGGATGTGGGATGGGTGATGCAGGATTTGGGATGCAGGATGCAGGATGGGGGATGAGGGATGCAGGACTTGAGATGCTGGATTTGGGATGCAGGGTGCAGTATTTGGGATGCAGGATGGGGGATGCAGGATGCAGTATTTGGGATGCAGGGTGCAGAATTTGGGATGCAGGATGGGGGATTTGGGATGCAGGGTGCAGAATTTGGGATGCAGGATGGGGGATGCAGGATACAATATTTGGGATGCAGGGTGCAGAATTTGGGATGCAGGATGTGGGACTTGGGATGCAGGATGCAGGATTTGGGATGCGGGATGCAGGATGCAGGATTTGGGATGCAAGATGCAGGATTTGGGATGCGGGATGTGGGATGAGGGATGTGGGATGGGTGATGCAGGATGCAGGATGGGGGATGAGGAATGCAGGACTTGAGATGCTGGATTTGGGATGCATGGTGCAATATTTGGGATGCAGGATGGGGGATGCAGGATGCAGTATTTGGGATGCAGGGTGCAGAATTTGGGATGCAGGATGCAGGATTTGGGATGCGGGATGCAGGATGCAGGATTTGGGATGCAAGATGCAGGATTTGGGATGCGGGATGTGGGATGAGGGATGTGGGATGGGTGATGCAGGATGAAGGATGGGGGATGAGGAATGCAGGATTTGAGATGCTGGATTTGGGATGCAGGGTGCAGTATTTGGGATGCAGGATGGGGGATGCGGGATGCTGGATTTGGGATGCAGGATTCAGTATTTGGGATGCGGGATGCAGGATGGGGGATGCAGGATGTGGGATTTGGGATGCAGGGTGCAGAATTTGGGATGCAGGATGGGGGATGCAGGATACAATATTTGGGGTGCAGGGTGCAGAATTTGGGATGCAGGATGTGGGACTTGGGATGCAGGATGCAGGATTTGGGATGCAGGATGCAGGATGTGGGATGCAGGATACAGGATCAGGGATGCAGGATGGGGGATGCGGGATGGGGGATGCAGGGTTTGGGATGCAGGATGCAGGATTTGGGATGCAGGATGGGGGATGTGGGATGCAGGATGCAGGATGTGGGATGCAGGATGGGGGATGTGGGATGCAGGATGGGGGATGTGGGATGCAGGATGCAGAATGTGGGATGCAGGATGTGGGATTTGGGATGCAGGATGGGGGATTTGGGATGCAGGATGCAGGGTTTGGGATGCAGGATGCTGCGCGGGGGCAGCACCCCCATTTCCCCCGGCCCCCGTGGAGCACGTGCGCACCTCAGTCTTGTAGAAGCGGTGGATGGCGCTGCTGATGGTGCAGCCCACGAAGCCCTCGGCCGCCTCGGGGTTGTGGAGGAAGCGGATCTCCAGGGGGGCCGCGTCCTCGCCCAGGTCGATGGCCTGAACGTAGGTGTGCGCCGTCCAGTCCCACACGTTGAGCCGGCGCCCGTAGCGCCCTGGCAGGGAGGGACGGGGTGCTGAGGGGTCTCCGGGACACATGCGATGAGCTTGGGTGAGTCCTCAGCACCACCACATATTGGTTGCTTTGGAACCCGCCCGGTACCCAACGGGGACCATCTCACTGGGTCAGGGCTGCGAAGGGCAGTTTGAGCTTTGAGCTGGGGCTTCACCTCTGCAGCCCAAATCCCAGCCCAGGTCCAGCTCAACAGCAGCGTTTAGGGTCAGTCTTGGGCTGAACTCGCGTGTTGCCAGCACAAGGGCCAGGCTGGTTGTGTTTAAATCCATGTGGCCTCTAGGAATCAGTGTGAAATTTGTTTGGCAAGCAAATTGTCTTGGACACTTTGATCTACACCCATTGGCATCGGCTCTCCCTTGCAAGTGTTGAAGTGTGGCTTTCTCGCAGTGTCTCCCTCCCAGAGGATTAAACAACCATTTTCTCACCTTTCTTCAGGTCGTTTGGGTCGAAGCCGTACCCCAGGCATTTGGGGATCCCCCACTCGGTGCTGATGAGGACGTTGTGGCGCGGCTGGTACCAGAAGTCGTAACCCATCGGTGGGGACTTGTCCCCTTTCTCCCAGTTCCCCTTGACCTCGAAGGTGTCCCCGTCCAGCAGGATGAACCCACCTGACGCAGAAACAAAACCCATCGGGGGCGAGGAAATCACCCGCGTTAACAGTTATAAACCACGCAGCGATGGATCAACACGTTGTTGGGAGACCTGGGTGAAGCCTCCGGGATGTGGGGACCTGTCCTGTCCATGGACTGGGGGGACGGGGGTACCTTTGCCGTTGCCAGCTGGGTCTCCCAGGGTGCTGATCATGATTTCGCCGCTGCCCAGGCAGTGGGAGGTGTGGGGGTAGCCCAGGTCGCACCTCCAGAACACGTCCTCGGGGTTGACAACCTGCGAGAGTCCCCGACACCGTCACCCGCTCCGTGCCAGGCTGGCCGGGGTAAGCGGGTGTCGCGGTTTAACCTGAGCTGGCAATGCGACCACGCAGCCACTCGCTCACCCCATAGGGGAGAGAATCCAAAGGGAAGGGAGAAACTGGATTGAGATAAACAAGGTCTAATAAAATAACAAAATACTAAGACGCTACTAGTAAATATATATATATAATAGAAATAAAAGATACTCGAGGCAATTCCTCATGGACACGCTGAGCAGCCAGTCCCAGGAAACGGCACCTGGTCCCACAGCCCATCCCAGAGAGAGAAAAGAGGGAAAGAGGCAGAAAAGCCCAGAGGCCTCTGCAAAATGGCAAAAGGCCCAACTAAACGTCCCGACCAAAACTCCCCCGGCTGCGCCAAAAAGAGCAAAGACAAGAGAGAACCAGAAACCAGAAGGCCCCACTCTTAAATAATCAGCATGTCGCTAATTGGCTGGAATACTCTGATTGATAAATGTGGGTGTCAGTCCAGCTCTGTCCGTCCATCCCCTTCCTCGCTGCCTCACCCCTGTGGGCAGAGCTCAGAGTGTCCTTGGCTCTCAGAGCAGAGCAATTAAACACATTAACTGTGCTGGGCTGGTATCTCTTGTTCTCAGACTAAGTCCAAATAACGAGCGATGGGAAAGGAAGGTTTGTAACTGCATGAGGAAAATTAACCCGTTTTCAGTCAAACCAGCACAGCGCGGCAGCTCCTGCCGGACATCAAGACGGGACTTGCCGTGTAGCCAGCAGGGCCAAACATGCCTGGTCCCGTGTTACCGGGCATGCCGGCACATGGGACGGCTGCCACACTCGCCCCAAGTGGCTGGGGAGACATGGGTGGCACTGGGGAGGCCCTGTGTCCCTGAGAACCTCATGTCCGTCTGTCCAACCCTCCAGGGATGGTGACTCCAGCACTGCCCTGGGCAGCCTGTTCCAACGCCCCACAGCCCTTTGGGGAAGAATCATCGCCAAGGTCCCATCTCCAAACTCCATTTTTGATGCAGAGGGTGTGAAAACCAGGTTGCCCAGAGAGGTGGTGGATGAATCATCCCTGAGAACACCCCAGGTTGGGTTGGATGCGGCTCTGAGCAACTTGGTCTGGTTGGGGATGTCCCTGATGTGGTGGGATGTCCCTGATCTGTTGGAGATGTCCCTGATCTGGTTGGATGTCCCTGATGTGGTTGGATGTCCCTGATCTGTTGGAGATGTCCCTGCCTATGCCTAGATGGCTTTGAAGGTCCCTCCCAACCCAAACCTCTCCATGATCACGAACCACAGAGTCATTTTGGTTGGGAAAGAGCTTTAAGATCAAGTCCAGCTGTTCCCCACCCCTGTCCCTGCCCCATGTCCTGAGAACCTCATGTCCGTCTGTCCAGCCCTCCAGGGATGGTGACTCCAGCACTGCCCTGGGCAGCCTGTTCCAATGCCCCACAGCCCTTTGGGGAAGAAATTGTTCCTAAATCCACCCTCACCCTCCCCTGGCGCAACTTGAGGCCGTTTCCTCTGCTCCTGGCGCTTGTTCCTGGGGAGCAGAGCCCGACCCCCCTGGCTCCAAGCTCCTTTCAGGCAGTTCAGAGATCAGAAGGTCTCCCCTCAGCTCCTGTTCTCCAGCTGAACCCCCAGCTCCCTCAGCCGCTCCATCACACTTGCGCTCCAGCCCCTTTCCCGCGTCTCAGCCGCAGCTCGAGGTACCTTGAAGAGCCGGGGGGCGCGTGGGTCGGTGCCCACGTCCACCACGTAGATGCGGGAGGAGATGAGGCTGGGGAGGACCAGGCGGTTGCGCTTCTTGGTGACGTCCCCGAAGCAGCTGCTGCAGGCGTTCCAGCCCGAGTGGTGCAGCTCGTCCCCCACGTTGGGCATGGGCAGCCGGTGGATCACCTGCAAGGGTGTTTTTACATACATTCCCCAAGCGCGAGAAGGCTCAGGGTCTTGGGGAGGGCGAGATAATCATCAGGGTTTGGTACCACGTCAGCAGCTTTGGGGAATGAGCACCAAGTGTTTTCCCAGGTTGGTTTAATACCGAGATGGAGTGTTTGGTACCTGGCAGTAGCGTGGGGACGCGGGGTCGACATCCACCGTGGCCAGGAAGTCGGGTTTCTGTCTCCCGGTGTTCCTGTAGATGCACGGCACGTATATGATCTCCTCCCGGGGACCTTACAAGATGGAAACGTTGCACGAGCATCAGAATAAGTGATGGTACAAGAGCTCCCGCCCTCGTGGCCGCTGGGACCAGCTTGGCTGGGAAACGGCTTCACCGCGGGACCCGAGCTCTGCCCGGAACGTTCGATCCCCATTGAATCTCCTTTGAGCAGCCACAGGTGACACTGCTGCACTGCCACCCGTCCCGAGCCACCGTAACACCTAAAAGGGTTTGTTGTGATTCCGCGATGGATGTTCGGCCTCGGGACGGGCCGGACACTACAACTTGGCTCTCGCTTGGGGTCGTGCCAGGATAAACTATTGCCAAAGCGAGCGCCGGCAGGGAAAACTGGTTTGGGAAATGCTGAGGAAGAGAGAACGGCGGGAGACAGGGGCAGAGGTGATGTGGGACCTTGGGGTTTGATCCCAAGCAGATAGCAACTGTTTTTGCAACGTGGTGCCTTTATAGACCTTTATAAACCTCTCTAGACCTTTATAAACCTCTCTAGACCTTTGTAAACCTTTCTAGACCTTTGTAAGCCTTTCTAGACCTTTGTAAACCTTTCTAGACCTTTGTAAACCTTTCTAGACCTTTGTAAACCTTTCTAGACCTTTGTAAGCCTTTCTAGACCTTTGTAAACCTTTCTAGACCTTTGTAAACCTTTATAGACCTTTGTAAGCCTTTCTAGACCTTTGTAAACCTTTATAGACCTTTGTAAACCTTTCTAGACCTTTGTAAACCTTTCTAGACCTTTGTAAGCCTTTCTAGACCTTTGTAAGCCTTTCTAGACCTTTGTAAACCTTTCTAGACCTTTGTAAACCTTTATAGACCTTTGTAAGCCTTTCTAGACCTTTGTAAACCTTTCTAGACCTTTGTAAACCTTTATAGACCTTCAGGCGTTGGTGCCCATGTCGGCCTCGGCTTTGAGCAGCCACGGGTGCCACTGCTGCACTGTCACCCGTCCCGAGCCACCGTAACACCTGAAGAGGTTTGTTCTGATCCTGCGATGGATATTTGGCCTCGGGACGGGCCAGACGCAAAGACTCGGCTTCCCTAAGGCTGGCTGGGAACCCTCTCGGAGAACGGGGTTAATGGATAAAAGCATCGCTTTAATCTTCCCCGAAACGCCCCCAATTCCGCACTTGCCTCTCATGGCGTCCAGGGGGGAGGCGAAGCCGGGACCACACGCTCCGCACCCTCCTGCAGCGAGAACAGAAACCACCAGAAATCAGACGACTTGAGGGCTTTTAATGCCCTTTTTTAGCCTCGCTGGAGCGGTTGCGTTATTGACAACATCTGAGGAGACCTGGGATGCCCACGGCCAGCCCAATGACCCCCAGAAAGGTTTGGGGAGCCAAAAAGGCTCATTCGGAAACAAACCCCCCCTCTCAAAGGGCCCGTTTTCCCCATTTACGACACCGAAGCCTGAGGAGAGGGAGGAAAAGCTCCAGCTAAAGTGTCCGACTCGCTTTGCTGCGTCAGCTGCTTGTTTGCTTCTATTCTTATTCATTTTATGTGTCCATGAAGCACCAAGAACCCCCCCCTGCCCCTCGCCGCTCCCTTCCCCTTAGGTCACTCCCGCAAAACCAGCCCCGGCAAAGCCGGGCTTTGCACCAGCTTTGCAAAGGCTTTGCACCAGGCGAATAATGAGAGAGTGTAATGAGAGGCTTTTAATCCTCAGGCTCCTTAAACATTTCCTGAGAATATAAACCCTTCCCAGCCGAAGAAAACACCACGTTCAACCCCACGTTTCTTCGGAATTTGGGTTTTCTGGCTGCTGCAGAAACACAAGCGCAAGAACCAGTGTTGAAGGAGTTTGGGGGGATTGGGGAACAGCCCCAAACCTTCTTTTGGAGAGCAAATGGTGATTCTTACCTGCGCTGGAGCCGGAGCTCACCTGCTGGACATGGGATGGAGCCGGTGCCGCCTGCATCCTGCTGCCGGAGCAGGAAGGGGCGAGTTCAAGGAGAAGATGCGGGTCCGGAGAAGATGCAAGTCCAGAGGAACCAGGCGGCTCCGTGGGGCTTCGGATATAAAGGGAGCGGGATGGGGAGAAGGAGGGATTGGGAAGGGACGTGGAGGGAGGATCCGCATGCCCGGGGCTGTGGGAGGGACTGGAGGAGCACGGTGCACACGCATGGGGCACATACATGTAGTATGTGTATGGGGCACACACATGGGGCACATACATGTAGTATGTACATGGGGCACATACATGTAGTATGTATATGGGGCACACACATGGGGCACATACATGTAGTATGTATATGGGGCACACACTCAGGGCACATACATGTAGTATGTATACGGGGCACACACATGGGGCACATACATGTAGTATGCATATGGGACACACACATGGGGCATATGCATGTAGTATGTATATAGGGCACACACATGGGGCACATGCATGTAGTATGTATATAGGGCACACACATGGGGTACATGCATGTAGTATGTATATGGGGCACACACATGGGGCACATACATGTAGTATGTATATGGGACACACACATGGGGCATATGCATGTAGTATGTATCTGGGGCAAACACATGGGGCACACACATGTAGTATGTACATGGGGCACACACATGGGGCACATGCATGTAGTATGTATATGGGGCACATACATGGGGCACATGCATGTGGTATGTATATGGGGCACATACATGTAGTATGTATATGGGGCACACACTTAGGGCACATGCATGTAGTATGTATATGGGGCACACACATGGGGCACATACATGTAGTATGTATATAGGGCACACACATGGGGCACATACATGTAGTATGTACATGGGGCACACACATGGGGCACATGCATGTAGTATGTATATGGGGCACACACATGGGGCATATGCATGTAGTATGTATATAGGGCACACACATGGGGCACATACATGTAGTATGTACATGGGGCACACACATGGGGCACATACATGTAGTATGTATATGGGGCACACACATGGGGCATATGCATGTAGTATGTATATAGGGCACACACATGGGGCACATACATGTAGTATGTACATGGGGCACACACATGGGGCACATGCATGTAGTATGTATATGGGGTACATACATGGGGCACATACATGTAGTATGTATATGGACACACACATGGGGCACATACATGTAGTATGTGTATGGGGCACACACATGGGGCACATACATGTTGTATGTATATGGGCACACATATGGGGTACATGCATGTAGTATGTATATGGGGCACATACATGTAGTATGTATATGGGGCACACACTTAGGGCACATGCATGTAGTATGTATATGGGGCACATACATGTAGTATGTATACTGGGCACACACATGGGGCATATGCATGTAGTATGTATATGGGGCACATACATGTAGTATGTATACGGGGCACACACATGGGGCATATGCATGTAGTATGTATATGGGGCACATACATGTAGTATGTATATGGGGCACATACATGGGGTACATGCATGTAGTATGTATATAGGGCACATACATGTAGTATGTATATGGGGCACACACATGGGGCACATGCATGTAGTATGTATATGGTGCACACACAGGGGGCACACGCATAGTGCACACGCATGGGGCACACGCATCGTGCACACACATGGGGCACACACATGGTGCACACACACGGTACACGCATCGTGCACACTCATGGGGCACACACGTGGTGCACACACACGGTACACGCATTCAGCACGCCGGGAACACGCGTGTGCTGTGGCCCTGGGGAGGCTCCCGTGCCCCCGTCCCGCTGGAATCCACATCTGGACCTTCCCCCCGCGCTCCCGCCCGCAGCCAGAACTGCGCGGGGTTGCAGATGTTAATCACCAGCGCAAACGAGCAGAGGGGGCCGGGTCGCTTGGAACCGCAGACGCCGTGTTTGCTGCGGGAAGTTAATTTGCTGGCTGGGAGGGCAGAAGCAATTAGGTGGTTGGTTTTCTTTTCCCCGTGAGTCAGTGCTTGCTGCTGCTTCTGGCTGCAAACTGGGGGTGAACTGGTGTGTGTGGGGCCCCCAGAGCCACGGCTGTGCCGGTGGGCGCTGCCGTGTCCCCTCGGTGCTCACCCAGGTGGCCGGTTGTGTTTGGTGCTCAACAGCGCATCCTGCATGTCACCTCTGTCCCATGTCACCTCTGTCACAAGAAGCTGCTCCAGGAGGCCCTAGGGCTCAAAAGCAAAGGACAAGGGACAGATAAAGGGCAGCACAACTTCACCTGGACCCCAGTGAACCTTCCGGTCACCCCCCATGGAAATGTCACCACTGCAGCCCAGCAAGGTCACCATGCGAGTGTCATGGCCCTTAGGGAAGAGGGTGATGCCACCGGTGTCCTTGTGGTCCAGGAGATCTATGGGAAGATGTGATGGACTGGATGGGTGCTGCCACCAAGGGGGGAAAGTTCAATGGAATATAACAAGGGCAAGTGTAGAGTCTTGAATGTGGGCAGAACAAGCCCAGGTTCCAGTGTAAGTTGGGAATGAGCTGTTGGAGCAGTGAAAAGGGAGCTGGGGGTCCTGGGGACAGCAGGGGGACCATGAGCCAGCACTGGGCCCTTGTGGCCAGGAAGCCAATGGGACCTGGGGTGGGTTAGAAGGGGGTGGTCAGTAGGTCAGAGAGGTTCTCCTGCCCCTCTGCTCTGCCCTGGGGAGACCACACCTGGAATCTTGTGTCCAGCTGTGGCCCCTCAGTTCCAGCAGGACAGGGAACTGCTGGAGAGAGTCCAGCGCAGCCACCAAGATGCTGGAGGGAGTGGAGCATCTCCCGTGTGAGGAAAGGCTGAGGGAGCTGGGGCTCTGGAGCTGGACAAGAGGAGCCTGAGGGGGGACTCATTGCTGGGGATCAAGATGGAAAGGGGCAGTGTCAGGAGGATGGAGCCAGGCTCTTCTGGTGACAACCAGGGACAGGACAAGGGGCAATGGGTGCAAAGTGCAACACAGGAGGTTCCGCTGGAAGATGAGAAGCAACTTGTTGGGGTGAGGGTGGCAGAGCCTGGCCCAGGCTGCCCAGGGGGTTGTGGAGTCTCCTTCTGTGCAGACATTCCAACCCGCCTGGACACCTTCCTGTGTAACCTCATCTGGGTGTTCCTGCTCCATGGGGGGATTGCACTGGATGAGCTTTCCAGGGCCCTTCCAAACCCTGACCCAAAACCAGCCGGAAAGGCTGCGCTGAAATGAGACACGGGAAGGTGCAGCTGATGCACAGAACACTTTTATTGGTGGTTGAAGCAGAACACAAAGCGAAGTAGCGTCATGGAACAGGCCCCTCTCTCCACCATCCTGCACCTCGTGCTCCTCGGCCGTGTCTCGGTCGCCCTGAGCCGGGAGCAGCTGCCGAGAGCTCGTGCCGGGGGAAGAGGCTCCAGGAAGGACCCGGCTGAGGAGCGGGAGCTCGGCCACACTGGGCGCTCGGCTGCCCTTGGCCTCGCTGTGCCCCAGCGTCCTTGTCACCGCTCCGCTGACCCAACCCCAGCTCACGTTAGCAGAACCCGAGACCCCAGACCCAATAACCCCGTGCTCTTCGTTAACGGCCGCGCAGTGGAAGAGCAAGGAAGAGGGAACCTGGCTGGGGCGCTTAGGAAAAGACCTCGGTGGTGGCGTCTCCGCAAGGGAAGTGGATGGCATTAGCCAGGCACGGGCCGCAGGGCTCCTTTCCGAAATCCACCAGGAAGTCCTTGTTCACGGTCAGGCCTCCTCTCTCGGTGTCCACATCGATCAGCACCATGACGGCGCCTTCCCTGCCGGGGGACACGAGCACGGCCGCTCCAGCCCAGCACACGGCGGGAGGTGCCGGAGCAGGGACGTGGCTCCCGGAGACCCGCGGTGGCTCCAGCCCCATCAGCCCGAGCCCCCAACACTCTCCCCGTCAAAGCCCCGGCCCTGCAGCTCCGCGCCGGCCCAGCCAGAGCTGCTGGGACTCACCTGCCCAGGAGGTTCCACCCCAGAGAGCCGTGGGGACGACGTCAGGACAACCTGTCCCCCCGCAACCCCGGCCAGGCCCTTGTCCCCCCAGCCCAGGCACCGTTCCCATCCCCAGCCGTGCCCCAGAGGCCCCTTTGCCCCAACCCCTCCTCACCGGACCATGTCGGGGTAGAACTGCCTGTCCCAGGCGCTGTAGAAGGAGGTGGTGACGTACAGCCTCTTGCCGTCCCGGCTGAGCTGCAAG
The DNA here is from genome assembly GCF_036013475.1 of Columba livia. Taxonomy (NCBI): domain Eukaryota; kingdom Metazoa; phylum Chordata; class Aves; order Columbiformes; family Columbidae; genus Columba; species Columba livia. The sequence goes on along the minus strand of NC_088629.1, from coordinate 1,966,688 downwards.
CGGCTGGGGCCGCCGTACACCCTGCGGCACTGCGGGCACGGCAGAGCGGGGCTGTCAGCGGCTGGCACCGGGCGCCGAGCCCCGTGGGCACCGCGATGGAGCCGCAGCCCAGAGCCCGGGCAGCCCCAGCCCAGCTGCGCTCACCTTGACCACCAAGGGCTCGGGCTGGCACTTCAGCTCCTCGTCCCGGCACACGGCCACGGGCCCACAGCGCACGATGCTGCCTCCTACGAACACCTGCGAGCGGGACAGAGGGGCCATGGCACCCGGTCCTGCCCAGGGACCCGGCGCTGCCGGCCCTCCTGCCCCCGCCTCACCTGTCCCACCAGCCGGGGCTTGCAGCCCCTGGTCAGCTCGTACTGGCGGACGTCTCCGTGCCACCAGTTGCTGACGTACAGGAACCGGTCATCCGGGGAGATGACGATGTCCACGATGAAGGCTGCGGCACAGAACAAGCGGCTCCAGAGCTGCCCCGGGGCGGCGGCTCCAGCTCAGGGGGTGCGCAGCCCCCAGCCCCTCCCAGCAGCCCACTCGGGTCCCCCCGCACAGGGTGCCGCTCCAGCCACACCAACCTGGCATCCTGGGCATGATCCAGTTCTTCACCTCCTTGTCTGGGATGCGAATCACCTCTTCCACCTCCCAGCAGTCTCTCTGCACGGGGAACATGGGCAGCGCAGGCTGAGCCCCCTCTGTGCCCCCCAACCCGTCCTGCCGGCCCCCCGCTGGCCCCAGGCCGGGGCTCCCCGCTCGCGCAGACACTCGCCTGGCACTTGTAGAAGCGGTAGATGACGCCGCTCAGGGCGCAGCTGACGTAGCCCTCGGCAGCGTTACGGTTGTGCAGGAATTTCACGCTCAGGGGCAGGGAGTCCTCCCCCAGGTCAATGCACTGGATGACTCTGCGGCACGACAAGTTCCACACGTAGATGTTGCGCCCGAAGACCCCTGGGGAAAAAGGAAACCGAGTCACGAGAGGGGGATCTGCCCATGGGGACTTGTCCCTCCCCAAATTGCCCACACACAGGGATGGCCACGGCAGCGACCGGCCAGAACAGGCAGAGAAACGGCAGCGGTTTGGGAGCAGCGGGAGAGATGAGGAGCCGCTCCTCCCATCCCAGCCACTCAGGGGTTCTGGCTCAGCACCCCGGTTCCCTCACCTTTCTTGAGGTCGTCAGGGCAGAACCCGCGTCCCACGACATTGAGGGCAAATCCAGACGTGCTGATCAGGACGTCGAGGCACGGCTGGAACCAGAACTGGTACCCGCCGGCGGGAGACTCGCAGTCCTTCTCCCAGTTCCCCTTCAGCTCAAAGTTCTGTCCATCCAGCACCACAAACCCACCTGCCACACAAAAGGGGACGCGTGACAAACCGCAGGCTGAGCCACCAGCCCAGCCCGTGTGTCCGTGGGGTCACTGGGGACAAGGCACCTTTGGAGTTGCCGGCCGGGTCTCCCACGTTGGCAATCAGGACGTCACCGCACGGCAGCTGGCGGGGGACGTTGAGGTAGCCCTTGTCACACGTCCAGAAGACGCACTCGGGCGGGATGATCTGCAAAAGGGACACATGGCGCTCAGGCTCCCGCCGCTCCGCTCCTGTCCCGCTCCCCGGCACAGTTTGCCAGCGCAGGTCTCGCACTGTCCCCAGCACCCGCAGCGGTTTTGTCCCCGAGAGACCCACATGCTGGGGCTGCTCCCTCTGCACGACACCAAGAGCAGCGACCCCAACCCCAACAGCCCCTCTGTCCCCTCCCGGCCATGGGACACGGGGTGTGCGCGACTTCCAGCCACCAGAACAGAGACAGGACGGCGAGGACGCTCGGAGCCTCCCCGGCTGGGAGGGACAGAGGGACCCGTGTCCCAGCTCCAGAGCGCGGAGAGGAGATGGACAGAGAACCTTCTACCCGGGACGGCCCCAGAAGCACCAGTTCCCAACTCCTTCCCAGGAACTCGTCGCCGGGTCCCCCCCGGCATACCTTGCACACCCGGGGAGCGCGGCACTGGCATGCCAAATCCACCACGTAAATGCGGGAAGAAATCAAACCGGGCACAATCAGCTTGTTCCATCGTGTGCCGCAATTGTCAGGGCAGACGCAGGGATCGCTCAAGCCAAACGAATGCAGCTCGTCCCCAAGGTTGGGCATGAACAGGCGGTGGATCACCTAGGCAGTCAAGGCAGAGTTAGGCTGGGCTCAGGGGACACGGGGACCCTTGAGCAATGGACGGCTGGGCTCAGATCCACCTCCATGATGGGGACAACCCGACCTACAGCTTCAGAGCTGGGAGATGCCGATTTCCCACATGGGTGGCCCCAGGTTGGCCCAGAGCACAACAGAACGGCTCCGAAACGGCAGCACGAGAGCAAGAGGTGCAAGTCTGCAAATTGCTGCAGCTCTGAAGCCCCGACTCAGCGGGAGCATCTCCCTGCGGAGCAGCACCCACGGGTGACCCCGAGCCCCAGAGCTCCCGGGCAGCACTGAGATGCTCTGGAAGTGAGTTGGGAAGTGAGTCGGAGCCGCCCCATCCCCGGGACAGCGAGAGGGGACGATCAGCCAGAGCCGGGCACCCAGAGCAGAGCGGGACAGAGGAGCCGGCGCAGGGGACACGCGGAGCCGGCAGCGGGTCCCCACAGCCCGGCTGACAGCGGTACCTGGCCATAGCAGGGCGAGCAGGGGTCAAGGTCGATAGTGGCCAGGAAGTCAGGCTTCTCAATGCACGTATTCCTGTAGGTGCAGGTCACGTAGGCGACGTCCTCCCGAGGAACTGTGGGAGAGAAGCTGCTGTTAAACCTGCCCGGAGCCGCATAGGGCAGGAAAAGCTGCCACAGGTTTGCTGAGGGTGCTGGGCTGGTTTTTGGGGTGCTACAAGCTCCTTCTTGCTTAGGGCCACCCGCCTGACCCCAGTTCTGATCCTGACCCGGGGTGGCAGCACAACAGCCGTGGGTCCCCACAGAGTCACCATTTGCTCTGGTTTGGAAGGGGCTCAGCAAACATGGGGGGTTGCTGGTGGTCTTGCTGGCACGGAACTCCCTCCCGACCCCCCGGTGCTCTACCTGGTACACAGCACACTCCTTTCGCAATGTCCTGGCAGGTCTGGAACTGCTGGCACGGAACTTTGCATTTGTTTGCTGTGGGGAGAAGAGAAAAACGTGAGGAATGGCCCCGGCCTTGGAAGGTGCCGATTCTGAAGGTTCCGTCCCACCCCACGAAGCTTCTACCCCCCGGCTGCCAACAGGGACAGACAGACAGAGCTGTCCCCAAGCCCACGGCAGGACAGATGGACCAGGCGGGGAAACACAACGGGTTCTTGTCTGCATCAGCCCCAGCTCTGCCATCACTCAGTATGGAGAGGGACAAACCCGGTCCTATGGGACTGGATGTCACCAGGGGTGTCTGCAGAGAGACAAACCCGGTCCTGTGGGACTGGGTGTCACTGGGGACTGTCCCCTGGTCCCTGTGGGTCTGGCTGTCACTGGGGGTGTCTGCAGAGGGACAAACCCGGTCCTGTGGGACTGGGTGTCCCTGGGGATGTCACCCCTGGTCCCCCTGGGACTGGGCGTCCCCGAGGGGTCCCTGTACCCCTGTCTGATTCCAGGCGGTGGCTGCGGTGGCCACAGCATCTCTCACCCATGCTGGAGCTGCGGGTCCCTCTCCTGCGAGCGGAGCTGCTGGCGCTGGAGCTGCACTCGTGTCAGTCTCGCCGGAGCGGGGTGTCTGGGGCTACGGCTGCTCCCGGGGGACTTTATATCCCAACCCAGGGGTGGGGGGACAAGGCGAAGCTGCCCAGGGAGGAGCCGTCGCTACCCAGCGTTTGGGAGGTGCCAGCCCAGCACCACAGCTGGTTTCTGCCTTTGCCAACTGCCAATCTGGGCCAGAAATCTGCTGTTCCGTGCAGGTCTGTTCCTCAAACGCCATCTCCCGTATCTGATCCCGGGCTCTGCTGCTCCCCGTGGGCTCCGCTGGCTCCGAGGCCTCATGTGCCAGCCCAGGAACAAGCTCAGCGAAGCCATCGCCGTCCCCGCGCCGCTGCCGCACCAACGTGCCGAGGCTGCAGATTCCAGGGAGGGACGAGGAGCCCAGCGAGATAATGGCCCCACCATTCACCTCCTGGCCATTACCCGCGGTGGACACGCCGAGGCCACCAAAGGCACCTCTGAAATGTGGCCCCTGAGCCAAGGCACGTCCCTGGCTCGGGCTGAGCTCCAGCATGGGCACCCCGGGGCCGGCACCAGTTCCGCACAGCGCCCGGTACCAGCGTGGCCAAAATGGGAATAAACCGCCCCAAACCCCCCGGGAGCAGCAGAGCCACCGTTCCAGGGTCTGAGGGGCTGGACAGAAGAGCTCTGGGATCAGGGTCCCCTCCGTGGGTCACCATGGGCCCAGCTGCCACCAAATGCCAAACTGACCCAGGGAGAGACCCCCAAGCACCACAGAACATGAACGAGCATCGTGTCTCATGGCAGAACTGCTCCATCTGTGGGCAAATGCCACGGGTGGAGTGATCACCCCACGCAGGGATGTGGGAACATCCGCCAGCAGAGAACCCCGGGAGATCCCGATCACAGGAGCCCGTCTGTCTCACCGGGGCTGCAACAGTCGAACCAGCCAGGGTCGGGTGTTCTGCCTTCACGTTCGTGATGGGATCAATAGAGACTGACCAGAAACTCATACACAGGAGTGGAAAACAAGTCATTGGAGTGGAACCTGGAACGTGCAGGTGTCTGCTCAGTGTGTGTGTCCCTGGTTTGTATTCTCATCTCCAGCAGCAAAGTCCCATGTGTCACAGGCTGGACTCTGATCCCTGTGCTTGCTCCTTGGGCACTGGTTTAGGCCGGGCTTAGGGCAGAGCCGGGAGAGCATCCGCAGGGCCTCCTCATCCTCCCCAGTGGCGGCTGCTGCTCCGGTGCCGGGAGGAGACGAGGCAGGAGCTGATTCAGCAAAAACTGTGCTGCCAAAACCGTGACTCACGGCCCGTGACCCCACGGCGGGTCCTGGAGTCACGTCTCATCCCCCGGCGGCTGAAACTCCCCCCAACCCCGAGGATGTGGGTTTGGGGCAGCGGTGGGAGCCGCCCCCACGCTGGCATGGGGCGGCGCTGAGCTGCGCTTTAATTAGCAAATTTAATTAAATTAGCAAACCCCACAGCCCACAGCCGGGTTTGGCGAAGGCTGCCAAAGACGTCAGCAGGGAAAGCCAAAGAGGATGACCGTCAAACTTTGGGAATGAGTAGAAGCCTGATGAGCTGCTTAATTAGCAGGTGCAAGGAGAAGGTGCAGGTGACATGCGCACGGTGACGGCAGGAGCGCAACAGCACCCGATGTCATGGCAAAGCAGCGCCGAGCAAACACAGGGGATCGTGCTGGAGCGGCTCCCAGGTGCGTTCTGTCCGTCCTTTGTATATTTTAAAGTCAGCCTTGCAAACAGCAAATGGAGCTGCATCCTGGGTCTGGCCTGAGCATCCTTCCCCAGGCACCGTGCTGTGGTCCATGGTGCCTGGAGCTGGTGTTGGGGTGATGATGGATCCTCCAGCTGGGAATGGAACTGCTGCTCTCTGGCAGGAGTGAGAACGAGCCTGAGCTAAAAACAAAACATCCCAAACCAAACAAAACCCTCAAACAAACAAAAAGCCGCAAACAAAAATACCAAAGCAAACAAAACCCCACAAAGAAAACCCCTCAAACAAACAAAAAAAACCCCAAACAAACAAAACAAAACCCCAACAAACATTTTTTTACTGCCTGAAACAGCATTTTCCAGCAGGGCCCACCTGCCTCTGATTGCATACTAATTACTAGAGAATTGGCTTCAGCTGGGTGCTGCGCCATGGTCACACGTTTAAAGTGCCGACAGGAACCAGAGAGCCACTAATGACAGTCCCAGTGAGACAGACGGGCTCCTATGATCACGATCTCCCGGGGTTCTCCGCTGGCGGATGTTCCCACATTCCTGCGTGGGGTGATCACTCCACCTATGGCATTTGCCCATGGATGGAGCGGCTCTGCCACGAGACATGATGTTTGTTCACATTCCACGGTGCTCGGGGGTCTCTAGTGGTGTCAGCTCTTCTGTCCAGCCCCTCAGACCCTGGAACGGGGGCTCTGCTGCTCCCGGGGGGTTTGGGGCGGTTTATTCCCATTTTGGCCACGCTGGTGCCGGGCGCTGTGCGGAACTGGTGCTGGCCCTGGGGTGCCCATGGAGCAGATGCTGGAGCTCAGCCCGAACCAGGGACGTGCCTTGGCTCAGGGGCCACATTTCAGAGGTGCCTTTGGTGGCCTCGGCGTGTCCACCGCGGGTAATGGCCAGGAGGTGAATGGTGGGGCCATTATCTCGCTGGGCTCCTCGTCCCTCCCTGGAATCTGCAGCCTCGGCACGTCGGTGCGGCAGCGGCGCGGGGACGGCGATGGCTTCGCTGAGCTTGTTCCTGGGCTGGCACATGAGGCCTCGGAGCCAGCGGAGCCCACGGGGAGCAGCAGAGCCCGGGATCAGATACGGGAGATGGCGTTTGAGGAACAGACCTGCACGGAACAGCAGATTTCTGGCCCAGATTGGCGGTTGGTAAAGGCGGAAACCAGCTGTGGTGCTGGGCTGGCACCTCCCAAACGCTGGGTAGCGACGGCTCCTCCCTGGGCAGCTTCGCCTTGTCCCCCCACCCCTGGGTTGGGATATAAAGTCCCCCGGGAGCAGCCGTAGCCCCAGACACCCCGCTCCGGCGAGACTGACACGAGTGCAGCTCCAGCGCCAGCAGCTCCGCTCGCAGGAGAGGGACCCGCAGCTCCAGCATGGGTGAGAGATGCTGTGGCCACCACAGCCACCGTCTGGAATCAGACAGGGGTGCAGGGACCCTTCGGGGACACCCAGTCCCAGGGGGACCAGGGGTGACATCCCCAGGGACACCCAGTCCCACAGGACTGGGTTTGTCCCTCTGCAGACACCCCCAGTGACACCCAGTCCCACAGGGACCAGGGGACAGTCCCCAGTGACACCCAGTATCACAGGACTGGGTTTGTCCCTCTACAGACACCCCTGGTGACACCCAGTCCCATGAAGACCGGGGTGACAGTCCGTGGTGACACCCAGTCCCATGGAGACCAGGGTGACAGTCCCTGGTGACACCCAGTCCCATAGGACCGGGTTTGTCCCTCTCCATACTGAGTGATGGCAGAACTGGGGCTGATGCAGACAAGAACCCGTTGTGTTTCCCCGCCTGGTCCATCTGTCCTGCCGTGGGGTTGGGAGCAGCTCTGTCTGTCTGTCCCTGTTGGCAGCCGGGGGGTAGAAGCTTCGTGGGGTGGGACGGAACCTTCAGAATCGGCACCTTACAGGCCGGGGCCATTCCTCACGTTTTTCTCTTCTCCCCACAGCAAACAAATGCAAAGTTCCGTGCCAGCAGTTCCAGACCTGCCAGGACATTGCGAAAGGAGTGTGCTGTGTACCAGGTAGAGCACCGGGGGGGTCGGGAGGGAGTTCTGTGGCAGCAAGACCACCAGCAACCCCCCATGTTTGCTGAGCCCCTTCCAAACCAGAGCAAATGGTGACTCTGTGGGGACCCACGGCTGTTGTGCTGCCACCCCGGGTCAGGATCAGAACTGGGGTCAGGCAGGTGGCCCTGAGCAATGAGGGGCTTGTAGCACCCCGAAAACCAGCCCAGCGCCCTCTGAGAGCCTGCAGCAGCTATTCCTACCCCGTGTTGCTCCAGGTGGGTTTAACAACAGCTTCTCTCCCACAGTTCCTCGGGAGGACGTCGCTTACGTGACCTGCACCTACAGGAATACGTGCATTGAGAAGCCTGACTTCCTGGCTGTCATCGACCTTGACCCCTGCTCGCCCTGCTATGGCCAGGTACCGCTGTCAGCCGGGCTGTGGGGACCCGCTGCCGGCTCCGCGTGTCCCCTGCACCGGCTCCTCTGTCCCGCTCTGCTCTGGGTGCCCGGCTCTGGCTGATCGTCCCCTCTCGCTGTCCCGGGGATGGGGCGGCTCCGACTCACTTCCCAACTCACTTCCAGAGCATCTCAGTGCTGCCTGGAGCTCTGGGGCTCGGGGTCACCCGTGGGTGCTGCTCTGCAGGGAGATGCTCCCGCTGAGTCGGGGCTTCAGAGCTGCAGCAATTTGCAGACTTGCACCTCTTGCTCTCGTGCTGCCGTTTCGGAGCCGTTCTGTTGTGCTCTGGGCCAACCTGGGGCCACCCACGTGGGAAACCGGCATTTCCCGGCTCTGAAGCTGCAGGTCGGGTTGTCCCCATCATGTTGGTGGATCTGAGCCCAGCTGCCCATGGCTACAGGAGCTCAGCAGAAAATGCACTTTAGAGCCAAGAGTGGCTTCTGAAAGTCCCGAACCCGCCGCGAGCTCCGGGCTCAGGAGGGGTCTGCAGAGCAGCGCATGGTTGTGTCAGGGCGATAATTGGCGTTTCTGTGCATGCCTGGTTGTCCCAATTTGAGTGGCATGGGGGAGGAATTCCTGAGCAAACCCCACAGCTCCAGGCACACGCGGCTCCTGCCGCAGCGCAGAGCCCAGGGCCGGGAGCAGCGTTCCCCGTCTCTGGAGGCAGAACCAGCCCCAGGCAAGCAAGACACTGAGAGAGCAGGATGTGCAGCATTGAGGGTCCCCGTGTCCCCTGAGCCCAGCCTAACTCTGCCTTGACCGCCTAGGTGATCCACCGCCTGTTCATGCCCAACCTCGGAGACGAGCTGCATTCAGCGGGCTGGATCACTGTCTGCGTCTGCCCCGACAACGCTGACACGCGATGGACCAAGCTGATTGTGCCCGGTTTGATTTCCTCCCGCATTTACGTGGTGGATGTGGGATCCCGGTGCCACACTCCCCGGCTGTGCAAGGTATTCCGGGGGGGACCCGGTGACGAGTTCCTGGGAAGGAGTTGGGAACTGGTGCTTCTGGGGCCGTCCCGGGTAGAAGGTTCTCTGTCCATCTCCTCTCCGCGCTCTGGAGCTGGGACACGGGTCCCTCTGTCCCTCCCAGCCGGGGAGGCTCCGAGCGTCCTCGCCGTCCTGTCTCTGTTCTGGTGGCTGGAAGTCGCGCACACCCCGTGTCCCATGGCCGGGAGGGGACAGAGGGGCTGTTGGGGTTGGGGTCGCTGCTCTTGGTGTCGTGCAGAGGGAGCAGCCCCAGCATGTGGGTCTCTCGGGGACAAAACCGCTGCGGGTGCTGGGGACGGTGCGAGACCTGTGCTGGCAAACTGTGCCGGGGAGCGGGACAGGAGCGGAGCGGCGGGAGCCTGAGCGCCATGTGTCCCTTTTGCAGATCATCCCGCCCGAGTGCGTCTTCTGGACGTGTGACAAGGGCTACCTCAACGTCCCCCGCCAGCTGCCGTGCGGTGACGTCCTGATTGCCAACTTGGGAGACCCGGCCGGCAACTCCAAAGGTGCCTTGTCCCCAGTGACCCTGCAGACACACGGGCTGGGCTGGTGGCTCAGCCTGCGGTTTGTCACACGTCCCCTTTTGTGCGGCAGGTGGCTTTGTGGTGCTGGATGGACACAACTTTGAGCTGAAGGGGAACTGGGAAAACGAGTGCGAGTCTCCCGCGGGCGGGTACGAATTCTGGTTCCAGCCGTGCCTCGACGTCCTGATCAGCACATCTGGAATCGCCCCCAAAATTGCGGGATACGGGTTCTGCCCTGACGACCTCAAGAAAGGTGAGGGAACCGGGGTGCTGAGCCAGAACCCCTGAGTGGCTGGGATGGGAGGAGCGGCTCCTCGTCTCTCCCGCTGCTCCCAAACCGCTGCCGTTTCTCTGCCTGTTCTGGCCGGTCGCTGCCGTGGCCGTCCCTGTGTGTGGGCAATTTGGGGAGCGACGAGTCCCCATGGGCAGATCCCCCTCTCGTGACTCGGTTTCCCTTTTCCCCAGGGATCTTCGGGCGCAACATCTACGTGTGGAACTTGTCGTGCCGCAACATCATCCAGTGCATTGACCTGGGGGAGGACTCCCTGCCCCTGAGCGTGAAATTCCTGCACAACCGTAACGCTGCCGAGGGCTACGTCAGCTGCGCCCTGAGCGGCGTCATCTACCGCTTCTACAAGTGCCAGGCGAGTGTCTGCGCGAGCGGGGAGCCCCGGCCTGGGGCCAGCGGGGGGCCGGCAGGACGGGTTGGGGGGCACAGAGGGGGCTCAGCCCGCGCTGCCCGTGTTCCCCATGCAGAGAGACTGCTGGGAGGTGGAAGAGGCAATTTGCATCCCAGACAAGGAGGTGACGGGCTGGATCATGCCCAGGATGCCAGGTTGGTGTGGCTGGAGCGGCACCCTGTGCGGGGGGACCCGAGGGGGCTGCTGGGAGGGGCTGGGGGCTGCGCACCCCCCGAGCTGGAGCCGCCGCCCCGGGGCAGCTCTGGAGCCGCTTGTTCTGTGCCGCAGCCTTCATCGTGGACATCGTCATCTCCCCGGATGACCGGTTCCTGTACGTCAGCAACTGGTGGCACGGAGACGTCCGCCAGTACGAGCTGACCAGGGGCTGCAAGCCCCGGCTGGTGGGACAGGTGAGGCGGGGGCAGGAGGGCCGGCAGCGCCGGGTCCCTGGGCAGGACCGGGTGCCATGGCCCCTCTGTCCCGCTCGCAGGTGTTCGTAGGAGGCAGCATCGTGCGCTGTGGGCCCGTGGCCGTGTGCCGGGACGAGGAGCTGAAGTGCCAGCCCGAGCCCTTGGTGGTCAAGGTGAGCGCAGCTGGGCTGGGGCTGCCCGGGCTCTGGGCTGCGGCTCCATCGCGGTGCCCACGGGGCTCGGCGCCCGGTGCCAGCCGCTGACAGCCCCGCTCTGCCGTGCCCGCAGTGCCGCAGGGTGTACGGTGGCCCCAGCCGCTTGCAGCTCAGCCGGGACGGCAAGAGGCTGTACGTCACCACCTCCTTCTACAGCGCCTGGGACAGGCAGTTCTACCCCGACATGGTCCGGTGAGGAGGGGTTGGGGCAAAGGGGCCTCTGGGGCACGGCCGGGGATGGGAACGGCGCCCGGGCTGGGGGGACAAGGGCCTGGCCGGGGTTGCAGGGGGACAGGTTGTCCTGACGTCGTCCCCACGGCTCCCTGGGGTGGAACCTCCTGGGCAGGTGCATCCCAGCGGCTCTGGCTGGGCCGGCGCGGAGCTGCAGGGCCGGGGCTTTGACGGGGAGAGTGTTGGGGGCTCGGGCTGATGGGGCTGGAGCCACCGCGGGTCTCCGGGAGCCACGTCCCTGCTCCGGCACCTCCCGCCGTGTGCTGGGCTGGAGCGGCCGTGCTCGTGTCCCCCGGCAGGGAAGGCGCCGTCATGGTGCTGATCGATGTGGACACCGAGAGAGGAGGCCTGACCGTGAACAAGGACTTCCTGGTGGATTTCGGAAAGGAGCCCTGCGGCCCGTGCCTGGCCAAGGACATCCACTTCCCTTGCGGAGACGCCACCACCGAGGTCTTTTACTAAGCGTGCCAGCCAGGTTCCCTCCTCCTTGCTCTTATACTGCGCGGCCGTTAACGAAAAGCGCGATAATTGGGTCTGGGGTCTCGGGTTCTGCTAACATGAGCTGGGGTTGGGTCAGCGGAGCGGTGACAAGGACGCTGGAGCACAGCGAGGCCAAGGGCAGCCGAGCGCCCAGTGTGGCCGAGCTCCCGCTCCTCAGCCGGGTCCTTCCTGGAGCCTCTTCCCCCGGCACGAGCTCTCGGCGGCTGCTCCCGGCTCAGGGCGACCGAGACACGGCCGAGGAGCACGAGGTGCAGGATGGTGGAGAGAGGGGCCTGTTCCATGACGCTACTTCGCTTTGTGTTCTGCTTCAAGCACCAATAAAAGTGTTCTGTGCAGCAGCTGCACCTTCCCGTGTCTCATTTCAGCGCAGCCTTTCCGGCTGGTTTTGGGGCCACCAAACATTGGCCATGGGGAACGAGCCGCTTAGGGCTCTGCAGATCCCTCAGGCACGACCCTGGTTGTGCCAGATGCCTCCAGGTCATCCATCCAAATCTGGCACGTGTCTGCTTTCCTCGTTCTCTTTTGTGTATTTTATAGGGAAACTTGGCAGCTATTTGTGCTGCTTCTGTCCTGTCAAAGCACCGTTGCGTTGGTATCACCCAAAGCAACTGTGGGGTTTTTGTGGGGCTGACTTTAAGATACACAAAGGACGGAGAGAACGCACCTGGGAGCCGCTCAAGCGCCATCCCCCGTGTTTTTCGGTGCTGCTTTGCCGCGACATCGGGTGCTGTTGTGCTCCTGCCATCACTGTGCGCATATCGCCTTGCACCTGCTAATTAAGCAGCTCGTTAGTCTCCCACTCCTTCCCAGAGTTTGTTGGTCAATCCTCTTTGGCTTTCCCTGCTGAGGTCTTTGGCACCCTTCACCAAACACAGATGTGGGGTTTGCTAATTAAATGAAATTCGCTAATTAAAGCACAGGGGCAGCTCCCACCCGCACCCCAGGACTCATTTTAGACTCCTCTGCATATCTCAAGGCACTTCCCCACTCCTCAACTCAACAGTTCATTCTTCACCAGACTGGAGATCTCAAGGCAAAAGCCCCAAAACATCTATTTCTTTTAATGGTGACTCTCACCCCAACAGCTCTGGCTTCCATTAAACACCAACTTCTCCATTCTACAACCTTCCCAGCTTACAACAGATCGTGCTGCCCTCTCCTGCTTGTTGAAAACACCCCAAATGTTCTCTCTTTTTTATATAAACACATCTGCTCCTTTTGGATGTGACCTGGGAGCAGAAACATCAATTAATCTGCCACCTCAAATTAACAATCCGGGAGTGAAGAGCAGGAAACGTTCAGCTGTGCCCTCCTGTGGCCGCCCGCAGGATCATCCGCAGGTTGTTTTCTGAAATGACCCCACATTTTATATTCTTTATAACAGAAAATGCTAAAAAAAACCCTAAACCTGAGTTGAAGAACAATTTTATAGTTGATTTTTTTATAACATCAGTGCCCGTGTGTTAAAATATAACGCGGCTCTAGAAATATGTGGCTATGGATGAGATGCGCGTGATTTTTATGCCATGCAAAGCACCAAGGGCTTTATGAGCAAATGAAGCCTTTTGGCCCCCAGCCCATGGAATGATCCTCCTGATGGGGTTGTTATATTTAAGAACAGCGTCTCCATCACCAAAAAAGCTCCATTAATGATTAAACCCAGATATCAGAGCTACAGTCCCCGCCAGGGTAACGAATCTCATGGGCCAGGACGGGCCCGTCAGGTTCCTTCCCAAAATCCACCAGGAAGTTTTGATTCACTTTCAATCCGCCTCTTTCCGTGTCCACATAGATCTGCAGCATCACGGAGCCTTCCCTGAAAAAGGGCCAAGAGAACAGAAATTGGGAAGAGGATTCCTCGTTGTTGCATATTCGGGCAGGATTTGTCTCCGTTTAACGCCAAACGGAAAGAACCCTGGATTGAAATTGGGGTTTTGTGGGTCTCAAAGTGAGTCACATGGCCTCGATGGAACCTGCGGCCTCAAATTAGGGATGAACGAGTGAAAACTGACATTAATTGTTACTGAGATTAACTGGGAGGCTGCGCTCTGCCCTCCCGTGGCCACCTGGAAAATCATCTCCCTTAATTCCCACAAATATAAAGTCACGCAGACGCACGCAAAGACAACCCAAAGGTTTCTTACCTGACAAGATCCGGGTAGAACTGCTTGTCCCAGCCGCTGTAGAGGGAGGTGCTGACGTACAATCTCTTCCCATCCAAGCTGAGCTGGATCATCTGAGGTCCACCCGGCACCTTCTTCCCCTGAAATTGCAGCAGAGAACAAGGCGCTCAAGATGAGGCCGAAAACCAGAAACGCCACAGAAAAGAGAAACAAAGGATACTTCAAAATGGATAATCGTGTGTCTGGAAAACTCACCTGGATGACAAAAGGCTCCGGTTGACGCTGCAGTTCCTTGTCATCCAGCACGGTCACGGGTCCCCCTTTGGTGATGCTGCCCCCCACAAACACCTGCAGCCGAGGGAGAGTCAGGAAAGGTGTTGGCTCTCAAAGGAACAGGATAATTCTCCAGCCGCAGTGAATGGGTGTTTTCTCCTCACCTGTCCCACCAGGCGCGGCCGGCGGGTGTCGGAGATGTCGTACTGGCGCACGTCCCCGTGTAACCAGTTGCTGAAATACAGGAACCTGTCGTCCAGCGAGATGAGGATGTCGGTGATCAGACCTGGACGGAAATATTCAGTAGCAAAGTGAGGAAACGGGACCAGCACCAAACAAAACCACAAGCCGGTTGTTACTTTTCAAAATTCTAGATGCAGTAGCCTCAGGAAAATATGTTAAGATATGGGCTGAACAACCACAATCAGCCCTGGAAACCCAATGAACCACCAGTGCTCCTGGGACTGACCCTGAACACCACGAGCTCGCGCTGAAGGACCCAAACTCCAGGTATTATTATGGAGAAATCTCCAGGTTGATGTCATCACATCAGAAGCGTCGCACAAAGAACTCAAACAGAAATGTGTTATAGTATTTTACGAGGGATGTGTTTGCTATTTAAGGATAACATTTTGCAAAAAGCAACGCCGGAGCACGGGATGGCCGAGGACAACACCCCGTTTCTTCCCCAAATGCACTAACCCGGCATGTCCGGGAGGAGCCATCCTCGCACCTTCTTGCTGGGGACTTCAATCACCTTCTCCGCCGCCCAGTCTCCTTTCTGCAGAAGGCACAGGAGAGAACACAGCGTTATTATCGCCGCGGCGTGAGCCGCGATGGCTCGGCCGCGCCTAACGGAGGGGGGAGAAGCAAACAGTGCTGTGTGGTGAACAGGTCCCGTCCAGAGGTGACACGCAGGCTGCCAAGGGGTGAGGCTGGAACTCCGCTGCCAGCGAGAACGTTAATGATTAAACTACACAACAACGTCTCCGACCGCGGTAACGGCAGCAGAACCAAACCCCACAGATCTCCTTCAGCTTGGGGTGCTGCCTGTCCCCAGCTCGCCCTCTACAACGGCAAGAGAATCGTACAACCATAGAATCTATTTCGGTTGGAAGAGACCGTCGCTTTGCTTAATCAGTTACCCCTGGCTCGTGCGCATGCTGGTGTTAGGTTTGCTCTCCGGCGCAGTGTTAAAGCTTGGCTAGAATTAGACTTGAATTAAGAGCTACTATTCCCCCGGTATCAGCGGGTTTGTGAGATGAGGGCTGAGCTCCTGCGTCTGCCGTGGCGCCCCGACTCACCTCGGTCTTGTAGAAGCGATGCACGGCGCCGCTCAGAGCGCACCCCACAAACCCCTCTGCGGCGGCCGGGTGGTGGAGGAAGCGAATCTCCAGGGGGGTGGAGCCCTTCCCCAGGTCGATGGCCTGGACGAAGGTGCGGGAGCTCCAGTCCCACACGTTGATGTGGCGGCCGTAATGCCCTGAAGGGTCGGGATGGACACAAATCAGATGTTATTGCGATGAAGAATCACTCGGGAGAGTTGAAGCAAATGCTCCCTCACCTCTCTCGACGTCGGCGGGGTTGAATCCATCTGCCAGGACCTTCGGCACTCCCCACTCGCTGCTGATGAGGACGTTATGGCGCGGCTGGTACCAGAAATCATAACCCAGAGGCGGCACCTTGTCCCCTTTCTCCCAATTCCCTTTCACTTCAAAGGTCTCTCCATCCAGCAAAATAAAACCACCTGATAGAAAAACAACCCCCCAAATGTTATAAGACATCCACACAGCTTTAAATCAGATTCACAGTATTTAAACGTTCGAAACACGCTGTAAAATGCAACCCAGTGCGTGAGCAGAATTCTGTGATTCTCTCGGACTAAAGCACAGGAAAGCCGGATTTTTAAAGAACTTTATCACACCATCACGATTTTTTTAAGCTTCCGTTTGCTCTGTTTCTACTCAAGTCGTTCCGATAAATCCATTAGCCCTCCTAGAGTATGTTTCAATTAAGGGATGTCTTCGAGAAGACCCTGGAGGAGTCGCCTCTGGTTTTCTCTGCTGGTCACTTTGAATTACGTACATAATGTGCATCTACTCAAGGACACGTTTGCCCGCCATCCAGAAGAGAAAAACCCCATGAAGAGGAGCAGGTTCCCCACTTGCCACCTGAAGCACATTTCTTCCAAGAGCTTGTACGTTTTGTAACCGAGTAGGCGACACAATTTGCATGCAAGAATCCTTCTAAAGGTTTCAATAGCAAATGTAATCTAGAAGTGCTGTAAAGCTTGAATTTTTGCGAGACAAAGGGGATTTGAGCTGGCAAAGACCATACAGCTCACCTGGTCACTCAAGTATTTATTCTACGGTTAATTAAGCAGCTGCTGGAATGTTGTGCGTGCAGAAGAATGGGAAGCTCTTATAAATGTCTCAGCCTGTACTTTGGGAGCACAAATACTCCTCCCAAAGGGGTTTAATACCTTTTCCGTTGCCAGCAGGGTCTCCCAAGCAGCTGATTAAGATGTCACCGCTGCCCAGACAGTGCGAGGTGTGAGGATGAGCCACGTTCCCCTTCCAGAACAACTCCACCGGCTCAACGATCTGTTAATACAATGAGATAACGCACGGTGACGCAGAATGCCAGTTCCACCTTTCTCCTCTGCACTGCAACATTGATTTGTTTGTCAAAATATTAACAGCAAGAGGTGAATGGTTCGAAGCACATTCGTGCACCAGCGAGACACCGACGTCTGCGTTTGTGTTAATTAGTAGCAGTGGCAGAAACACCACGTGTGCGATATTCAGACAACAACACTCACTGGAGCACCAGCAGCTCAGAGGGGAAAATAAAAGGCTTTGAGGCTTGAATGAAAATTCACTGTATGAGCAGAGCCCTTGAGGGGTTTTATTCCACTGCATTAATAGTTAAAGGCTGGAGAGGTTCTGCAGAACTTGAAACGGAAAGATTTTGAATGAGATTGTTTGCAGGCAGGTGGGTTGGCACAAAAACCCACTTAACAGTTCCCTCACGTTCCACAGTCAGTTTATTTTATCAATAAACTGCAGGAATTTCCAAACTCCCACATGTTTGACCAAAGTTTCCCTAAATGTTCCGGCTCTCCTATCCTGCTCAAAACCTCAGAAATAAAAAGCCAGCTTAAAGTCACCTAAACTGACCTTATGGATCCGGGGAGCTCGCGTGTCCGTTCCCACGTCCACCACGTAAATCCGAGAGGAGATGAGACTGGGGAGAATGAGGCGATTTCTGCTCTTGGTGGCGTCCCCGAAGCAGCTGCTGCAGGCGTTCCAGCCGGAGTGATGGAGCTCGTCCTTCAGATTGGGCATGGGCAGGCGATGGATCACCTGCAAAGCCAGAGCTGGGCTTAAGATTCAGTTTGCTCGAGCTTTATTCCCCCCTAGACAAAGAGATGGGTCTTTGTGCGGAAGCATCAATTAATAAAGAGCAGAAGGAACCTGCTGTTTGTTATTCAGGGAGCGGATTCAGCCTGAGACACACAGAGCTGAAGCTGCAGAGTGGGGAGAAGAAAGTTGGACGTCACGATTCTATACATGCTCTATACTATACACTTAATCCAAAGCTTTACAAGACTCCAAGGAGACACCGAATAACGATACGAAGCACCAAAATGCTTCAGTGTCTCTCGAGGTTCGACACGCGGGTACCTGGCAATAGTGCGGAGATTTGGGGTCGACGTCCACCGTGGCCAGGTAGTCGGGCTTCTCGACGCCCGTGTTCCGGTAGATGCAGGGCAGGTACACGATCTCCTCCCGCGGACCTTGCAACACACAAATCTCATTGAACGCGCCCAATTTGGACCAAAACCTGCAGTTCACCTTCCCCAGATTTCACCTCTCTGTTAAGCTGGGATTTCTCCTCAGTATTTGCATTTCCAAGCTATAAAATTAAGGCTTTTAAAACATATCAGAGGCCTCGAGGTGAAGTTTGGACACTATTAAAACTATAAGTCTGAACCCAAAGTCCCTGCGGTTTAATGTAACAGAGCTCATGAGCCCTGTGTGCAAAATGAAATCAAATCTCTTTGGGTATTTAAAGTCTCCTTGGCTTTGCTGACTAACGAGCCGCTCTGGAAGGCGTCTTAGTCTTCACCTAATTTAAAACCAGTTCCTGGTTGGCTTGGATTTAGAAAAGATGTTACAACACTTGCCTTTCATGGCATCCAGAGGAGTCGCGTATCCCGGACCGCAGGCTCCGCATTTCGCTGATTGGAGAGAAAAAGAAAGGAGTCAGTCTAATCTCTGATTTCTACCCTAACACGGCCAATAGATGTGTCAGGGTTGCATCAATACATTGTTGGCTGGAATTAAGGCTTGTTGGCTAAAATTAAGGAAATCTGACCCTGAAATATTGCTCTGAGGGGCAGGTACAACCTGTTGCATGTTTTTGGGTTAAACTGGAGCGAAATCTCCGCCGTTCTGGCGCCGGAGCGGCTGAGCCATCCCATGACTTGACACGCCGCAGCTTCTCAAGAAGAGTCACTTAGCACTTCGGCTTTAATTGCCCGTTCTTTGTGAAACGTTTTCATGCAGAAACACAAAATACGAGGTTTGCTTTGTTCTGTTTATGCCAAAGCCATAATTCAAACTTTGTTCCAATTTTCTCAATCACCTAAATTAGCAGGAGCTCAGTGCGTGTTATATCATGGCTTTAGCAGCATTGCAAACGCAGCGTTCTGCTGATTACTCGGAAAAACAGACGATTTGTGCCAAATTGTTTTCCAGAGAAAACACCCAGCAAGATGATGAACGTTTTCTGTTCCTCCTCACACGCACGTTCTTTCCCTCCTTTCCCTCTCACCTTGTTCAAACACTTTTGTTCTGTTCTGTGTGAAGATTTCGGGGGGGTGAGGCCCTTCCGTGTCAGTTGTGAACACAAAATCCGGCTTTGTCACGAAACGTTGATTTGTACCATCTTGTAGCGACACGTTAATGGGAATATTGACGCTGCCGCGTTAATAATCCACGGTTAACGATGTTCATGGGGCTCACGGTGGATCCGGCAGCTGCTGGTGCGGTTTGAAGACCAGGATGCAAAACGTGGTTTGGAAATACCAGCGAGGACCAAAAGCATCAAGATCTTTGTTCCACTGTGCGTCTGCCACCCTTGTACGTAAATTCTCTTCCCATCCGCCTTCGTCTTCCCAAATCCACGGCCGTTCCTCCATCACCAACAGCTCACGGGTGGATTTTACAGGGTGAATATTCACGTTTGGTTCTCACTGTTCACCGCACTGTTTTCCCTTTTGCACAAATGAAGTCACCGTGAGCCTGATCCCCCCTCGCTCCTGTGCGGTTATCTGTACATACAGGCCAAGAGCTGACAAAAACATCCCTGTTCCTTCTGTTACTGCTGCCTACAGCCATTCTCTAACTATGTTCAGCCTGGATAATGAGGTTTATGACAGGTTGTAAAAAAACATCAAGCGCAGTTTTGGAGTAAATTCACACCGAGGGATTCCTTGATCACAGAATGACAGAATGTGAGGGGTTGGAGGGCCCTGGGAAGCTCATCCAGTGCAATCCCCCCGGAGCAGGAACACCCAGATGAGGTTACACAGGAAGGTGTCCAGGCGGGTTGGAATGTCTGCACAGAAGGAGACTCCACAACCCCCTGGGCAGCCTGGGCCAGGCTCTGCCACCCTCACCCCAACAAGTTGCTTCTCATCTTCCAGCGGAACCTCCTGTGTTGCACTTTGCACCCATTGCCCCTTGTCCTGTCCCTGGTTGTCACCAGAAGAGCCTGGCTCCATCCTCCTGACACTGCCTCTTTCCATCTTGATCCCCAGCAATGAGTCCCCCCTCAGGCTCCTCTTGTCCAGCTCCAGAGCCCCAGCTCCCTCAGCCTTTCCTCACACGGGAGATGCTCCACTCCCTCCAGCATCTTGGTGGCTGCGCTGGACTCTCTCCAGCAGTTCCCTGTCCTGCTGGAACTAAGGGGCCCAATAGTTTGATAGTTTGGGTTTAACAGCAGGAAAGACTCTGCTTTTTATTTGTGTGGTTTTACAGTAGAAATCTTCAGCCTCTTCATGAAGAAATAAATGAGGCACCTCTGTTGAGAGCCTAAGTTGAGGTGGAATAAGCCCGACCTGGGCTTCTTGCAGAGCCTGGGGAATCAGGAGCCCTGAGAAGTCAAGGTGTGGTCGTGCTAAACTGCTGAACCCAACACACAAATGGGAAAAGAATCAATTGTTTTATCAGCTGGACTCCAGGCATGACAAGACACAGCCCTTGCAGAGCCAAAAGCAGCACGTTCCTCTAGGAATTAACTCTTTCCCAGCAAGAAATTACGCAAGCGGACTTTACCGATCCGTCCTGTTGTTGAATAGCAGCCCAAGACTCGATCCTCAGTCACCACCGCGCTGCTTTTTACACTTTAAGTCGCAGTATTTAACTTAATCCTCGCGCGCCGCCGACAAAACCGGTCACAGAACTAGAACTACAGTTTGTTAGAAAGCAAAGCGACATGGATATAGTTTCCTTTGTACTGTAATAAAAGTGCAAAGAGAGAAGCGTTCGCCCCAGGTTGATAAACCAGACTCGCTTTGGCTGAGTCTGAATTCTTGGTTTTGCCTGTGGAATAAGAGGGTTTTTTAACCAACGTCCACGTGCTGTGAAATCAGTTTAAGTGTCCACCGTGCAACCGACACAGTAAGATATTAATACAAATAAAACCTTCGGTCCCTTCCTCCATTTCCTGTCTGCGTGTCCAAAAATGAAAGTCCTTAAAAACTACACGTCCTATCACAAAAATACAAACAAATAGGTTAAATTCCAGCCCTCAGTTTCCCAGGAACCTTCCCCAGCGTCGCTCCCAACCAACCCAAGTCTTTCGGTTTCTATTATAAACACCGAGGTGCTAAAAGAGACATTTAACGGTGGGATAAAAGGCGCTGACCACAGTGTTAAAGTCCCTTATTTAAAACCGTGGGGGTTCCAACAGCTTAAAGACATCAACCTTTTAACAACTGGGGATACTTCAGCCGCGTTTCTCCTCCCTGGGCGCTAACGAACCCCCCGCTAACGAGTCTGAAGGGTGGCAAAGAGCAGAGGATCCCTTACCCATGGTGATCGGGGGCTGACGGCTGGATGGTTGAGCAGGAAAAGGCGCCGGAGGGTGATTTATAGAGCAGCGAGGGGGCCGGACCGGGAGCCCCTGCCAAGGGGAGGATCCAGCACGGCCGGGGCTGCGCGGGGACGGGATAAAAACAGGATAATATTCAGCTTTCCCAACTCGGCGGGACAGAAACGCAGCAGAAACGTAGCTCTCAAAGCTTGGATTCTGCTAAACTCTCCCTAAGAATTAGTCTGTTGTTTCCCAGGTATTTTTTTAAAGGACGGTACTTCCTGGGCGACGTTACTTCTCTTATCTGCAAAACATTGAGAGAGGGTTTTACACATTTTACAGCCCTGTCTCCAGCTCCACAGAGAGCAGAGAAACCAAACGGTGCCGAAACAACACGACTATTTAGCAATTCCCTCCATGAAGCCAAGAGAGCGTCAGGGAGACTTAATAAACAACCTAGAACTCACCATTTCTTGTTTAGTGAACGGAGCCTTTTCCCCCGAATGAGATAAACACGCTCTGTTAACCTCTTCACACCAAGTGTTTTGTGCGAGTTATTGCGCAAAAATGCCGCTCTCTGAATTTTGTTCTCGACACTCGGCACCTGCAGGAGTTGGAAATAGGGCTGGACTACAAAATAAAACGCGGCTCGTATTAAAATAATTAAAAACTGGCAAGCACAGGCATCCTGCATTGAAACGTCAATCTCAGCGAAGCGTCATCACCGAGTTCCCAACCACGCTTTAGCAAAGCAGAGAACTCTTATCGACACATCGATCGTGGTTCTTCCAACGCGGATGTAATAAAAACTCTTTGTTTTCAGCTTTTAGAGCCTGCACTGGGTCTGCCAACAATTACACCAATTCCTTCGAGTACAAGCAGAAAATAAAACGTGAGCTCCCGATTGAACTGATGTTACAGTGCGTGGAATTTGGGGCTCATCTTTTACCGAGCGTCCTTGTAAAAAAGCACCATCAAGAGAACGAATTATAGTTATTAACCCTTTATAAACTGGATGACGCACGTATCAGAACGTTCATATAAGACACAAACCGCTTGTAGCCTGAGTTTGAGATTATATCTCCACGGCCCTGGAGAAGTTTCAACCTTGTGGCCTTTTTAGGGATGAGTTTTTGAATCTGTAACGTGTTTGCAGAACCAAGTGTGTTCTGTTCGTGTTACTCGTAATGCAGTCACGCAAAGCGCAAAAACATCTTCAGGAGTAGGTTCAAGACCTTTGCGTCACGGTGGTATTTTCGTTCTGGTCGTATCAGGAACACAAAGAGCAGGTCTCCTTCTGAAAGCATCCCAAAAATCAGAAGTTGAATGTCAAAGAGGACGGCGATCGTCTGAAACTCACAGAGCAGCAGGTCTGGGTGCGTCAATTGACGCGGAGCTGGCGACGGGATCATCTGCGGCGCACGTGTCGACAGCGCCTTGCAACCACGTTGGTGTGTGCAAACCACGTTATTGTTCTTTAATCGTCACATAAACCAGCACGACTGTACCACGATTCCATCGGCGGCCGGAGTTAAATACCTACACGTGTAGAAATAAATGAGGCTTTTGACAACTTTCACATTTTGCCACAAATCTCGCGACAGATCGCTGGTAAAACCCAGAGTTAGGCGATACGCTAAGCCTCGTGTTTAGCGCTTGCTGCTGAAACCAGGACAAAACCCCACATGTTTATCATTTTTAATAACTTCATAACATTCAAAGCAATTGCATAACATGGGAGAGCCCAATCGTTCACTCCAAGGTTGATAATAACAACGTGACAACAACCAGATGTTCGGAGAAGCTGCGAAGGGAAATCTCAGCCGGGACTTGACAAGAGAAACAAACCCCTGATTAAAAGGACAGACATTTTTATGGCCACAACAGCTTCCTGCAGAGAAACATCTTGATCCCGGGCCAAACCCTGAGTCCTGGAGGCCTCTCGCTCCGGTTTTATTAAGACCTCCCTTGAGCGGGTTTCTCCTGCGGTGACAGGTCGTTTGCTTTAGTAATTAACTCACGTTTTGCAGATAATCTCGGCGTTCCTTCAGGACCGGTCCACCTGTGCGTTGTGTTTTAAACCATATGTATTTCACAACTATCCTTATTCCTAAAGAAACAGGAGTTTCCTCCTGCAACAATGAGAAGTAACTCACTGATGTGGTCCAGAGCAGCTGCGTTTTCCTCGTCATTAACATCAATCTGCACAACACACACTGGACACGGGCACCCCTGGGGAGTTTTGACCGTTTCTTTCTTAAACTTTGCATTTTAACCTCAGGTCTAGGACACGTCGCATTTCCAAGCAAGGAAGAAACCACGTTTGGGATTCACAGATGGCTTTTTCAGTGGGAAATACACCCGTCAGTCATCAAAAGGTCTGTTGGTAAATCCTGGCTGCTCTTGACACCTGAATCCCACTCACAAACGTCACCTTGCTTGTCACCAGCACTGCCAGAGCGACGGGCTGTTGTCCCCTTCACTTCAGCAAAAAAATCACTTTATATTTATTTTCTGCTTCTAGATTTTATTTTTTGAAAAAGCCAAGTGAAAATTGCTATTAGTCTGTTAAATAATAATGCTCTAAGGCAGAGGATGCAAAGCACCAGCAGGAACACAAATCACAGTATCACAGTATCACAGTATCACAGTATGTTTGGGATTGGAAGGGACCTCAAAAGCTCATGCAGTGCAATCCCCCCAGAGCAGGAACACCCAGATGAGGTTACACAGGAAGGTGTCCAGGCGGGTTGGAATGTCTGCACAGAAGGAGACTCCACAACCCCCCTGGGCAGCCTGGGCCAGGCTCTGCCACCCTCACTGAGAAGAAGTTTCTTCTCAAATTTAAGCGGAACCTCTTGTGTTCCAGCTTGATCCCATTACCCCTTGTCCTATCATCGTTTGCCACCAAGAAGAGCCTGGCTCCATCCTCGTGGCACTCACCCTTTATATATTTATAAACATTAATGAGGTCCCCCCTTAGTCTCCTCTTCTCCAAACTAAAGAGCCCCAGCTCCCTCAGCCTTTCCTCACACGGGAGATGCTCCACTCCCTCCAGCATCTTGGTGGCTGCGCTGGACCCTCTCCAGCAGTTCCCTGTCCTGCTGGAACTGAGGGGCCACAGCTGGACACAAGATTCCAGGTGTGGTCTCCCCAGGGCAGAGCAGAGGGGCAGGAGAACCTCTCTGACCTACTGACCACCCCCTTCTAACCCACCCCAGGTCCCATTGGCTTCCTGGCCACAAGGGCCCAGTGCTGGCTCATGGTCACCCTGCTGTCCCCAGGACCCCCAGCTCCCTTTCCCCTACACTGCTCTCTAATATGCCTACCTGGCGATAACGGCGTTTGTTATTATTACCGGTGGCACAACCAGAGAACGTGGCGCTCTTTGCGTCGCACGTGTGTGTGACTTACAGGCGGCAGAGAGCCCGGTGAATGGAAACACAGCCCCGCGGCGGCCTGGCGAGTTGTGCAAAGCGGGAACTACAACCGGCAGCTCCTGAAGACCAGCAGAAGAAAATTAATACGCTTGTTTAACGAGCTACAGACTCATAAATCACCTCCTAGCGGCACACGGGTGGCACGGCGAGGGGCTCCGTTTGGGAGCACTGCGCTGCTCAAACTCACCGGAGTTTTACAGATAAAGTAACATTGCAAAGTATGCTGAAGATGTTAACTCTCAAATCAACACTTGTATTCTTGTTAAATATGTTAACAGTTAATACAAACCTGCATTACCCGTTTTAACCGCACTATCTCCTGTATTGCAGGCTGTTAAAAGCCGTGCGTTCCACCAGCCCTCAATTATTCACAGCAAGGAGTTCATTATTAAAGATATAATCGCAATAATAAGTTCATTATTAAAGACACCAGCCGCGTGAATTGATGCGATGGAGACGCGGAGTCACCGGCTGGACAGCGCAGGGGACTCGGATGGCACCGATCCACAAATGTACTTAAGCAAATGTGCAATTTAAGCATTTATATCACCGCCTTGGTGGCATTTGGAAGCCGTGACAGCGAGGTGGACAGTCCAGGAAACCTCCACAGAACCCATGGAGACTTTTAGGGCAACTTAATCCTTCGCCCCCCTCTTGAAACCACCTCCGAGGGATGAAACTTGTGCGGAGAATCTCACAGACAGGACATAAAATGTAGGAATAGCTTCGTTAAAAAGGTCCGTGATCATTTTCAAACCTCCGACGTCTCTCTCTTCAATAAGTGTCCCTTGGGCTGTTTGTGGCCACCAAACCCATGTTTGAGTGTCACCGTCACTAAGCACACCCAGTCCCCACCTCAGCTGTTCCCACGGCCCCCAAATAACCTCAGCTGAGACACCCAGACCTAATTACATTAATAACCTCAGCATCCCTACACCTGCAGCCGGCAGGATTGAACCCCCACCCCACTGCCAACCTGTGGCACTGGGTGGGGGGGGCAAGATGCCACAAACACCACCAAAGGCGCCAAGTGCCGCAGGTAAAGCCAAAGCGACACCTGCTAGAAAGGGGGGATTGGGCTGGAAACCACCGACACTCAGGCCAAGGAACCACCTCCTGGGCTGGACTGCACCGGCCCCCTCAGGGGGAGGCACCGCCCACCTGAGGCCTCCAGCAGGGCCCGTGCGGGCCCAGCCGCGGCTCCCCGCTCGCCTCGCCCCCCGGGGCAGCCCCGAGGCCCCGCAGCCCGCGGGGGTCGCGCTGAGGAGCGGGCTGAGGCGCCGCCGCTCCCGCCGCCATTTCTCCCTCAGCCAAACTCCGCCAGGCCTGAGGTAGCGGCTGCGCCCGCCTCCCGCTGACGTCACCGCGCCGCGCACCAATCCCCTTTCCCCTCCGCCGTCCAGAAGGAAATGACGTCACCGTATCCCTCCGCCGGCCAGGTCCCCCTTTTTTTTGTGTGTGTGTGTATGTGTGTGTGTGTCTGCGGGCGCTTCGCGCGTGTATCAGCCCGCCGGGCGCTCTTTTTTTCTCTGCTCTCCTGAGGGGGGACACACGGACACGCACACACGCCAGTCCCGGAGCCGCCCCCCGCGGGAACGCGCAGCGGCAGCGCGGAAACAAGAGCTAATACCTCATCGTCCTCCTCAGCATCCCGCTCGGGGCTCCCGGGGGGCTCATGCCACCTGCCCTCCCCCGCCGCCCGCCTCGCCCCGGAGCCCTGTGAGAGCGAGCGGCTGAGGCGGCGGCGGGAGAGCGCGGCGGTGAGGAAGGTGAGGCGGAGCGGGCCCGTTATGTGGGGAGGGATAAGGCGGGGGGGAGGGGGGACACACCGCGGCGTTTGGCGACTGTTGGAACCGGTTCGAACCGCCCGGGTCTGAGGGAGAATAAAGGGGGGGACAAGGCCGGAGCGCGCCGTACACAAAGCGGCGGGAGGAGGAGGAGGAGGAGGAGGGAGGGCTCGGGGCCGCCGGAGCGGGGGACGGGGAGGAGCCGCGGCCGCGGCGGCTCCCGCTGGGCGGCGGAATGTGGCCCCGGCGGGCGCTGAGGGGAGGCGGAGGGATCCGCGCACACCCCCGGCGGCGGGGGGCGAGCGGGCGGTGCAGCGGCACCACCGGCAGCTCCCTCCGCTCTGTGTCCCCCCTGCTCCCCGGGGACACCGAGTGGGGCCTCCCCGTTAGCACCGGGGGAGGGGGCGGCCGCGTCCTCCCCATCCTGCCTCCCCCTCCTCCTTTTCCCGTGGCTGGTGCTGGGTGGGCGGCCATGTTGGGCATGGGGATTATTTTTCTCCTTTTTCTTCCTCAGCCGCCAGGATCCGCCGAGGGTGGGTTGCGCTTTGCTTCTCCGGAGAAAACCCCCTTTCTGCGCCTTGCGGGGGCATCACTGCCCACCCCCTCAGAGGGTGAGGGGCCCCCCTTGGCCTGGGCCCTGTCCTCGCTGCCTCCCCCATCACCCTGTGGTGATACAAGGGGTGTCACCCCCCCTGTCCTCAGCACCTGCCCTGTCACCCTCTGGTGACAGCAGCGGTGTCACCCACCCCCACCCATAGCCCCTGCACCTCTGGGTGGGTGTAGCGGGGAAGCCGTTGGGTATATTTGTTGCCCTGGGCTCTCCCCCCACACCCACACGAACTGGATCGCTCGCTGCGTTACCCCATGCCCAGCACACCTGTGGTAAATCCCTTTCACCGGCTCGCCGAGATACCCCCTGGCTGATCTGCTGGCCGGAGGTATTAAAAATGACATGTTTAGTATCGTGGTGGCTTTGGCTTGGCTCTCACCGGGGTCCCGCTCCTCTGGGCAACCCCAGCGCTGCTGCATCTCGCTCTCGCCTTCTCCCCCTTGTAGAAAACACACGCACAGCTTCACTTTGCTGAACTCGGTGGCTGCAGCTGTCACCAAAACATTCCAAACGGGGCACGAGCCTGGGGGTGCGGGACGGGGGGATCTGTCGCTCCTCTCCGGAAATACTTTGCGAGGGCTGCGAATTGTGCGTCTTCCCCACTCTGGTTCTCCGTGGAGAGCACCTTGTAGCTCCAGGGCTCTGCGGTTGTGGAAGACGAAGCCGAGCTTGCGCGCCCGTCTTTTCAGTTGTGTCATTATTAGCGCGTATAAGGCTGTCGCTGCTTTAAGCTCTGCCTGGCCGCGGGCTCCGCGAACGTTCTTACGGTTGGTTTTGTGGGTATATACGGTTGTTTGCATGCGCCGTCCCCGCAGCTCGGGTACCGTCGGAGCCTCCAGCTGTCTCGGTGCCGCCACGTGCCGGTTGCTCCCCAAAGAGCACGGTGTGGAAAAGCCTTTCCAGCCGCGCTCTCGGGCTCTGGAAGCGTCAGGGTAGTCCCGTGCTCGGAGACAAATAATCAGAGAGCGGTTTGTTTTCATCGCTCCGCTGTGCAAACTTCAGGGTAGATAACAATCGTCGTAATGGGGTGCGTAATAATACATGTTAATTAGCAGGCGTCGCGCGCTTCAAAGCCTTTCATAAAACATACAGGGCTGTAAATCGTGGCGTTCGTAAGGGATGTAAATGCCTGTTGGGATTATTGCGGCGCCCGGCGAAGTCGAGTCAACCACATCAGTCGACGGCAGGTGAGTTTCCCTTGGCCTGAAGGATGGAACGTGGAACTCGGGCGCTCGGTGCCGCTCGCCTCCCCTCTTCTTTTGGGGGTGTTGCTGGTGATGAGCGGCCACAGAAACAGCGACGACACCATCCCCAACCTGTGTTTTCATCGCTGCGATTGTATCGGCTTCAGGCTGTGCCGTTTGGTCATTAAAAGCCGCAGAGGAGCGTTGTGCTGTTCTCAGGGGTTGCAGCGCGTCCTGATAGCGGAAACCTTATCGGAGGATTCGTTTGCGTTTGGTGTAACCTCGTTGGGTGTTTAGGTTCTTAGAAAGTTAAGATGTTCCTCGCCTTTAGGCATGGAAAATAAGACAGCAAGTGAGAAAACAAGACAGCGGTTCTGTTGGGGCTGAGTGTTGGCGCAGGGAAGATGTAACAGGGAGAAGTGGTTGTTCAGAATGACAATTTGGCCAAGAGAAGTTGATTTATGCATTAATTTCTGTCCTAAAGCATGATTGAGTCACCTCAGGCTTATTTGTAGGTTTCTTACAGCCAGACCCTTGATCTTATGTCATAGATTTTCTTTTCCGGACTGTCAGGAGGGGAGGGGGTTGTTTTCCAGTTGACTATCGATAGCACTATAACCACATCACAATTAAATCTTCGGTGGCCAATCCAGATGGTGTAAAACCAGTCAACCCTTGGCTGAGAAGGATGAAGGAAATTTATACAGTCGGTGCCTAAAATGAGATTTTCTGAGCTGCAGTTTGTGCTCGAATGTGTTAATCATGAACTTTTGGGCGATGCGAGGAGCATCTTTAAAGTCCATCAACTATTTTGTCATCGTTTCCTCAACTTCCATTGGGTCCTTCATCACTAATAATCACCGGAGCCCGTGTTTATGTCTCACCGCGTGCTCTGAAGAGCGGTTGTGGTTTCACCCCGTGATAAGCACTCATTTACTTACACTCTTTTTAATTAAAACCCATAGAAAGCAAAGCTTATGTAGCGAGAGCAACGCGTCCCATCACGTGTATTTTGAAGAACGCCGCGAACGGGTCAGTAATTCCAAGTCCTTTATCAAAAGGAGCGTGTCTATGCAGCAGGTGTGTGTTGTGACTCGTGTCCAACAACCGAACAAACCTGTAGGTGCAGAGCCCCAATCTCCTATAGCGGATTCCGGAACCTCTCGGGACCCACTGGCCTCGCTAAACCGGTGAATATACCAGGTTCAAACTTGCCTTGTGGTCACCAACTCCTTTGTTTGGTGCTGAAACGGGGGCCGAGCGTTCCGTTTGAATATCGGAGGTGCCCGCGTCTCCTGAAGCTGCGTCCCGTCCTTTCTACCCGTCCTCTCCTTTTCTCTTGAGAAAATACCAACGCTCCGTGGCGATGAGTCGAGCTACGCAAAAGTAGTTCATCCATGAGCGCAATTGCGTCGTAGATTCCAAATTTCGGTGGAAATTACAAGAGAATTTTGCTTTTTTTATCAGTGGGGCATCGGAGAAAAGGATCCAGGGGATCTGTCTGGTTGTATGTCAATAAAAATACCCTGATTGTCAGATTTCCATTGATACCGGTGATCGCGTCGATCAGGGGATGGAATGGGGTGAATGGCCGGTGGTGTTTCCTGCGTCATCTCCGTGTCCTGCGGTGCTTTGTGTGAGGCTGATACACATTGTATCACCCCCTGAACCCCTTCTCCCATTTCCCACCTGAAGGGGAGAGAAAACCCCTTCATTTCTTTATTTCTTACAGCGTCTAGAACACTTTGTAATTTATCTTTATTTTTCCTTTGGTCACATTTTTTGGCAGCCGTATTCTTCAACCGAGCATCTGCCAACTGTGCGCTGAAGAGCTAAATGTAGAGTATTTATCATCGGGATTAATCATTTTATTGAGCAAAGGCTTCTTACATACAAAAATATTCCAGATCAAAGCTTTGCAAAACAAAGCTGTTACATGAGAGAGGAGAGGAGACATTTTCTGAGTTCGGGCGATGCGAGCAGACGAAATACTATGCGCATAATGCGAGTGAGTGTCAAAAGCAGCTTGTAACTCCCGTCTCTTTAGCATTTTGTCTTTGCATCTTTTGAATAATGATGAGGCGTTGAATAATATATTTCTTTAGACGGCGTGTGCAAAAGGCTTCCCCCGTCCTTCTACCCTCCCGGGCAGGCCTGTGTGTGATTTAATTAATAGAGCAGGTTATTTATCCTGCCTATTTATAGCTGCCCATTGCCGGAGCGTCAAGGCTGGATCTCGTCTGCCCGGAGTAACATGATTCCGGATAAATAGCGACGGGGGGAGCGTCGCCGGTTCCAGCTTCACCCAGGAGCCGTTTCTAGATGTTTCTGAGCAGGGTGAATATTACGAATCACCAAGATGTGGCGATGGAGCGTTGCAGTGCTGTGGGTTCCGATGTGCTGTACCGATTCCGCTTGTTTCTATCGTCATCAGAAACAAAGTTTGATAACAAGCAGAGAAAAGAATAGTTGAGGCTCTTTGCTTTGCGGAGCAGATTTCTAGCGCAGACCTGGGCTTCGTTGTTTGGAATTCTTTCCATATCTCATCCCCAAATGCTTTTTGCCTTTATCTTTTTGGTGTGTGTCGTCTTTTAATAGCAGGAGTTTGTGTTCCGTGAGCGAGGGTTGGTTGCCGACCGGTACAATCAGTCACCTAATTCTACCTTCGAGAGGAGCTTAATACCGTTTTCCACACGCCGTAGCGTTCCTGTAAACGCAGCAGCTGGAGAACGGGAGCTCATTCATGCTTCACGTAATACACCCGCTTAATTGGATATTAGGATTATTACAACACTCCGCTTTTCTAATATACTCATGTAATTTTATTTGATGAGTCGGACTTGATTTCTTTGTAGTTGGCTATTTTTTCTCATTGATTACAAGATATATCACCGCGTTGCTGCGCAAAGTTTGGCGGGTACATTTAAACCACCGCTTTTTGGGTAATTTGCCGTATCTCAGAGCAGTTTCCCAGTGATGCTTCCTCCTCTTTTCCCATTGCAGGATGGCGGACACGGACCTTTTCATGGAGTGCGAGGAGGAGGAGCTGGAGCCCTGGCAGAAAATCAGCGACGTGATCGAAGACTCAGTCGTCGAGGATTATCATTCCGTTGAGAAAACTGCGACGGGTAATTCACTCTTTTAATCCCTAATTCTTCCCATTATCGGTGTTAAAACATGAAGGGAAACTGCAGGGATTGCATCCATCCTGTCCACTTATTTGAGAAGTTCTTAGCGCTTCGCAGTTGTGGTTTCTTACAAGCGGAGAATGGATCATTTACATAGAGAATGATGTTTTTTCTTTTACAAAGTGCTTTCATACATTACCAGTATTTGGTGGCGAGTGGTTTCGGATCTTCTGGTGGTTCAGAAATGGGTGAGAACGTCAGGGATTGTGTTTCCTGTGCTTTACCTTCCGCAGCAAACAGCGAGATTCCAACCAGTTTAGTATTTACTTAACCACTTTTGGTTGCTGTTGGTTGGTGCTGCTGTTGGTTGGTGCTGCTGTTGGTTGGTGCTGCTGTTGGTTGGTGCTGCTGTTGGTTGGTGCTGCTGTTGGTTGGTGCTGCTGTTGGTTGGTGCTGCTGTTGGTTGGTGCTGCTGTTGGTTGGTGCTGCTGTTGGTTGGTGCTGCTGTTGGTTGGTGCTGCTGTTGGTTGGTGCTGCTGTTGGTTGGTGCTGCTGTTGGTTGGTGCTGCTGTTGGTTGGTGCTGCTGTTGGTTGGTGCTGCTGTTGGTTGGTGCTGCTGTTGGTTGGTGCTGCTGTTGGTTGGTGCTGCTGTTGGTTGGTGCTGCTGTTGGTTGGTGCTGCTGTTGGTTGGTGCTGCTGTTGGTTGGTGCTGCTGTTGGTTGGTGCTGCTGTTGGTTGGTGCTGCTGTTGGTTGGTGCTGCTGTTGGTTGGTGCTGCTGTTGGTTGGTGCTGCTGTTGGTTGGTGCTGCTGTTGGTTGGTGCTGCTGTTGGTTGGTGCTGCTGTTGGTTGGTGCTGCTGTTGGTTGGTGCTGCTGTTGGTTGGTGCTGCTGTTGGTTGGTGCTGCTGTTGGTTGGTGCTGCTGTTGGTTGGTGCTGCTGTTGGTTGGTGCTGCTGTTGGTTGGTGCTGCTGTTGGTTGGTGCTGCTGTTGGTTGGTGCTGCTGTTGGTTGGTGCTGCTGTTGGTTGGTGCTGCTGTTGGTTGGTGCTGCTGTTGGTTGGTGCTGCTGTTGGTTGGTGCTGCTGTTGGTTGGTGCTGCTGTTGGTTGGTGCTGCTGTTGGTTGGTGCTGCTGTTGGTTGGTGCTGCTGTTGGTTGGTGCTGCTGTTGGTTGGTGCTGCTGTTGGTTGGTGCTGCTGTTGGTTGGTGCTGCTGTTGGTTGGTGCTGCTGTTGGTTGGTGCTGCTGTTGGTTGGTGCTGCTGTTGGTTGGTGCTGCTTTGTTTTTCCTGTTTTCCACCAAGGGAAAGGTGTGTAACTTTGGTGTTTGCATTTAATGTACAGATCAGAGTGCGTTGTTATCCAGTTGCTGTCTCAAACTATGAGAAATTGAGGCTGGTAAAAGCAATAATTGCCATATAGAAAGCATTATGTTTCTTACATGCTTTATAATAGCTCCACTAAGTAAAGACATAAGGCTGTCGCTGAGTGTTAATTTCAATCCGGGTTGGGGTGTTTAGGCCTCTTACACTAATTAAATCTCAATGATGAGCATTTTGTGGTTTGGGCTAAACGAAGGTCCTGCTTTGGGCTGGGACAGAGTTAATTGGCGCTGGGTGGTGCTGTGTTGTGCCTCTGGGGTGAGAAGAATGTTGATAAGTGCTGATGTTGTGGTTGTTGCCGAGCGCTGTTTATAGCAAGTCAAGGGCTGCTGGGCCGTGTTCCAGACATCATACCCAGTACAGAAACTGGGGGAGCCGGCCGGGGATGGCAACACTTGGGAACTATCGATTGGACTGTTCTTGGACTGCTGAGATAAACCCGTGGATCTGCCAGGTGTGCGTTGGGCTGCGCGGGAGGAGCGGGAACAAAATGACCTTTACAGCCGCAGCGACTTCCCAAAGAGGCAGAATTTACGACTTGGCAGCCCGGTTGTCTCTGTTAACGTTGTCAAAACAGCACGTTCGACACCACGGACTCAACACCACGGGGTCAGCTGGATGGTGCGGGTTATACCGCTGCTTTTTGGATCTACCGGAGCGGGAACAAGCCTTTCTCCTTCACCGAGCGGCACACCTGGAAACGCTCCGGGATGGATGCTGTAGGTGAAAAACTCCACTCCACAATGCGTTTTAGACACCTCCACTTCCCACGCTGCGGTGAATTCTCCTCTGGAAGGCACCGACGCAGCAGAGGACGCCCCAGGATCAACGCAACCACAGTTTGTTCAGCCCACAGCGTGGCCTCTTCTTCCCTGAGCGTTATATTGGAGTCGCTACGAGCTCGGGCTGACACGACTTGGACTTGCGGGGGAATCCTTTGTGGCCCGGCGCCAGTGAGGATTTGGCGTGGCAAAGTGCCACGGGGACATCTGTCACCTCCCCGCTGGCCCGGTAACCGGGGGTCACATCCCGGTTGAAGTTGTGACTGCGGAACGCTCCCGAAATGAGCGGCGGCTGGAGCCGGCCCAGCTTTCGGCAATCTGCTTTGTACGCTCATGGCTGTCGGCTCGCGTTTTGTTTTACATTAATTAAACAGACTTACAAGCTGAGGCTGAAAAAGCCCCGTTAAATCTGTCTGTTCTCCCAGCGCAAGGTTTTGTTTTGTTTTATTTCCTGCTAGGCTGTAATTCACTTATAAACAAGCCTGGAGACCTAAAATTTATCCTTTTCTTAAAGAACAACATCC
Source organism: Columba livia (assembly GCF_036013475.1). Classification (NCBI taxonomy): domain Eukaryota; kingdom Metazoa; phylum Chordata; class Aves; order Columbiformes; family Columbidae; genus Columba; species Columba livia. The sequence goes on along the minus strand of NC_088629.1, from coordinate 1,932,933 downwards.
ATGTTGGTAGAGAAACATCCGAAAATCCAGAGAGAGGATTCCAAACTGGACACGGAAGGATCTTTTCATTTACCTTTTCCCATCTTTCTGCTGGATTTCTTCCTGCAGATTAGTTCTAAAATGTCTCCAATTACTGGGACATAAAAGGAAGAATTACTGAAAGCTAAATATATTTGAAGTGACGCTCGGCCTAATTTCTTTCCTTAATTTCCTTTGATTGCTTTTAGCTCTACCTGCATCCCACTCAAACCAGCTCTTACATTACATACATGTGCATAGTGAGTGGATATAACACAGATATATGGATGAGCCAAACCTTGTGAGGAGGGACAGCGTAGAGGAGGGAATTGAAGCCCAAATAAGTACCCTGCTCGTTTGCTGGACTTGAGTTTCATCCCAGCCGCCTCCTTCATCCTCTCCGCTGCTCCTTTGGATTCCTCCCCTGCTGTGGGTGCCAGCAAACGCTGCCAGGAGCTGGGAAACTCTTCTGATCTCAGTTTTGGTGCAACACGGGGCCCCCCTGTGTTGCCAGAAGCAGTTGGGCGACGTTCCGCAGTTGGAATTGCCTCGTTCTGCGCAAATATTGCGAGTCTGCTCCGCTTGGCAAGCGAGAGCTTGTGGAACTGAGAGCGCACGTGGGACAAACGGGATCCCGAGTCTTCTTCAAGCTGGTTGTTTCACTCTTGAATCAAGAGAACAAGCCCTTGGATCCGCTGTAAAACATTCTCACGACACGGCCTGTATCCACGTCACGACTTCAGCGTCAGCCTCTTTCAACCTCTTTTTCTTCTGGTTGAAGTTTATCTGATGCTGTGGGAAGGTTCAGTTTTAGGTTCCTTGTGGGTTCTCCTGGCCCTGGTGAACCGCAGCCTGTGGGTTCTGTTCAGAAATACTTGGCGTGGCTGTGCCGCTGCCGCGCGTCCCGTGCCAAGGCCTCAGTTTTCCCCGTGTCTGCCAGCAGGTGAATTGTTACTCCATAGTTAACGAGACTAGGAAAAAAAACAACCTATAGCTGCTGTGGCCGTGTTCAAAGAGCACGTAGGAGCCAGAATAATCAGTGTGTGAGGTTGCTCGAGGCGAAGAGATTTGAACAGCTCGTTCCCAGGCAGCTTGGCAAGCCCTGGGCTAAAGATGAATATTAAAACTACATAGAAGGGTTGGATAGTTTCACAGGTTTACTTGGAAAGCACGCTCTGGAAAACTCATTCAGATTCTGGAGGCTAGCGTTGCCAACTGGGCAAGGGCAAGGGTAGAGCCTTGTATCTGGGCAGGAACAACCCCAGGGTCCAGTGTAAGTTGGGGAATGAGGTGTTGGAGAGCAGTGAAAAGGGACCTGGGGGTCCTGGGGACAGCAGGATGACCATGGAAAAAGGGTTTAGTTCAGATACTATCAGGACATACTTGGGGAACATATGTATATACATACATGTAATATATACAGCCATTGCACCCTGAGAACGCCCCATCTCATCTGATCTGGGAAGCTAAGCAGGGTCGGGCCTGGTCAGTACTTGGATGGGAGACCAGCTGGGAACAGCGGGTGCTGTAGGCTGAGCCAGCACTGGGCCCTTGTGGCCAGGAAGCCAATGGGACCTGGGGTGGGTTAGAAGGGGGTGGTCAGTAGGTCAGAGAGGTTCTCCTGCCCCTCTGCTCTGCCCTGGGGAGACCACACCTGGAATCTTGTGTCCAGCTGTGGCCCCTCAGTTCCAGCAGGACAGGGAACTGCTGGAGAGAGTCCAGCGCAGCCACCAAGATGCTGGAGGGAGTGGAGCATCTCCCGTGTGAGGAAAGGCTGAGGGAGCTGGGGCTCTGGAGCTGGACAAGAGGAGCCTGAGGGGGGACTCATTGCTGGGGATCAAGATGGAAAGGGGCAGTGTCAGGAGGATGGAGCCAGGCTCTTCTGGTGACAACCAGGGACAGGACAAGGGGCAATGGGTGCAAACTGCAACACAGGAGGTTCCGCTGGAAGATGAAAAGCAACTTGTTGGGGTGAGGGTGGCAGAGCCTGGCCCAGGCTGCCCAGGGAGGTTGTGGAGACTCCTGAGCAGCCTCTTTACCTGCCCAACGTGACTTGTATTTCTGTTTCCCTTCCAGCTGGCAACCCCCTGGTTCAGCAGAGCGGGCAACCACTGCTCCTGGCCCAGAATGCGGCTTCAGGTCTGGGCGCCGTGGTCACGCAGCCCGTGCTCCGACCCGTCACCCAGCCCGTGCTGCGGCCTGTGCAGATCATGCAGAACGCCAACCACGTCACCAGCTCTCCGGTGACCAGCCAGCCCATCTTCATCACCACCCAGGTGAGTGCGGACCATCCGCTCCACTCGGCCACACAAGATTCTTCTCTCTTAAGAAACAATCAGGCACTCGTTTCAGCTTTTCTCATGGCTGCGGCGGTTGTTGCGCTTGAGCTGATGTCTGGTGGGGTTGTTTTGTGTTTTTTAATGTACGGAGATTTAGAAATAGCTCTGTTTGACTGCAGGGGTTTCCCGTGAGGAACATGCGGCCTGTCCAGAACACGATGAACCAGGTTGGGATTGTTCTGAATGTACAGCAGGGTCAGACAGTGAGGCCCATCACCCTTGTCCCAGGTAAGGACTGGAACAAGCCAAAGCTATGCTCGTCTTCCTTTTTACATTACCAAGGATTAAGTATATATATATATATATATTTGTATTACCTGCATCCACATTCAGCTTTAGTCTGCTAAGTGAAATAAGGCGCTGAACTCCTCAAACGTGGGGATTTTGGGAGCTTGGTGGTGTTGGGAAACAGGATGCTCTCAGGTGTTAGTGTGCGAGGAATGCAATTAGATAACTCAGTCGCTGTGTTCGTTTGTTTCTGAAGCCCCAGGTACCCAGTTTGTGAAACCGACGGTCGGAGTTCCTCAGGTGTTCTCCCAAATGGCCCAGGTGAGACCCGGCACGACCATGCCGGTCCGGCCCACCGCCAACACCTTCACCACCGTCATCCCGGCCACGCTGACCATCCGCAGCACCGTGCCACAGTCCCAGGCCGCACAGCCCAGTAAGTCCCCTCCAGCACCGCCCTTTGTAACCAAAGAAGGGAAGAAACGCCCCGGCAAAGCCGGTGGATTGATCATTTCACCTTGGGTGAAACGCAGTTTCCGTTCCCAGTCTCACCAGCTTTGGTTAACTGGGCAGAACTGGTGGCTCGGTCACCCGGTGAGGAATGAGGGACAAGGGGGACGTTCTAGAGGGGGTCGGATGTCGCTCGTTGCGTCCTAGCACTGCTGTTTGTCCGCAGTGAGCATCGCCAGCTTTGTGACCGTCAAGAGACCCGGGGTGACGGGGGAGAACAGCAACGAGGTGGCCAAGCTGGTGAACACCCTGAACACGGTTCCTTCATTAGGCCAGAGCCCCGGCCCGCTCGTGGTTTCCAACAGCAGCCCCGTGCACGGTTCCCAGAGATCCAGCGTTTCCGAGTCCTCCTCCTCGTCCTCCTCGTTAAAAGGTATTAACTCAATCGGTTCTGCCGAGACTCCAGAGTGAAAAACCACGAACCTATAACTGCTTATAGGGATAAACGCTTGAAAAGCTTTGCTGTTAATTACCTCGGGTTTATCTGCGCGGTTTCCGGTGATTCTGGTTTGCGTGGGGATGTTTGCACCCCTTATTTTGTTCTATTATTCCAAATTACTGGTGTGCATGTTGCCGTCTTGAGAACACGCACCTGAAATATGCTACACTAGGAGGCAAAAGGGTTAAATCTTGGCTTCTCTTCTTCCAAAAAAGCACCTTACTAAGGCGTTTGGGAGTCCAAAAGTTGATTTAAAGGATATTTTGTGTCATCCGTAATTTTGAGACGCTTCTATTTTACTGTAGATACAGGGGGGGTCTGTATTGTCATCCAGATTGTCAGAGGTTTACATACTTGCCCCTTTTTCTTGCCTCTTCCAGTCTAGTCGGTACTTAAAAGCAGAGCTCTTGAAACCAAAGCATTTCAAAGCTTACCTAGATCTAAATTGATGTGTAACGGTTCTCATTTGGTGTGGTTTTCCCCGTTGCAGTCAGTTCATCTCCTATTCCCACGTTCGATTTGCAAGACGGCGGCAGGAAGGTTTGCCCGCGGTGCGACGCGCAGTTTCGGGTCACGGAAGCTCTCAGAGGACACATGTGTGTAAGTGAGCGCTTAACGTTACTCCTTAGTCTTTATTTAACGTAGTTCTGAGTTTAATACGTGGGGTTTTTATCGTGTGGTTCTTCTCCTTTTAGTACTGCTGCCCTGAAATGGTTGAGTTCCTCAAGAAAAGAAAATCTTTAGAATCTGAACCAAATATTCAATCTGCAAAGCCTCCGTCTCCGGAAAAAACTACGGCTGTTGCTTCACCACCCTCTTCCACTCCCAGCCCTGCGCTGTCCCCGCCTGCCAAAGCTCCGGAACCCGGCGAAAACGTCGTCGACGCGTCCCAAAGCAAGCTCATCATGTTGGTCGACGATTTCTACTACGGCAGAGACGGCGGCAAAGTGAACCAGCTGCTCAACTTCCCCAAGGTCCCCACCTCCTTCAGGTGTCCGCACTGCACCAAGCGGCTAAAGAACAATATACGGTAAGAGGAGCGCGGTGTGCTGCGTAAATAGTGGTGTGGGTGCCTTGGGTCTGCAAATCGAGATGAGCGTGAGTGTTGGTCCCTCAGGCCCCGCGGCTTTGTGTTGTGGTTTAACCTGAGGTGGTGATAGGACCACGCAGCCTCTCACTCACTCCAGTAGGGGAGAGGATCGACAGGAGAGGGAGAAACTTGAATGGAGATAAACACAGTTGAATAAAATAACGAAATACTAATACACTACTAGTAAATATATATATATAATAGAAATAAAAGATAGTCAAGGCAATTCCTCATGGACACGCTGAGCAGCCAGTGCCAGGAAACGGCACCTGGTCCCACAGCCCATCCCAGAGAGAGAAAAGAGGGAAAGAGGCAGAAAAGCCCAGAGGCCTCTGCAAAATGGCAAAAGGCCCAACTTAACATCCCGACCAAAACTCTCCCGGCTGCGCCAAAAAGAGCAAAGAGAAGAGAGAGACAGAAACCAGAAGGCCCCACTCTTAAATAATCAGCATGATGTCAATGGGCTGGAACACTCTTAGTGATAAATGTGGGTGTCAGTCCAGCTCTGTCCGTCCATCCCCTTCCTCGCTGCCTCACCCCTGTGGGCAGAGCTCAGAGTGTCCTTGGCTCTCAGAGCAGAGCAATTAAACACATTAACTGTGCTGGGCTGGTATCTGCTTGTTCTTAAACTAAGTTCCCACAAAAGGGAAAGATTTGCCTGTTGTCACACAGGTTGCGGGGTCAGAAACGAGGAGCAGAGCCCTTGTACCGCAAAACCTGTTCTCTAGAGCCGGGCAGCCGGTTGCTGGCTCAGAGGAGACTTTGCTTTTGGTGGGATGAGCGAGAAGGAAATGTCTTAACCCCGCTAACAAACCGTGTGGCGTTGGTGACGGTTACCAGTGTCGCGGTTTTGGCTCACGCGCTTTCCATTCGCCTCCGGCAGGTTCATGAATCACATGAAGCACCACGTGGAGCTGGACCAGCAGAACGGCGAGGTGGACGTGCACACCATCTGCCAGCACTGCTACCGCCAGTTCTCCACGCCCTTCCAGCTCCAGTGTCACCTGGAGAACGTCCACAGTCCCTACGAGTCCACCAGTGCGTCTGTTTTGCTCTTGTCGTTTGTTTGGGAGGGTTCCCGGTTGGTCTTAATCTGCTGAGAAAGGTGTTTCTGTTCCACCCAGCAGAAAAAACCACCTAAATCACATTTCTGCAAACTCCAAAGCATTTTCAAGACCAGGTTCAATAGCAACATCGTGCTGGAATTTAATTTGTACCAGTAGGTCGACATCTGATGTCAAACCTCGTGAAGTTTCCTCATCGAGGCATCTTCCTACTTGCTGTATATTCTTTTACCTTAAGACAACCTTTTGGAAACCCCTTAGAATACACTTTTATCTACCCACTTCAAAGAGCCGAGAGCTAGTTGGTTGGTTTTGGTTTAAGTTGTTACCAAAGCAACTTGTGACAGGCGGCAGATGTTTTTGTGCCTCTGCTCTTAGCGCCTTTCCCTTTCTCTCGCAGCAAAGTGCAAGATTTGCGAGTGGGCATTTGAGACAGAGCCGATGTTCCTGCAGCACATGAAGGACACGCACAAGCCCGGGGAGATGCCCTACGTGTGTCAGGTATCCGAGGCGCTTCGCGGGCTCAATTTCAGCCACGCTATCTTGAAAATTAGAGGAAACCCGGCGCCTTTTAGCCAAGCGCCTGCTCCCGCTGGCCCAGACTCCACAGAGTGAGATCTCCATGGATGCGAGATGAATTCCTGCGTAATTTCACAGAACCCCAGAATGTGAGGGGTTGAAGGGCCCTGGAAAGCTCATGCAGTGCAATCCCCCCGGAGCAGGAACACCCAGATGAGGTGACACAGGAAGGTGTCCAGGCGGGTTGGAATGTCTGCACAGAAGGAGACTCCACAACCCCCTGGGCAGCCTGGGCCAGGCTCTGCCACCCTCACCCCAACAAGTTGCTTCTCATCTTCCAGCGGAACCTCCTGTGTTGCAGTTTGCACCCATTGCCCCTTGTCCTGTCCCTGGTTGTCACCAGAAGAGCCTGGCTCCATCCTCCTGACACTGCCCCTTTCCATCTTGATCCCCAGCAATGAGTCCCCCCTCAGGCTCCTCTTGTCCAGCTCCAGAGCCCCAGCTCCCTCAGCCTTTCCTCACACGGGAGATGCTGCACTCCCTCCAGCATCCTGGTGGCTGCGCTGGACTCTGTGCAGCAGTTCCCTGTCCTGCTGGAACTGAGGGGCCACAGCTGGACACAAGATTCCAGGTGTGGTCTCCCCAGGGCAGAGCAGAGGGGCAGGAGAACCTCTCTGGACCCAGCTGGTCTCCCATCCAAGCACTGACCAGGCCTGACCCTGCTTAGCTTCCCAGATCAGGTGTTCTCAGGGTGCTATGGCTGTGTATCTGTACGGTCTCCCATCCAAGTACTAACCGGGCCCGACCCTGCTTAGCTTCCCAGATCAGACAAGATGGGCCATTCTCAGGGTGCTATGGCTGTATATATTTTATATATATATATATGTATATATGTTTCTCAAGTGTATCCTTATAGTGTCTGAACTCAACCCTTTATTCAAGGGCAGAGCAGAGGGGCAGGAGAACCTCTCTGACCTACTGACCACCCCCTTCTAACCCACCCCAGGTCCCATTGGCTTCCTGGCCACAAGGGCCAGTGCTGGCTCATGGTCCCCTGCTCAAATTGTTTCGGCAGGTCTGTCAGTACCGCTCGTCGCTCTATTCCGAGGTCGACAGCCATTTCCGCATGATCCACGAGGACACGCGGCACCTGCTCTGTCCCTACTGCCTCAAGGTCTTCAAGAACGGCAACGCCTTCCAGCAGCACTTCATGAGGCACCAGGTACATGGGCGGGTTTGTTGCGGGTGCTTCTCATGCTTAATTAATTAATCCAGCAATATTACTCCTTTTTGCATGAAGCCTAGAACAATTGCATCTTCACAATACATTTCCTTGCCCCTGAACGTTTCACTTCTCCTGATTGGAAGATTCCCAAATAAAATTTGTTATGATTCCAGATGAAATCAAACAAGAAGAAACCACCTTTGCAATCCTGTTTGTCTGAATTCTCCCTAGTTTGTGTACGAAATCCTATAGTTTCTAAACATCTAGATTTCCAAGGTTAACTGGATTGCCACTCCAATAATGTCTAACAGCAGCTTCCTACCACCACGAGAGAATTGGACCGGTTTTCATTTCCCCACCATATCCAAGATGGATTTGGTGTTATATACTAGAGCTTAACATCACATTCAGAATTACAGTGGGGTTTTGTTTCGCCGTGTTTGGTTTCTTTGAGGTTTTCTTTCTTCGTTTTCTCAACCTGCTCCATTTTGACTTCGGTTTCACTGAACCAAAATGTCTTTGGTTTCCATTTGCTTTAGAAGAAGAGTGTTTACCACTGCAACAAGTGCAGACTCCAGTTCCTATTTGCCAAGGACAAAATCGAACACAAGCTACAGCACCACAAAACTTTCCGCAAGCCCAAACAGTTGGAAGGATTGAAACCTGGAACCAAGGTCAGAAATGCGACTTAATTTGGTTGCCGTGTATTTATTAAGCGCTGCAAAACTGCTGTTCGCTTCAGTTGCATCATTTACAGGGATAGAAAAGCCGTGTGTTCTGTCTATGTTGGGTTAATTAGATATTTTATAGAAATAATAAGGGGAAAAAAAGGAGGGGAAGGTGGCTTGGCAGAGCCTCAACTCCCCTAATGAAGGTATCGCCAAGCGAAGGTACTTGAGTGAGCCCAACACCCTTTGGGGACAAAATCATATCCAGAGGGGCACAAATTGTACCCAGGAGCAGCTTTTTGTGCTCTGAGAGAGGAGCCGGAACGGTGACAAGTGTATTTGAAGGGGTGTTTGTACCCGTTTACCGCAGGTGACCATCAGGGCGTCGCGAGGCCAACCGCGGACGCTGCCGCTGTCTTCCAACGACATGTCGCAGGGCGCCGGGCACGAAACGGCCGCGTTGTCGTCCGCTACCGACCCCCAGCCCATCTTCCTGTACCCGCCCGTCCAGAGGAACGTCCAGAAGAGAGCCGTCAAAAAGATGTCAGAACCTTGGGCCGAATTTCGCATTAAAAAGAGATTATTTTTGGATTTGAAAGGAAGCGTAGTTAGGTCTTTAACGGCGGCGGGTAACGCGATCCGCGGCGCTGGGCCGGTTGCCGCGGGAGCTTTAGGAAAAGCCAGATCCCTCGAGACATAACAGAAAATTGAGTCGTGTTGTGAAACGCCTTGAGGTGAAAGCGCCAAATACAGAATTAACTGGGCGCTTTTATAGAAATTATGGGATTTCATCAGCCTAAGGGCTTTCTGCCCACCCGCTGTCAATTTATTATCCGCTTTTAATTGCGCGCTCCTGACTAGAGCAAGTGGGGAGCCCAGGGTGCGAGATGCGCCAAGCTTGGCCGTAGCGTTCTCCTTAAGTTCTCTGTCCCGCTGCTCGTCAGAACCCCCGAGCCGCTGCGGGGCCGGTGGTGACAATGGTGACGATGTCGTTGTTCCCCGCAGGAGCGTCCTGGGCCGACAGACGTGCCTGGAGTGCAGCTTCGAGATCCCCGACTTCCCCAACCACTTCCCCACCTACGTGCACTGCTCCTTGTGTCGCTACAGCACCTGCTGCTCCCGCGCTTACGCCAACCACATGATCAAGTACGTGCGGCGCCGCTTCCTCCCGGAACACCACCCAAAATAGCGCTAAACCCGCGATTGGCTCCGTCTCCGTAAATCACGTTGCTCTTTAAACACCCGGAGTCATTCCCATGTTGAATAAACTCTCTTGTCTTACAGCAACCACGTTCCTCGGAAGAGTCCAAAGTACTTGGCTTTGTTTAAGAATTACACTGCCTGGTAATGCGATAGTCATCGTCTTGTTTTAATTACCGGGGAATCTAATTGGCGTTCACATTTGGGTCTTCAGTTCTGCTCTTTATTCTGAAGCAGCTCGCCCCATTTTTTTGCAACATGGGGGAATACATTGAATTAAGGGCAAGAGTGGGAGTTACTGATTCGGGGTTGGGACATTGTACTGGATGTGGCCTTTTCATTTCTAATTGTTAGTGAGGGCATGTACACATTTCCATATCTTATACTAAACTCACTTTTTTGCCTCTTTTTCCCTTCCAGCGGTGTAAAACTCTCCTGTTCCTCTTGTCTCTTTGTGACATCTGAGGGGGACGCGATGGCCAAACACCTGGTCTTCAATCCCTCGCACGAGTTTAGTAACATTATTTTCCGAGGTAAGAGCTTTGGAAAGGAGCGGAAACATTGCAAACATGACGCATCTCTTCATGTCCCGAGTTGCGATCAAACCTTGTTGAGCCGGCGTTGTTATGGAGATGGGGGAGCAGGAGATGCTCCCAGGGACAGACAAAGCCCTAAGGCTTCAGCCAGACCTCTGTTCTAGGGGACATCTTTGTGCCGCGGTGACACCCTCTATTCTTGGGGACATCGGCTTTGAATGGAGCCCCAAAGTGTCCCGTTGCGGCCAAAAACTCACAGCGATCCGGCCAGGGCTGAGCATCCCTGACCTTTTGTCACTAAAGGGTTTGTCGGGGGGTTTGTCCCTTGTCCCTGGCGGTTCCGGGGTGCGGATCAGCCGCTCTGCGGTGACGCGGGGACACGGGTGGACACGGTGACACAGAGGGACGCCGTTCCTCTCTGTAACAATGTTTGCACTGACTTTGTTTGCCAAGCTACAAATGTGTTTTGCTTTTACTCCACAGGGCCTACTTGGATATCACATTCCAGGTAAACTCTTTGTAAACTCATTATCAGTTTCGCTTGGTGGGGTTGGGCTTCTTTTGTTCATTTGTTTGTCCCTCAATGGCTTCATTGCCGGGTTTTAAGAGGTTTTAAGAGGCTCCTGTGTTCTCTCTCTTCAAGGCACGTCCAGCCCCAGGATAAGAGCGTGAAGAACCCGTGTCCCACCTATTCCCCCAGTAAAGCTGCTACTGTGAAAACCAAGTCTGCGTTACCCAGCAAGGACGAGCCGGATCTGGCGCCGGCGACGCACGAAGGAGCCGCGCTGGGCCGGGAGGACGAATCCTTCAACGTGGCCGACGAGCAGCCGGCCAAGGAGCCCGAACCCGCCGGCAAAAAGCTGCAGCTATCGGTAAAAAAGCTGCGGGTCGTCCTGTTCGCCTTGTGCTGCACCACGGAGCAGGCGGCCGAGCATTTCCGCAACCCGCAGCGGCGCATCAAGCGCTGGTTGCGGAGGTTCCAGGCGTTCCAAGAGGAGAATTTGGCGTCGCTGTCGGAGGGCAAGTACCTGAGCTTGGAGGCCGAGGAGAAGCTGGCGGAGTGGGTGCTGACGCAGAGGGAGCAGCAATTGCCCGTCAACGAGGAGACGCTGTTCCAAAAAGCCACCAAACTGGGCCGCTCGCTGGAAGGCGGCTTCAAGATCTCCTACGAGTGGGCGGTGCGGTTCATGCTGCGGCACAACCTCAGCACGCACGCGCGGCGCGCCGTGGCGCACCCGCTCCCCAAGGACGTGGAGGACAACGCCGGCTGCTTCATCGAGTTCGTGCAGCGGCAGATCCACACCCAGGACCTGCCCCTCTCCATGATCGCCGCCATCGACGAGATCTCGCTCTTCCTGGACGTGGAGGTGCTGAGCAGCGACGACCGCAAGGAGAACGCGCTGCAGACGGTGGGGACCGGCGAGCCCTGGTGCGACGTGGTCCTCACCATCCTCGCCGACGGCAGCGTCCTCCCCACGCTCGTCTTCTACCGCGGGCGCGTCCAGCCGCCCGCCAACGTGCCGGAGTCCGTCCTGCTGGAAGCCAAGGAGGGCGGCTACAGCGACGACGAGGTGATGGAGCTGTGGGCGTCGCGCGTGTGGCGAAAACACACGGCGTGCCAGAACAGCAAGGGCATGCTGGTGCTGGACTGCCACCGCACGCACCTTTCCGAAGAGGTTCTGGCCCTTCTGAGCGCCTCCAGCACCCTCCCCGCCGTGGTCCCCGCCGGCTGCAGCTCCAAAATCCAACCCCTTGACGTTTGTATCAAAAGAACCGTGAAAAACTTCTTGCATAAAAAATGGAAGGAGCAAGCCAAGGAGCTGGCGGACTCCGGCTGCGACTCGGACATCCTGCTGCAGCTGGTGCTGTGCTGGCTGGCCGAGGCGCTGGAGGTGATCGCGGACTCACCGGAGCTGGTGCAACAATCCTTTTTGGTGGCCAGCGTCTTGCCGGGACCCGACGGCACCGCCAACTCTCCCACCCGCAACGCCGACATGCAGGAGGAGCTGATCGGCGCGCTGGAGGAGCAGCTGAAGCTCGGCCAGCCCCGCGGCGCCGGCGAACGGCAACGCCGGCAACCGCCCGAGGAAAGCGCCGACCCCGACGTCCTGCACCGGCTCTTTGAGGGCGAGAGCGAGACCGAGTCCTTTTACGGCTTCGAAGACGCCGATTTGGAGCTGACGGAGATTTGAGGCGCTTCCCAACCGTTCGGGGCTTTGAGATGAGAACCTTGACGCTTCCCTGTGGATTCGTGGGTTTAGGAAACTCGTAGGCGATCGCTCCGATCAATAGCCATCGATGCCGTTCATTTCTAAGTTTTTGTGCTTTTTTTAAAAAGGAAAAACAAAAAAAATCACTGTGTTGGTATTTTCTTGAAGATCTATCGTGGGTGAATATTTTTGCGTTTTCTTTACCTCACTGTATCATAGTTTTCTGGGTTTATTGTGCAGAAATGTTTTGAATTCTACATCGTCTACGTGACCATTTCTAAAGGCAAAAAACCGACTATGTAGCTAATGAACCAGTATATAAATCTTTTGGGTTGTCTTAACACAGATTTCTTTTTAACACCGGAGATTTAGGTTCCTGTGGGAAATTTAGATATGAGTTATCGCTTTAATGTGTGAACCCCTATAATTGACCGTTAAGATTTGGGGGTTAATTATTTGGACGCGGGGTTAAACCACAAGTTTTTGGTGTTTGATGCCAGCGAGCGCGGACAGAACCAAGAACCCCAAAACATCCCCTTTTCCCCCCATTTCCCCGCTTGGAAATAGGGGGAATGAGGGAAGTTTGGGTGGGGGTTCAACCATATGGCGCAGTAACCATCACTAACTAGTCCCGCTCAACCAGCAGCCACTACGTTCCTTAGGATTAGAACCCCCCCCCCATTTAACGCAACAAAACTGTGACGTGCACAAAATCAAAGGAGAAGACGTTTGGTTTTATTTTTCACCACCGGCTTCAGGTTTTTCTACAATTTGCATGTTTTTTAACTGTACGTGCTCGGGAAGGACGCGCGGAACCGTCCGCGGAGCTTTGCGGCACCTGCGGCCCTGTAAATGCTTCGTCTTTCCCATGTACAGACGTGGAACGTTTAATAAAACCAGGGAAATGGATTTATAAACACGTGTTTTTATTACCGAGGGCTGGCGAACCTCGGGACGTCAACCCTGAGCTGTAGCATTAATTGGTTGTGAACATTCTGATTGTTATTTACCATAGGAAACACCACTCCGAGTGTTATTTATGAACGTACGTCACATAAACCAACAAATTCCCACCTCGCCCCCTCTGACTTTTCCATTCATTGGCAAATACTTCATGTTTTAGAACAGAAAACACCTTTAAAGACACATTTTATTCTATCCGCCGGTGCCTTTGGAAGGTGGAGGACGGTGGATTTATTGCAGTTATACCAGAGCACGATACAACAAAAGTTTGGTCTTAACAGGTTTATTTTCTCTCCGAGCAGGACCAAGAGCTTCCACAGCGATTTACAGCGAGCGGGACAGAACGCGGCCGGTTTTGCCATCGGGGATCACTCGAAGCCGCTGGAAAAGGACATTTTTAGGTCAGGATAACACATAAAAACCCCCACGCTACAACCATCAGTTTGTTTTCACCCCGAGCGCGTTACCTGACGAGATGAGCGATCTCCCAATTGGCCTCAAGCGTCAGCGGCCCCTCCACCTCCACCCCCTTCTCGGTGGCCGTGGCCACTTCATACTGCGGAGAGAAAAGAGGGACAAGTCACCAAGGAAACACCATTTCCGCACCATAAACCGCTCTCAAAATCACCTTAACGTGGCTTTGCGTTCGGTAACTGTTTAATTCAACAGGACGGCGGCAGCTCCGGACTCACCCTGTTGAACGAGCGAGCGTCTCTGTAATACAGAATCTTCATGCAGCGCTCGATCAGGTCTCGCGCTTCTTCCCGCGTCAGGACGGGCTTCTTCTCCAGAACCTCCCTCATCAGCGGCTGCGGGGGGAGAGAAATGATAGAGTAATCAATGGAATAAAGCGGCGCCGAGGCGGTTTGGTGGCGGAGGGTGATATACCTGCGCCAGGTACGCTCCGTAGCCCGTGGCGAGCGTCGGAGCTTCATACGCCACGCCGAGCATGTCCACGTAACCTAAAAAGCTGAGGGGGTGTTTGTGAGCGTGGCGGCGGCACCGGGAAGAAAGGATCCGGCTTTGGGGGGGGCTGAACCCACCACAGCCCCCCCGGCAAGCCCCCCGCTCACCTCTCGCCGTTGTAGAAGCCGCCGATGACCACGGTGTTCCAGAGCGGGTTGATCTTGGAGCGCCGGTTGTACATGACGCGGGTGAGCCAGGAGTGAATGGCTTTGGGGCTGTAGCTGTGACCGTCTCCCAGCAGCTCCTCGTCGATTCTGACGCGGACACAAATTCCCCTGAGAAAAGCTGGAAATCGGAGCATCCCACCCAAAACCTCTTTTCCAATAAGATTTTACACGAGGCGAATGAGCCAAAGGCCGCAAAGAACAACGGGAACCGGTTCTGCGCGGGAAAAGCCGCTCACACCAAAGGGGCTGTTGGAGGACGGGGGGGATTTCCGCTCCGTTTTGTCCCCATCGGTGGCCGCGTTTAAGCCCATTTCAGCCCCTTGGAGCCCAGCGTGGCCCGGGGGCAACTTACACCATCTGGTCAATGATCTGTTTGAGGTACTGGAAGTCGGCGTAGTCCCCGGAGGCGCCCAGCATGGTGGTGTCGTTCACCTTGAGCAGGCGGGAGATGCCGCGGAACCGGGCGAGGGAGCCGTAGGAGCCCATGGTGTCGGCCGCGATCATCACCCCCCCGGCAAACTTCACCCCCAGCACCGACGTGCCCGTTACCGTGGGGCTCCTGGGGATGCCGGTGTCAGGGTGGGGGGGACCCCAGTGTCAGGGTGGGACCCCTCTGCCCCCCCAAACCTAAACCCCCATCCCTGTTGCTGCCCCTTCTGCCCCCCCAAAACCTACCCGCCCATCTGCGTTGCTGCCCCCCATCCCCATTGATGCCCCCCCAGCCACATTGCTGTTTCCCCAGCCCCACTGCTACCCCCCCACACCTGCCCCCAGCCCCATTCCTGCCCCCCAAACCTGCCCCCCCAGTGATATTGCTGCGCCCCTAGCCAGCCCAAACCTGCCCCACATCCTCATTGCTGCCCCCTGGTCCCATTGCTGCCCCCCCAGTCCTATTGCTGCCCCCCATTGCTGCCCCCCCAGTCCTATTGCTGCCCTCCTAGCCAGCCCAAACCTGCCCCACATCCTCATTGCTGCCTCCCTGGTCCCATTGCTGCCCCCCCAGCCCCACTGCTGCCCCCCCAGCCCCATTCCTGCCCCCCCCAGTCCTATTGCTGCGCCCCTAGCCAGCCCAAACCCGCCCCACATCCTCATTGCTGCCCCCCTGGTCCCATTGCTGCCCCCCCAGCCCCATTCCTGCCCCCCAAACCTGCCCCCCCAGTGCTATTGCTGCACCCCTAGCCAGCCCAAACCTGCCCCACATCCTCATTGCTGCCCCCCTGGTCCCATTGCTGCCCCCCCAGCCCCATTGCTGCCCCCCCAGCCCCATTCCTGCCCCCCCAGCCCCATTCCTGCCCCCCCAGCCCCATTCCTGCCCCCCCAGCCCCATTCCTGCCCCCCTAGCCAGCCCAAACCTGCCCCACATCCTCATTGCTGCCCCCCTGGTCCCATTGCTGCCCCCCCAGCCCCACTGCTGCCCCCCCAGCCCCATTCCTGCCCCCCCAGCCCCATTCCTGCCCCCCCCAGTCCTATTGCTGCGCCCCTAGCCAGCCCAAACCTGCCCCACATCCTCATTGCTGCCCCCCTGGTCCCATTGCTGCCCCCCCAGCCCCATTCCTGCCCCCCAAACCTGCCCCCCCAGTGCTATTGCTGCCCCCCTAGTCAGCCCAAACCTGCCCCACATCCTCATTGCTGCCCCCCTGGTCCCATTGCTGCCCCCCCAGCCCCATTGCTGCTCCCCCAAACCTGCTCCCACAGCCTCACTGCTGCCCCCCTAAACCTGCCCCCCCAGCCCCATTGCTGTACCCCCAGACCCACTGCTACCCCCCCCCACCTGCCCCCAGCCCCATTGCTGCCCCCTGAGCTCCCTCTGCCCCCCAAACCTGCCCCCCCAGTGCTATTGCTGCCCCCCTAGCCAGCCCAAACCTGCCCCACATCCTCATTGCTGCCCCCCCGGTCCCATTGCTGCTCCCCCAAACCTGCTCCCACGGCCTTACTGCTGCCCCCCCCACCTGCCCCCAGCCCCATTCCTGCCCGCCCCCAGCCCCACTGCACCCCCCAACCCCATTGTTGCCTCCCAGACCCACTGCTGTCCCCCCAACCTGCCCCCCCAGCCCCCTCTGCCCCCCCAACCCTGCTCCCCCAACTTTCCAGTTTCTCCAGACCCCCCCCCATCCCCACATCCTCCCCATCCCCCACACCCCCCCCATCCCCGGAGCCCCCGGCCCCTCCGGCGCTCACAGGGTGCGGGTGAAGGGCACGATGCCGGTGACGGGGCCGGGCCCGCCGGGGATGTACGTTTGTCCCGGGGCTGGGCCCCCGGCCCAGAACGGCGGCGGCGCCCGCGCTCCCCCGACCTCCATCTTAGTCACGGTGCGGCCCGCGCTGCGCAGGCGCTAAGGAAGCGCGGGCACTCCCGGCCGCCGTAGTAGGGGGCGTGGTCACGTGTGTCGGCTCGTGTTTGGCTTGAGGGCTGCGCCCGACGCCATCTTGTGTGTGGCGGAACGCTCCTGCGTGGGGACGGGGACGGGAGGGCCTGGGAGCGTCCCCGCCACACCGTGCCCTGGGGAGCAGACAGGGACGGGGGAGCCGTTTGGGAGCACGAAAGCGCCGCTGCCCCGGCCGCCCCCTCCGCTGCCACCGGAGCGGCTCCCTCCCCAAGATGGCGGTACAGGGCGGAGCGGCACCAGGTGCATCACGTGACGGCCGTACCGGGACGGGCCGTTCGCGGGATGGAGGTGTGGTTGGGGGCGTGGTCTGCCGCTCTGACTCCGCCCCGGGGCGGGGTCGGGCGCGGCGCGGTCCAATGGGTGGTGCTGGGGGCGGGGCCTGGGCGAAGGTAACAGGTTGCGGTGGGAGCGGCGGGAGCGGCGGCGGCGGTGAGTGCGGGGACAGGGGGACACGGGGCTGCTGTCCCGGGGGGTCCTGCTGCCCCAGGGCTGTACTGCTTTATGGCAGAGCCTATAGGGGTTGGGCCATAGGGGCTGCTGTCCTGGAGGGGGTCCTGTGGTACCGGGGAGGTCTTGCCCTATGGCAGCGCCCATAGGGGCTGTTATTTCTGGTGCGTGTCCTGCCCTATGGCAAAGCCTATAGGGGCTGGGGCCATAGGGGCTGCTGTTCTGGGAGTGTGCACTACCCTATGGCAAAGCCTATAGGGGCTGGGGCCATAGGGGCTGCTGTTCCGGGAGTGTGCACTACCCTATGGCAAAGCCTATAGGGCTGGGGCTATAGGGGTGCCCTGCCCTTTGGCAGCGCCCATAGGGGCCGGGTGTGTAGGCATTGCCCTTCCTGGAGCGTGCTGTTCCCTCTGGCAGCGCCTATAGGGGCTGTTGGCTTTGGCACGTGTCCTGCCCTATGGCAGCGCCTATATGGGCTGGGCCATAGGTGGTGTCCTTCCCGGGGTGTGCCCTGTCCTGTTGTGGAACATACAGGGGCTGGGCCATAGGGGCTTTCCTTTGGGGGCTGAGCCTATAGAAGATGCTATAGGGGCTGGCTCTATGGGGACCCTTGTCCTTGGTGTGTGTCCCCTAAGTGTCACTTACCCTATGGCAGATCCTATAGGGAGCCCCCAAGCTGCTCCCCAAACCAGCGACCTGGGTTGTTGCTGTTCCACAGGGGATCTACTATCCCCTATAGGAGCGGCTTTACATCCCCTCTGGGGACTGTCCCTTCCATAGGGGACCAGAACAGAGAATCTGGGGCTCAGGTTTTGTCCCCGTCACCCCCCAACCCACCCGCTGCCTCCAGGCTCATCTGTGTCCCCATGTCCCCATCCTCCCCGGGGTCACACCCCGTTTTGGGGTGAAACCGGAGCATCCGCGACACCCATTGGTTTGTGCGGATCCACCTTGTGTCCCCGGGGAAACATCCATCCAAATAACTCCGGTTTCATGGCACGATTTGCTTGGAAACCACTAAACGGACCCAATCGGTGCCGCGGGAAACACCGTGCGGTGCGGCCGCGGTGGAGATTGCGGTTTGGTGCCGGTTTGGTGACCCCGCGGCTCCGGCGTCGGGCAGAAACGAGATTTTCCAGTATGGCGGTTGATGATTAACCCCAGGGCGCTGCCCGCCAAGGAATTTGGAATTTGGTTCTTATCAGCTTCTTGTCGGAGCCCCGGGGGGACGTCACCTGCGTGGTGACCCTTGTCCCCGCCGACATCTCACCTCCTCCAGCCCGGCGCGGTGTCACGGCGTCACCGGCGGCCCGTCCCCGCCGCGTGACGCAGGTGTCCCGGTTTCGGGTTCCCCCGACCCGGCCGAGCGCTCCTGGGGTTTGCGGCGGAGCAGGAACAGCCGGTGCCGGGCAGGGCGCCGCGAACCAACCCCGGACTTTGGCACGAGCGAAACCGGCGCTGCGGCAAACAGGGTGGAGCTGAGCGCTGGGGAAACCCTCACCGGGAACGCGCCAAAAAACAGGTGACGGGGAAACACGCCGAGTCGGTGACATTTTGGGGTGACATGATGTCCGCTGTTCCCCATGCCTGCAGTTGCACGACCCGCTCGGTTCGCACACAAGTAGTGGGAAACCGGCTCCGGCATCACCGCCCGGAATGTGATGCCGGCGGTTGAATGATCCATCTGACCTTGCCAAGGCAGGATCAGCCCGACCCCGCGGCCGTCGCCGGTGCCCCCCGGGCGTCCCGGGTGCTGCTGGGGAACCGGGGCGAACCGCGGGACTCGGAGCCTTTTCCAGCGGCGCCTGCACGTTGCAAAACAGCTTTTCTGGGTGACCGTCCCGGGCACAAAGGGCTCATTGTGCGGCCGGTGCGGAGTTGGCCGCTCGCCATCCCCGGCCGCGGTGCCGGAGCTGCGTGACCACCGGCCATGGTCCCTCCTGCCGTGTCCAAGAACCTGCTGGTTTACCCCCAATTTTAGCCGCTTTGCCCCTCGCCGCCCACCCAAAGGCCTCCCCTTCCCGTTTGCTGGAACATCCTGAACTTTGCTGCCCTGGCTGGTTCCCCCTCCTTGGATCGTGTCCATCTCTGCGGGCTGAGGGGACATTGCGGTCCCCAAGGTGACACTGAGGTCCCCGAGGGGCACCTAATGGGATTTGCTCCAGGGTGTGTTGATAAACCGGTGTCCATCGCTGATCTCGTTAGCAGGACCCGGTGCAGGGATAACGAGCTCAGGAGCCGGGGGCTCTTCTTCCATCCTCTGCTCTTGTTCGTAAATAAACCCGCTCGCTGCGGCGCTGCCGTCACCGTGGTGTCCGGGCAGGGATGCAGGGACCCGGGTGACACCGGAGTCACCGCAGGAGCTGCCGCTGCTGGGTTGTGACCGGGGACATGAGCAGATGGCGCTGACAGGAGCTGGCAGGGCTGGGGGAGCGAACAGCAAGTCCTTCCTGGCACTGCCCGGCACCCGCGGCTGCTCCGGCACTGCCGGCAGAAAGCCGGGTCCTGCGGCAGCTCCTGCGTCCGCCGCTCCATCTGTATCCGTGCTGGGCGTCCCCTGCTCCATCTGCATCCATTCTTGGCATCCTCCCCTCCACCTGCATCCCTTCTGGGCATCTCCACCTGCATCCCTGCTGAGCATCCTCCCCTGCACCTGCATCCCTGCTGAGCATCTCCGCCTGCATCTCTGCTGAGCATCTTCCCTCCACCTGCATCCCTTCTGAGCATCTTCCCTGTACCTGCATCCCCCCTGCATCTTCACCTGCATCCCTGCTGAGCATCCTCCCCTCCATCCCTGCTGGGCATCCCCTGCTCCATCTGCATCCATTCTTGGCATCCTCCCCTCCACCTGCATCCCTGCTGAGCATCTTCCCTGCACCTGCATCCCTGCTGAGCATCCTCCCCTCCATCCCATCCCTGCTGAGCATCCTCGCCTCCACCTGCATCCCCCCTGAGCATCTTCACCTGCATCCCCCCTGAGCATCTTCACCTGCATCCCCCCTGAGCATCTTCACCTGCATCCCCGCTGAGCATCTGCACCTGCATCCCCCCTGAGCATCTCCACCTGCATCCCCCCTGAGCATCTTCTCTGCACCTGCATCCCCCCTGAGCATCTTCTCTGCACCTGCATCCCCGCTGAGCATCTGCACCTGCATCCCCGCTGAGCATCTGCACCTGCATCCCCGCTGAGCATCTTCACCTGCATCCCTGCTGAGCATTCTCCCCTGCACCTGCATCCATTCTGAGCATCCTCCACCTGCATCCCTGCTGAGCATCCTCCCCTGCACCTGCATCCCCCCTGAGCATCTTCTCTGCACCTGCATCCCCGCTGAGCATCTTCACCTGCATCCCTGCTGAGCATCCTCCCCTGCACCTGCATCCATTCTGAGCATCCTCCACCTGCATCCCTGCTGAGCATCCTCCCCTGCACCTGCATCCCCACTGAGCATCTTCACCTGCATCCCTGCTGAGCATCTTCCCTGCACCTGCATCCCCCTGAGCATCTTCACCTGCATCCCCCTGAGCATCTTCACCTGCATCCCCCTGAGCATCTTCACCTGCATCCCCACTGAGCTCCAGACACCCAGTTTATTTACAGCGGAGGAAGGAGCCGCAGGTGCTCCCGGTGTGTGTGGTGACAAAACGGTGCTGGGGGGGTGAAAACATGGTCCCACCGGCCTGATTTGGGGCTGTTCCATCCCTTAACCCCCCTGGTCCCCTTGAGGAGCTCCCCCCGCACTGTGTCCCCCGCTCCGGCCGGCATCGCCGGGGCTGCCGCCGGGACCGAGTGGGAGGTGACATCACGCTGCTCCCAATATGTCACTGTTCATCTGTCCCCTCCCCACGGGACGCGAGGACACGGGGGCCGGGGCGATGCCGGGGGACGCCCGGCTGCAGTGTTCAACCGAGGTCCCAGCGTCCCCTCTGTGTCCCCTCCATGTCCCCAGGGTCCGGTTGTGATGCTGCAGCAGATTGGGGGGGTTCAGCTCTCCCCGTCCCCTCCCAGAGCAGCAGGCGATGCTGGTGCCGTATCCCCATCCTGGTGACACTGCAGTGGTGACACCAGTGTCCCCTGGCTCACCATCCCCGCTCGCAGGGTGACTGTGCCCATCTGTCCCCCCAGAACCGCGGTGCCGAGCGCCGGGATGGAGCAGCAGAGCCCGCTGGACCACGGCGTCCAGATCCGCTTCATCACGGACCTGCAGGAGCCGCGCAGACCCCCCCGGCCCCGCGGCAAAGCCGGCACGTACGGCGTGGCCGTGCGCGTCCAGGGCATCGCCGGCCAGCCCTTCGTCGTCCTCAACAGCGGCGACAAGGGCGGCGACTCCTTTGGGGTGCAGATCAAGAGCGACGGCTCCTTCACCGGCCCCCCCGCCGGCCCTCGGCCCCCCGCCTCTGATTTGGACCTACCGGAGAACCCCCGCAGCTCCTCAGACGACGAGGGGACCCCCCGGGACCTGCGCAGGTCACAGTCCCACGGGGACCTGCTCAGGGCCACCATTGAGGAGCCCGTGGCCACCGGCGCTCCCCACGCCACCCGGCACAACCACATTGCAACCATGGGGAAGAGCAGCAGCTTGGCGAACATCACGCCGGAGCGCGGCGAAGCCTCGTGGGCCGCGGTCCCCTCGCCGGACACGGGCGGTGGCGACGTGGACACCGAACCGCTGGGCTCGGTGGATTCGCTCATCAGCAAGTTCGACGGGCCGGGGCCGGCGCGGGGGCGCGTGGCGCGAAGGGGCCGCGTCCCCCCCGAGCAGAGGAAGCGCTCGCAGAGCCTGGACGGCCGCGGTCAGCGCCGCGACGCGCCGGACACCGCGGGGCTGAGCGGGACCCAGCGCCGCGCAGGCAGCGTCCGCCCCGCGGGGTCCCCCAAGGACACGGGGACACGGAGCCAGCGGGGGGCCCGGGGAGCGGAGGAGACACCGGTCGAGCGGCTGCAGGTATCGGGGTTCGCGGAGGTCACGGCTCTTTAATTTGGGGGGGGGACGTTGGTGTCCTCGTGGGACCTGAGCTGGTGTTGGTCCCCGCGGCAGCTCAAATCCACCCCGGACCTGCTGCGGGACCAGCGGGAGGTCACCGAGCCCGGCGGCACTGAGGACCCCAAGGAGCTCATCTATGGCATCCTGAGAGAGGGGTGAGCCCCTAAAACCCCCCAAAGCCCCCCAAATGTCCCCAAAATGCCTAAACCCCCCTAAAGACCCCCCAAGCCTGTTCCCAAAGTGACCAGGGGCTGTGGGAGTGGAGATGGGCCAGGATTTGGGGCGACCAAGTGGCTCTTGGGGTGTCCCCCAGTCCTGTCCCCCCAACATCCCCCATGTGTCCCCGACCTCCCCCCTGCGTCCCCCACATCCTCCTCATGGCCCCAACCACCCTCCCCATCCCAAATCACCTCCTCCCCGTGTCCCCAACCTCCTCCCCGTGTCCCCAACCTCCTCCCCTTGTCCCCCACATCCTCCCCTTGTCCCCATCCTCCTCCTGCTGCCACAGGAGCAACGAGAGCGAAATGTCCCTGAAGAGGAAAACTCTGCGGCTGCTGGAGAAGCTGCAGGAGCTGGCGGTGAGTTGGGGGGGTCACTGGTCCCTCACCCCCCCAGGGGCTCCAGCAGGGTGACTGGGGACCGAGCGGTGGCTCCAAACCCCCAAATGAGCCCAGGGGTGTCCCCAGGTGCCCCCCAAGGCCACGACGTGTCCCCAGCCCCAGCACAGGGACCTGGCCAGGCGGGTGGAGGAGCTGCAGGAGAAGCTGGACGAGGAGACCAAGGTGATGCCGGGCAGGAGGTTGGGGACACTGGGAAGGGCACAGGGTGGCAAGTGACATCCCGGGGAGGGGGGCACACTGTGGGTCACCAAGGAGAGACCGAATGTCCTCCCCAAGGTGTTTCAGGGCCGCTGCGGAGGGGACGGGGCCGTGGTTGCGCGGGAGGGGACGTGACCGTGTCCCCTCGCCCGCAGCTCCGCCAGAAGCTGGAGCTGCCCGGGGAGCCGGCGAAGCTGCGAGAGGCCGAGGGCGAGAACCGGCGGCTGCGGGCGGCCCTGGAGGCCAAATCCCAGGAGCTGCAGAGGAGGATGCAGGAGTGAGAGCCGCGCCGGGGCTGGGGGTGTCTGTCTGTCCTTGCGATGGGGCTGGGGGTGTCTGTCTGTCCTTGCGATGGGGCTGGGGGTGTCTGTCTGTCCTTGCGATGGGGCTGGGGGTGTCTGTCTGTCCTTGCGATGGGGCTGGGGGTGTCTGTCTGTCCTTGCGATGGGGCTGGGGACGTCTGTCTGTCTTCACGATGGGGCTGGGGACGTCTGTCTGTCTTCGTGATGGGGCTGGGGACGTCTGTCTGTCTTCGTGATGGGGCTGGGGACGTCTGTCTGTCTTCGTGATGGGGCTGGGGACGTCTGTCTGTCTTCGTGATGGGACTGGGGACGTCTGTCTGTCCCTACAATGGGGATGGGGACATCTGTCTGTCCCTACAATGGGGGTGGGAACTTCCATCTGTCTTTGTGGTGGGGCTGGGGACATCTGTCTGTCCCTACAATGGGGCTGGGGACTTCTGTCTGTCTTCGTGATGGGACTGGGGACGTCTGTCTGTCCCTACAATGGGGATGGGGACATCTGTCTGTCCCCATAACAGGGCTGGGGACATCTGTCTGTCCCTACAATGGGGCTGGGGACTTCTGTCTGTCTTCATGATGGGGCTGGGGACATCCCTCAGTCCCCACAATGGGGCTGGGGACATCAGTCTGTCCCCACGACAGTGCTGGAGATGTCCGTCTGTCCCCAGAACTGGCTCTATGGTGTGGGGATGCTCAGGGAGCGCAGGGCGGGTGGTGATTGTCCTCGCTGTCCCCATCGGGGTGGATGTGGCTCGCATCCCTGTGGCCAGCGCATCCCCCTGAATGTCCCCATGTCCCCCTGAATGTCCCCGTGTCCCTGGCCAGGCTGAGCACGGTGACAGCAGCCAAGGACCAGTTGGAGACGCGGCTGCGCCAGCACCAGGAGCAACTTATGGAGACGCAGCAAGAGCTCGACCGCCTGCGCCAGGACCCCGGCGCTGCCCCGGACGGCGACGCCGCGCACAAGGTAATGGCGACAGCCACGCGAGCGTCCCCCTGCGCCGCCCGCCGCCACCCAGCGCCGTGTCCCCGTGTCGCAGGAGCTGGCGGAGGCGCGGGAGGAGCTGGAGGAGCTGCGGGGCCGGCGGCTGCGGCTGGAGGAGCAGCTGCGGCTGCGGGAGCGCGAGCTGACGGCGCTGAAGGGCGCGCTCAAGGAGGAGGTGGCCGCGCACGACCGTGAGCTGGACCGCGTGCGGCAGCAGTGCCAGAGCGACGTGGAGACGCTGCGGCGCAGCATGGAGGACATCTCGCAGGTGTGGGGACATCGCGCACGTCTGGGGACACGGGGACATCCCACAGGTGTGGGGACATCGCACAGGTGTGGGGACACAGGGACATCTCGCAGGTGTGGGGACGTCTCGCAGGTATGGGGACATCCCACAAGTGTGGGGACATTGCACAGGTGTGGGGACACAGGGACATCCCGCAGGTGTGGGGACATCCCGCAGGTGTGGGGGCATCCCACAAGTGTGGGGACATCTCACAGGTGTAGGGACACGGGGACATCTCGCAGGTGTGGGGACATCTTCCAGGTGTGGGGACATCGCGCACATCTGGGGACACGGGGACATCTCACAGGTGTGGGGACACGAGGACATCCCACAAGTGTGGGGACATCTCACAGGTGTGGGGACACGGGGACATCTCACAGGTGTGGGGGCATCTTGCAGGTGTGGGGACATCGCGCACATCTGGGGACACGGGGACATCTCACAGGTGTGGGGACACAGGGACATCTCACAGGTGTGGGGACATCTTGCAGGTGTGGGGACATCGCGCACATCTGGGGACACGGGGACATCTCACAGGTGTGGGGACACGGGGACATCCCGCAGGTGTGGGGACATCTCGCAGGTGTGGGGACACAGGGACATCTCGCAGGTGTGGGGACACGGGGACATCTCACAAGTGTGGGGACACGGGGACATCCCACAAGTGTGGGGACATCTCACAGGTGTGGGGACACGGGGACATTCCGCAGGTGTGGGGACATCTCACAGGTGTGGGGACACGGGGACATCTCACAGGTGTGGGGACATGGGGACATCCCGCAGGTGTGGGGACATCTCACAGGTGTGGGGACATGGGGACATCTCGCAGGTGTGGGGACATGGGGACATCTCGCAGGTGTGGGGACGTCGCGCAGGTG
Source organism: Columba livia (assembly GCF_036013475.1). Classification (NCBI taxonomy): domain Eukaryota; kingdom Metazoa; phylum Chordata; class Aves; order Columbiformes; family Columbidae; genus Columba; species Columba livia. The sequence goes on along the minus strand of NC_088629.1, from coordinate 1,907,706 downwards.
ACGTTGGTTTGGTGACTCCAAGGTTCAGTGATCCCGCGGGTTGGTGACTCTGAGGTTCGGTGATCCCTTGGTTTGGTGGCTCCGAGGTTCCATGATCCCTTGGTTTGGTGACTCTGGGGCTCCATGATCCCTCGGTTTGGTGACTCCGAGGTTCCGTGATCCTCGGTTTGGTGACTCTGGGGCTCCATGATCCCTCGGTTTGGTGACTCTGAGGCTCCATGATCCCTCGGTTTGGTGACTCTGAGGCTCCGTGATCCCTCGGTTTGGTGACTCTGGGGCTCCATGATCCCTCAGTTTGGTGACTTTGAGGTTCCGTGATCCTCGGTTTGGTGACTCTGAGGCTCCATGATCCCTCGGTTTGGTGACTCTGAGGCTCCGTGATCATCGGTTTGGTGACTCCGAGTTCTGTCCCCAGGACCAGGCCAGCCTGGAGTCGGAGCGGCAGCGGATCGGCGCGGTGCTGCGGAACCTGCAGCGGGAGCTGGAGGAGAGCACGGAGGAGACGGGGCACTGGCGGGACCTGTTCCAGAAGAACAAGGACGAGCTCCGCGCCGCCAAGCAGGAGTGGGTGCCAGGCTGGGCTTTGGGGGGTCCAGCCGCCTGTGAGCATCGTTAGTGCGGAGCTCGTTAAAACGAGCCGGCGGCTGGGATGGGGCTGGAGCGCAAGTGTGATGGGAGCGGCTGAGGGACCCAAGGAAACGGCCTCAAGTTGCGCCAGGGGAGGGTGAGGTTGGAAATTTGGGAGAATTTCTTCCCAAAAGAGTTGTTGGGTGTTGGAACAGGTGAAGTTGTGGAGTCACCATCCCTGGAGGGTTGGACAGACGGACATGAGGTTCTCAGGATATGGGGCAGTGCCGGGGTGGGTTATGGTTGGACTTCGTGATGTGGAGGGTCTTGTCCAACCAAAATGGTGATTCCATGATCATGGAAGGGTTTGGGTTGGGAGGGACCTTCAAAGACCATCTAGTCATGGGCAGGGACATCCCCAACCAGACCAGGGACATCCCCAACTGATCAGGGACATCCAGCCAGACCAGGGACATCCAACCAGACCAGGCTGCTCAGAGCCACATCCAACCTGACCTTGGGTGTTCTCAGGGATGGGGCATCAACCACCTCCCTGGGCAACCTGGGCCAGAGTCCCCACCCTCAGCATCACAAATAGAGATTGGAGATGGGATCTTGGGGACAATTTCTTCCCCAAAGGGCTGTGGGGCATTGGAACAGGCTGCCCAGGGCAGTGCTGGAGTCACCATCCCTGGAGGGTTGGACAGACAGACATGAGGTTCTCAGGACATGGGGGAGTGCTAGAGTTGGTTTATGGTCGGACTCGATGATCTTGAGGCACTTTCCCAACCAAAACGATTCATTGACTCTCCTCCCTGGGCACGCGGGGGCTCCCGGGGCGCGTGGGGCCAGGGCGCGGGTTCGGTGTCCCCATCGTGCCCCTCCGCAGGCTGCTGCAGGTGAAGCTGGAGCGCGAGGAGCTGGAGGACGAGCTGCGGGAGCTGCGCGAGCGCTTGGCGGCCGCTCGCCAGGAGACGGAGCGGGCGCGGGGCAGAGCGGGGGACCCCGGCGAGCTGGACGCGCTGCGCAAGGTGGGCGAGGCGAGCGCGGGGGGGACCGCGGCGGCACCGACGGTCCCCAAAACACCGACCCCCCGGCATCCCAGGAGCTGCGGGAGGCGCGGGAGCAGCAGCGGGAGCTGGCGGAGCAGCGGCAGAGCCGCGACGAGCAGCTGCGGCAGCGCGAGCAGGAGCTGGCGGCGCTGAGGGACGAGGCGTCCGGACACACCGAGGAGCTGGAGCGGCTGCGCCGGGACCTGCAGCAGCTGCGGGAGGAGCGGGACGAGGCCACCGAGGTGGGCGCAGGACCGGGGGGAGTCGGGTCCAAGCCCACGTTGTCCCCGCGGCTCATCCCGCGGTTGCATTGCAGGCGAAGGCGTCGCTGGAGAGCGCGAGGGCGGCGGCGGAGCAGGCGCGGGGGGCGGCCGAGAGCGGGCGGCGGGAGCTGCAGGAGCAGAACGACGACCTGAGGAAGAAGATCCAGGGGCTGGAGGAGCAGCTGAAGGACTACGAGCGCTTGGGAGAGAGCTGGGAGGGCTCCCAGGCGCGGCTCAAGGACAGAGTCGCCAAGCTGGAGGTGAATGCGGGTGCTGCCGAGCTGCTCCCAGGGTGATGAGAGAGGAATGAGGAAAGGCTGAGGGAGCTGGGGCTCTGGAGCTGGACAAGAGGAGCCTGAGGGGGGACTCATTGCTGGGGATCAAGATGGAAAGGGGCAGTGTCAGGAGGATGGAGCCAGGCTCTTCTGGTGACAACCAGGGACAGGACAAGGGGCAATGGGTGCAAACTGCAACACAGGAGGTTCCGCTGGAAGATGAGAAGCAACTTGTTGGGGTGAGGGTGGCAGAGCCTGGCCCAGGCTGCCCAGGGGGTTGTGGAGTCTCCTTCTGTGCAGACATTCCAACCCGCCTGGACACCTTCCTGTGTAACCTCATCTGGGTGTTCCTGCTCCGGGGGGATTGCACTGGATGGGCTTTTGGGGTCCCTTCAACCCTGACACTCTGGGGTTCAGTGTGAGCAGCTTCATCCCCTCCTGTCACCCGTTGTCCCCGCAGGCCGAGCGGCGGCAGCTGGAGGAGTCGCTGGGGGAGGCCGGGCAGCGGGAGCAGGAGCTGTGCGCGGCGCGGCGGCAGCGGGAGGAGGCGGAGCGGGCGCTGGCGCGGCTGGCGCAGGAGCAGCGGGAGCTCAGCGCCGCAGTGCAGGACGAGCGGCGGCACAAGGAGCAGCTGCAGCGCAGCCGGGACGAGCTGGAGGAGCAGAAGCGGCTGCTTGATCGCACCACCCAGAAGCTCAATAAAGAGGTTTGGAGGATACCTGGTCACTCCCCGATGTCCCCAGAGGCTCCATAAAGCCACACTGTCCCCAGGGATCGGTCCCCTAGTGTCCCAAGGGTGTTCCCTGTCCCTGCTCAGTCTGGTGGGGCAGCCACCCTCTCGGTGACACTCCTGAGCTCATGGGGCAGAAATGTCCCCACTATGGGCATCTTGTCCCCACTTAGGCCCATCAGCTCGCGACAGGGTGGTCACCAGCTGTCCCCAGTTGTCCCCTGAGCTGTCCCCAGTTGTCCCCTGAGCTGTCACCAATTGTCCCATGAGCTGTCCCCAACTCCTGAGCTGTCCCTGGGTCCTGAACTGTCTCCAGTTGTCCCCTGAGCCATCCCCAGCCCCTGAGCTGTCCCAAACTGTCCCCTGAGCCATTCCCAGCTCCTGAGCTGTCCCAAGCTGTCCCTTGAGCTGTCCCTGGGTCCTGAGCTGTCCCCAATTGTCCCCTGAGCCATCCCCAGCCCCTGAGCTGTCCCCAGCTGTTCCCTGAGCTGTCCCTGGGTCCTGAGCTCTCACCAATTGTCCCCTGAGCTGTCCCCAACTCCTGAGCCATCCCCAACCATCCCCTGAGCCATCCCCAGACCCTGAGCTGTCCCCAGTTGTCCCCTGAGTTGTCCCCAACTGTCCCCTGAGATGCCCCCAGCCCCTGAGCTGTCCCTGGGTCCTGAGCTCTCACCAATTGTCCCCTGAGCTGTCCCTGTCCCCTGAGCCATCCCCAGCCCCTGAGCTGTCCCCAACTGTCCCCTGAGCTGTCCTTGGGTCCTGAGCTCTCACCAATTGTCCCCTGAGCTGCCCCCAACTCCTGAGCTGTCCCCAACTGTCCCCTGAGCTGTCCCTGGGTCCTGAGTTCTCACCAGTTGTCCCCTGAGCTGTCCCTGGGTCCTGAGCTGTCCCCAACCACCCCCTGAGCCATCCCCAGCCCCTGAGCCGTCCCAAACTGTCCCCTGAGCTGTCCCTGTGTCCTGAGCCATTCCCAGCCATCCCCTGAGCCATCCCCAGCCCCTGAGCCGTCCCAAACTGTCCCCCGAGCCATCCCCAGCCGTCCCCTGAGCCGCCCGCGCTCCGCACAGCTGGAGCAGATGTCGCAGGAGTCGCAGCGCTCGCTGGCCGCGCTGCGGGCGCAGCTGGACGAGTTCCGCGACAAGTCGCGCAAGGAGCTGGCGGAGGCGCAGAAACAAGCCCAGGAGCGCGGCGCCGAGCTGGAGAGCGCGCGGCTCGGCACCGGGCGCCTGCAGGACGAGGTGGGTCCCGCCACGTCCCCACCGCGGGGGTGACGCGGGGACGCGGTGCGACACGGGGCCGCGGTTTCGGCGCAGGTGGCGCGGCTGAAGCAGGCGCTGCAGGAGCAGCAGGCGCAGCGGGACAGCGCGCAGCTGGACAAGGAGCTGCTGCTGCAGCGGCTGCAGGGGCTGGAGCAGGAGCTGGAGAAGCGGCAGCGCGGGCAGGATGAGCGCTCACGGCACGCCAGGGTGATGGAGGTGGGGACGGCACCCCAAAATCCCCTGCGCCCCAAATCTCCCACATCCCAAATCCCCCCCCCACCAAATCCCCTGCACCCCAAATCCCCTGCACCCCAAATCCCCTGCGCCCCAACTGCCTGCGCCCCAAATCCCCTGCACCCCAATCACCTGCTCCCCCAATCCCCTGCACCCCAATCCCCTGCACCCCAACCGCCTGCTCCCCAAATCCCCTGCACCTCAACCCCCTGCTCCCCCCAACCCCCTGCTCCCCCCAACCCCCTGCACCCCCAAATCCCCTGCACCCCAACCACCTGCTCCCCCAAATCCCCTGCACCCCCAAATCCCCTGCACCCCAACCGCCTGTTCCCCAAATCCCCCACACTCCCAAATCCCCTGCACCCCAAATCCCTTGCACCCCAACTGCCTGCCCCCCAAATCCCCTGCAACCCAAATCCCCTGCATGCCAAATCCCCTGCACCCCAACCACCTGCTCCCCAAAATCCCCCCACCCCCAAATCCCCTGCACCCCCAAATCTCCCACATGCCTGAACTTCCTGCACCCCCAAGTCCCCTGAACCCCAAATCCCAATCCCATCCCATCTCTGCCCACTGTCCCTTGGGCGCTGGGTACACGGGAGGTGTCCCACCCCACCCCACCCCATCCCATCCCATCGAATCCCATCCCATCCCATCCCATCTCTGCCCACTGTCCCTTGGGTGCTGGGTGCACGGGGCGTGTCCCACCCCATCTCATCCCATCTCTGCCCACTGTCCCTTGGGTGCTGGGTGCATGGGGGGGCTCCCATCCCACCCCATCCCACCCCATCCCACCCCATCCCATCCCACCCCATCCCATCCCACCCCATCCCATCCCTGCCCACTGTCCCTTGGGTGCTGGGTGCACAGGGGGGCTCCCATCTCATCCTATCCCATCCTATCCCATCATCACCCCCGGGGTGTCCCCAGCCCCCCGTGTCCCCCCCCGTGTCCCCCCAGCTCCGCTGACCCCCATGTGTGTGCAGGAGAAGGCCAAGCGGCTGGAGGAGGAGCTGGAGGAGGAGAAGGCGACGGTGGAGCTGCTGACGGAGCGGGTGACGCGCAGCAGGGACCAGGTACGGACGGGGGGTCCCCAGAACATGGGGGTGTCCCCCAGAACTCAGGGGTGTCCCCCAAACCCGGGGGTATCCCCCAAACCCAAGGGTGCAACAGCAGAACCCGCCGGCTCGGGGCAAACAGCACCAGGACCCCCATAGTCGGTACAACCTGAGTTCAAACCGCCTTAATGAGTCATTAAAAATAAACGAACCAACCAAGCGGACAAAAAAAAAAAAGGGATAAAAAGAAAAGAGAAACGGAACAAAACAAGGAGAAAAGAAATCCCGGTGTTGCAGGGTGAGGTTTGTGTTTGTGCAGGAGCTCGGGGTGTAAATCACCCGCGGCTCGGGCTCTCCCGCCCCATTAACCCACCTGCTAATTACCTTCAAAGCTGGAGCCGCTGGCTGAGCCCTGCGCGGGCGGAGCTGCCGGCGCTGGGATTCACTGGGCTGTGCTGGGATTCACTGGGCTGTGCTGGGATCCCAGGACCTGGTAGCACTGGGATTCACTGGGCTGTGCTGGGATCCCAGGACCCGGTGGAACTGGGATTCACTGGGCTGTGCTGGGATCCCTGGACCCGGTGGCACTGGGATTCACTGGGCTGTGCTGGGATTCGCTGGGGTGTGCTGGGATCCCAGGACCTGGTAGCACTGGGATTCACTGGGCTGTGCTGGGATTCACTGGGCTGTGCTGGGATCCCAGGACCTGGTATCACTGGGATTCACTGGGCTGTGCTGGGATTCACTGGGCTGTGCTGGGATCCCTGGACCCGGTAGCACTGGGATTCACTGGGCTGTGCTGGGATTCACTGGGCTGTGCTGGGATCCCAGGACCTGGTAGCACTGGGATTCACTGGGCTGTGCTGGGATCCCAGGACCCGGTGGCACTGGGATTCACTGGGCTGTGCTGGGATTTACTGGGGTGTGCTGGGATCCCTGGACCCGGTAGCACTGGGATTCACTGGGGTGTGCTGGGATTCACTGGGGTGTGTTGGGATTTACTGGGGTGTGTTGGGATTTACTGGGGTGTGCTGAGATCCCTGAACCTGGTGGCACTGGGATTCACTGGGGTGTGCTGGGATTCACTGGGCTGTGCTGGGATTCACTGGGCTGTGCTGGGATCCCTGGACCCGGTGGCACTGGGATTCACTGGGCTGTGCTGGGATTCACTGGGGTGTGCTGGGATCCCTGGACCCGGTAGCACTGGGATTCACTGGGCTGTGCTGGGATCCCTGGACCCGGTGGCACTGGGATTCACTGGGCTGTGCTGGGATCCCAGGGCCTGGTAGCACTGAGATTTACTGGGATCCTAGGGTGGCACCGGGATTTACTGGGATCCTGGGACCCAGTAGCACTGGGATTTACTGGGATCCCAGGACCCGGTAGCACTGGGATTTACTGGGATCCCGGAACCCAGTAGCACTGGAATTTACTGGGATTCTAGGGTGGCACTGGGATTTACTGGGACTTACTGGGATCCCAGGACCCAGTAGCACTGGGATTTACTGGGATTTACCGGGATCCCAGGACCTGGCAGTACTGGGATTTACTGGGATCCCAGGACCCAGTAGCACTGGGAATTACTGGGATCCTAGGGCAGCACTGGGATTTACTGGGATCCCAGGACCTGGCAGTACTGGGATTTACTGGGATCCTGGGACCCAGTAGCACTGGGATTTATTGGGATCCCAGGATCTGTTGGCACTGGGATTTATTGGGATCCCAGGACCCGGTAGCACCAGGATTTACCCACCGCGGATCAACCCCCTTCTCGCCCGCGGTGCCGGCAGAGCCGCCACCGCCGCCGGCTTCCCCGTCCCAGTCCAACCAGTTTAAACGCTCCGGCGGAGCAAAAGCTGCAGCGCTGGTCCCCGGCCGCTCGCCAGAATTCCCCTGGGAAGGAACCAAACTCCTCTCGTTGGGGGTTTCGGTGTCACCGAGCGCTGTGCTGGTGTCACCAAGTGTCACCGTGTCCCCGTCCCCAGCTGGACCAGCTGCGCGCGGAGCTGCTGCAGGAACGATCCGGGCGCCAGGACCTGGAGTGCGACAAGGTCTCTCTGGAGCGGCAGGTGAGGGGACGCGGCGCGGTTTTGGGGCAAAATGGGGGGTTTTTTGGCCAACAAGAGCAGAAACGGAGGAGCCAGGTTGGGGACAAGCATTGCGGCGGCTCCCGACCCCGATGGCCCCCGGCACGTCCCCGTCTCCGGTCTCGCCTCGTGTGCCAGCGCCTAATTGCCGTTATATAACCCGGCTCGTTACGGCTCCTCCTTGGGAAATGGGTTTCGGGGCCCTGACTCACCACCCGGGTTTACATAAGGGCGGCTGGGTGCCAGGAGCCCCGCGGGGTGACGGGGGCGGCTTTGGGGTGTCCCCTCCTCCCTGGGAGCCCCGTGGGGTGACGGGGATGGTTTTTGGTGTCCCCGTCCCCGCAGAACAAGGAGCTGAAGAGCCGCTTGGCCAGCGCCGAGGGGCTGCAGAGACCCAGCGGCAACGTCCCGCAGCTGGAGGCGCGGGTGCAGGAGCTGCAGGAGCGGCTGCAAGCGGAGGAGAGGTACTGTCCCCCATGTCCCCCGTGTCCCCTGTGTCCCCCGGAGCCTTCGGCCTCACCAGGGCCCACCCAACCCATGGTTTGCCGCAGGGAGAAGAGCACCCTGCTGTCCTCCAACCGCAAGCTGGAGCGGAAGGTGAAGGAGCTGAGCATCCAGATCGAGGACGAGCGACAGCACGTCAGCGACCAGAAGGACCAGGTTGGGGACATGGGGACACCCAGGGGACCCTAGGGATGCTCGTCACTCATCCCACGGGACTCATTGCGTGTCCCCGCAGCTGAGCCTGCGGGTGAAGGCGCTGAAGCGGCAGGTGGACGAGGCGGAGGAGGAGATCGAGCGGCTGGAGGGGGCGCGGAAGAAGGCGCAGCGGGAGCTGGAGGAGCAGCAGGAGCTCAACGAGCAGCTCCAGAACCGCGTTACGGCGCTGGAGAAGGAGGCCTGGTAGGGAACGCCACACTGGGGGGATCCCAGCCGTGTCCCCAGCACAGCGGGTGACCCCTCTCGTCCCTCCCCAGGCGCAAAGCCGCCCGCTCGGCGGCCGATTCGTCCCTGCGCGACGAGCCGCTGAGCTCGGACGAGGAGTCCGACAGCGCCTACGGCCCGTCCTCCATCGCCTCGCTGCTCAACGAGCCCACCCTGCAGACCAGCTCCTGCTGACCCCCCCCGCACGGACAGAAACTCTCCTGGATGCACCAGCGTGAAGGACGGTGCCGGAAAAACACCGGCACCCCCATTCTGTCCGGCACCTTCGTCTCCATACGGGTCTTGGGGTGTTTGCGCCGGGGGAGCTGCTCCCCATGGCCGCTGTCCCCCTCAAGTCACCAGCTCCCCAACGGGGCTCCCGGAGGGCCGGGTTGTTTTGTGTCCCCCTCTCCGTCCCCCTCGAGCGCTGTTTGAAATAAACCCCGGCGTTTTGGCGCCCGTGGCTCGTCGTGCGTGGCACCGCGTTCCTTCCCCGCTCTGCTGGATCTGGCCTGGAGATAAATCTTCGTTATCGCTAATTAACGAGGATGGGAGCCTTGCCAGCTGCTAATTAGCGCCATTGCGGTGATTGGCAGGTGGTTACTGCCGTTCCCCTCCGTGGCCTCGAGCGGGGCTGGGACGCTGCCCGGGGACCCGGCCAGTCCTGGCCCTGCTGCCTCAGTTTCCCCTCCCGTGCCCCGGTGATGTTGAACCAGCGGGGAGGGACACGGTGACAACAGCGGTGACAAACCCATCCGCTCTGCGGTCAGCGCTGTCCCCGCGTCACCAGCGCCGAGGGCCGTGCCCGGCACCCACGGCGTCCCCCCCGCGGCCAAACCAGCCCGGCACAACCGGTTCTGCTCCTCCCGGACACGCGTGTCGCAGCCGAGGTCAACCGCTGTCCCCACCCCGTGCCTCAGTTTCCCCAGCGGCTGCTCGGCCCGGCGAGGCTGCCGGGGACCCGCTGTGCCTCAGTTTCCCCTGCGGGTACCATGGTGACGGGGTGGGGGGCCCTGGGGTGCATCTTCCATCCCAAACACCCCCCCCGGCACAGGGTGTTCCCAGCGCCGGGCCGGCCGTGAGCCTGAGGCCAGTTGAGCTCATCACACCGGTGCGTGGCGGTCGGTGCCACCAGCGCGGCACAGGGGCTGCGGCACCCACCGGGCTCAGCCGCGGTGCCCCCGTGGCTCTGGGTGGGGACACCCCAGCGTATTGGGGGACGGGGGGGCAGGCCCGGCAGCACAACTTTGGCACAGCTCTGGTGTTGTTTGGCACAGGTTTGGCAGAGTTTTCACACGAGTCTTGCAGAGGTTTTGCACAGCTTTTTGCACGGCTTTTGCATGGTTTTTGCACACTTTGGCACGGCTTTTGCATGGTTTTGCACAGGTTTTACATGGGGTTTTTTGCACGGTTTTGCATAGTTTGGCACGCTTTTTTGCATGGGTTTGGCACAGTGTTCTGCACGGGCTTGCACGGTTTGGCACGCGTATTGCACCGTTTTTGCACGGGTTTTGCAGTTTTTGCACGATTTCACACGGTTTTGCACCGATTTTACAGACCTTTCCCAACTTTTGCACGGTTTTGCACGGTTTTTGCACGGTTTTCCCAGCTTTTGCACGCTTTCCACCCCCCTCCGCACGGTCCCGCTGCCCGGCCCCGCCTTTGGGGCGCCAAGGGCGCTGTGGGCGTGGTCAAAGCGGGCGGGCGTGGCCACACAAGGGGTGTGATCACTGAGTGGGCGTGTCTGTGGGCGGGGCATGGGCGGGGCCGTATAAAAGCGGCGGCGGCGGCGGGTCCCGGCAGTCGCGGCGGGGCCATGAACGGGCGGAACGGTTGGTGCGCGGTGCTGGACGTGCGGCCCCACGGCGAGAGCCCGGTGAGACGCGACCCCCCGGTCCCCTGCGACCCCCCGCTTCCCCTCAGGCCGCCCCGACCCCTCCCCGGTCCCATCTTCCCCCTCCGGTGCCCGCGGGGGGTCCCGGGATTTGCGTCCGGGGAGCGGGACTGAGCCCCCCGGGCACCCCGCGTCGCCCCCCGATGTCGCTCCCTGTCCCGTCCCGCAGCCCAGGGGACTGTCGGGGGTTTGGGGGACCCCGCAGCCCCTCTTGCCCCCGGGGGCTCATCGCCAGGATCACAACCCGGTTGGGGCTCGGTGACCCCGCTGGAGTTTGGGGACAGCAGAGCGCACCCAGGGACACCCCAATGTCGGGGACCCATCGTGCTTACGGCACCTCCCAGGAATCCCATCCCGCGCCGTCGTTGAGCCGTCCCCAAAAACATCGCTTTTGGGGTGACGCCGCGGTGGCGGGAGCGGCGCGGCCGCTTTGGCGCTTCCCCCTTGGGTTTCATCAGGCCCTGGCGCTTCTCCCCAACATTATCGTTGGGTTTTCTTGTCGCCGTCAGCGGCCGGGCCACCGCCATGGGGACAAGCGCAGGGTGGGGCTGGCAGCGCCCCAAAGCCAACCCAGCGCCGCGACCCCGTTTCCCCACCGAGGGGGCGAAACCGGCGGCGATTCGGCTCTTCGCTCCGGTTGCGGCGGCCGGAGGGATCCCCCAAAGGCGGCGGCGAAGGCAGAACCACCGCGGCGGCGCTTGGTCGCCGGTGCTCGCCCGGCTCCCCAACCCGAGCTCAGCCGGGTGACTCAGCTCTGAGTCTCCTTAGGAGAGTCCTAATTCATCCCAGCCTTATAAGGAGCGATTGCAAAGCCAGGCTCGTTTGGCTAATGGGTTATTACGGTGATAAGCGCATCTGTAACGCTGGCGATTCCAAACACCGGAGCTGTTTGCTGCTGATCCTTCGCGATACCCTCCGGGTCAGGTCAGGCCTGTTCTTATTGAGCCGTCGGGACAGACGGACGGACCGAGCGCCTTCCCCGCGGTTGCAAAATGCCGGCGTCGGGTCCTGGGCCGGTGCCGCCTCCGCCCGGGATGCGGTTGGGGTTTCCCTTTCCCTCCCTCCTGGTTGGACCCAAAGGGTCCCTGAGCTGGTGGCACGGGGCCGGATGACCCTTGGGGTGCACGGTGGGGGTGTTAACGCAGCGTTTTCGGTACAAGGTGGGTTTTTCCACGCAAAAAAAGAGCACAATGCTCTCCATCCTCTCCCCAGCACCGGCCACGTCGCCAAACCCCTTTGCTTCCCCAGAAAATACCAGACGGCGCCCAAAACCTGCTGCCCCCCCCATTGCCGCGGCTGGAAACGGCAGAGCAGGTTCTAACCCCGGCCTCGGGCTCTTTATGAGCATTTCCCGTGCCCAAAAAGCTGGTTTTCTGCAGAGAACCCGGCGTGCTGGCGAGGAGGAGGATGGAGCCGGCGGAGCCTTCCCCGCCAGCATTTGCATGGCTGGTTTCCTGGTTGGAGCCGAGTTTGGCAGCGCCGGTGCCGGTCGGGGAGGCAGCGGCTGCTCTTTGTGTTGGCTGGAGAGGGGGAGTTTAACCAGGAGTAGGGTGGGTTTTGGGGGTCCCATGAGTCAGAAAGCTGCGTGGGGCTGGGAACACCAGGTCGGGGTGTGTGTAACAAAGGGACCGCGGTGCTGCCGGTGGTTTCTCCGGCATCTCCGCATCGCCGTGGTTCATGCCGGGAGTTCTTGCACCGTGGAGCCTTCCGGCTGCTTATTTTCTTACCGAAGTTTCCAGCTCCCACCATTCCCCGCAGCAGAAGCCGCAGGCACGCAGCCGGTTCAACGCCGCCGAGCCCGAGCGGAGTTTCTCCCGGCTAATTGCCTTAACGAGGGGCCGCGCTGTTGGGATCCGTGGGAGGGCTCCCCGGCCCGGTGCGAGCGGCGTACGCGCCGTATTTTGGAAACAAGCGGGCGGCGTGTCGAGACTTGGGCGGCGCGGGGTGAAGGCAGAAACACCTTGACGTCGCTTTTGGAGAGCGGGAGGCTGACGTGGCCGGGGTGTGACGAGGGGCGGGTGACGGCGCTGCCGCGGCCCCGGTGTGCGCGGACAATGAGCGGCGGCCGCCCGGGTGACACCGAGGTCTGCGTGGGGACGATGAGTGGCAACCACCTGGGTGACACTGAGGTCTGTGTGGGGATGATGAGCCCCGGGTGACACTGAGGTCTGTGTGGGGACAATGAGCGGCGGCCGCCCGGGTGGCACTGAGGTCTGTGCGGGGACAATGAGCGGCAATCACCTGGGTGACACTGAGGTCTGTATGGGGACGATGAGCAGCAACCACCTGGGTGACACTGAGGTCTGTGTGGGGACCATGAGCGGTGGCTGCCCAGGTGACACCAAGGTCTGTGTGGGGACGATGAGTGGCAGGAGACACCAAGGTCTGCATGGGGACCATGAGTGGCAACTGCCCGGGTGACACCGAGGTCTGCGTGGGGACCATGAGTGGCGGGTGACACCGAGGTCCGTGTGGGGACAATGGGCAGCGGGTGACACCGAGGTCCGTGTGGGGACCATGAGCAGCGGCCGCCCTGGTGACACCGAGGTCTGCGTGGGGACGATGAGTGGTGGCCGCCCAGGTGACACCGAGGTCTGTGTGGGGACCATGAGCGGCGGCCACCTGGGTGACACCGAGGTCCATGTGGGGACCATGAGTGGCGGGTGACACCGAGGTCTGTGTAGGGATGACAAGCGGCAGGTGACACCGAGGTCTGTGTGGGGACGATGAGCGGCGGGTGACACCGAGGTCTGTGTGGGGACAATGGGCGGCGGGTGACACCGAGGTCTGCGTGGGGACCATGAGCGGCGGCCACCCGAGTGACACCGAGGTCCGTGTGGGGACCATGAGTGGCGGGTGACACCGAGGTCTGCGTGGGGACCATGAGCGGCAACCGCCCGGGTGACACCGAAGTCTGCGTGGGGCGCACGGTGCCGCAGTCAGGGAGTTTTGGGGTGTTTTGCGCATCTTTAGGCATCTTGGTTAACGCCGCGCAGGCTGTGGCTCCAACTTTATGACGTTGCTGACCCAGCTGGGGCTAAAAAAAGAGCTTTTAGGAGTTATAAACCTCAAATTTGTGTCTTATTTTAGGAGAGCGTGAAGGTGCTGCGGCTGACGCTGCCCAATGACCTCCCGGGCGAGCGGCGCGAGCAGGCGAAGCAGAAGGTGGGTGTCCCCGCGGCGCCGTTCGGGGTGGAAAACGCACATTCTGGGGTGATTTAGGAAGGGGGGAACGAGTAAAGGATCAGTCGCTTTATGCTTTACGAATGGAAAACTCACCCGCGGGTCTGTTAAACGCTTGGGTGCGGGTTCCCCGGTGAAAGCGCGCGGTGCTGGTTTGGCCGGTCTCACCTCTCGGCGGGTTCGGTGTCTCCGCAGCCGGTGGGCAAAGCCTTCGCCATGGTGGCCAACAGATCCAGCAACGGGCACTCCCTGGCCTCCGAGTGCATCAAATCCAACGACGGCGACGAGGAGATCATCAAGGTACCGTCCGCGGCTTCGGTGGTTGGTGATTAGGGCTGGCAAAATGGGTTTGGTTGACGTTTGGGTGGGCACCGTTGTGGCGGGATCCACCGGTATCGGGGGGACGCGGCGCAACCCGGGGTTGGGGGACGCGCAGGAGGAGCTTCTGGAAACACTGGGGAAGGTCCGTGGTGATGGAGAAACCCACGGTGTGTCCGTGGGTCTGACCCACGGCCCCGCGGCCCCCCGGGCAGGTTTACCTCAAGGCGCGGGCCGAGGGCGGCGCGAACCACGAGGAGCACGTCAACCAGCTGAAGAGCGAAGTTCGTTACATCCAAGAGGTAATTAACGGCGGCGGAGCGGTGGGGGGGGGTCTGCGCGGCACACGGCGCTCGGGGCGAGGGTCCGGCCGCTGCGCTTCCCCCGGGGCCGGTTTCGATGCCCCGATGCAAACCGAACCCTCTGGTTTGTTGACTTGCCCGCCTAATGGAGCGCCATAAATTAATTCCGCCTGACTAATTGCTCTGCTATATGGACTGAATTTGAAGGGAATTGCGCGCTGCCTTTCCCCCACGGCTGTGCTGGGCGCGGCGAGGAGCCTCTCTCGTTAAAAGGCAGTTGCTTTGGAATGTCTCATCTCCCAGAGCAAACTGGATGAGGAGGATTAACCCTTTGCTGGGGTTTCTGCGGAGCTGCTGGGAAGCGGTGGCGTGCATGGGCTTGGCCTGAGAAAGCGGAGGCAAACATAAGGAAATTGTTATTCGGGTTTGCTCGCATGGGGATTTCAGCACAGCGAGGCGTAGAGCGGCCTCCAGGGCTTTCCTATCATCCTGCTGTCCCAAAACGCAGGTTTTTCCACCCAAAAGCAAGCAGCCCATTGGTGCTGCAGCCCCGGGGGTGTCGCTACCCCGACCCATGCGACCTGCAGCGTTTTATTCTCCGCGTGATCCTTCCCGCTCCTGCGGCTTCGGCTCTTCCCATTGAGCTTCCCCGCAGCGCCTCGGATGCAAACGGGTTTCCAAAGGGCCCGTTTAGCAAAAGCCGGGCTCAACTTAAGCCCGGCCTAGCCGCACAGGGGCCCGCTGGGAACGGCGGGACCAGAGAACAGGGCAAACCAGTAAGTCGTGGCGGCGGCACCGGTGCGCCGTGCTTGGGGACGTCTCAATCAATGGGATCATGGATCGCTGTGCCTGCGTTATAGGCTTGATCGCTGGCTTAAGAGCCGCGCATTGTGTCCTTTGTCCCTTGTCCCTTCGCTATGACCGTCTCAAACCCATGGGCAGGAATGAAGCTCTGAAACAGGTCGCGGCAGCGTCCGTAACAGCCGGTAAACGTTCCCCGGGCTCTGACTAATCCGAGCGAGTCCGGACGGCGCGAAAAATCATCAGCAGCGCTTTTTGTGCTATTGAATCAGATTATTTTAGCGTTGAATTCCGGCGGGCTGGCCGAGCGGCCCCGTTCGCGCGCCGGCCCCGCGCAGCCCCAGCTAAACTGCCTTGCCTTTGCCAGGCTAGAAGTTCTTTGAAGAAGCTGCGGGAAGACTTAAGTAGTAAACTTGAGAGCAGACAAGGAGATAAGCAGCACGCACAGGTAACGGGAGCGCTCCCGGGGGCCGTTGGCTCGTTCGAAACGCGGCCGGAAAGCGGTAGAAGGGGCCTTAACCGCGCGGGTGCCGTTGGGATCGGGAGCCTCGCACGAGCCGGCCGCACGTGCTTTTGCATGTTGCTCGGCGGGGAAAAACCCCGTCGGTGGCGAGCGGTTGTGGCGCCCCGGCTGCGTCCATCTGTCTGTCTGTCCTCTGCGTCCGTAGGTCGTGATGGAGGAGCAGAATGGGAGCTGGTCGTGCCCCGACTCCTGGGAGGAGGAGGTATGGAGCTAAGCGGAGAGTGGAAAGGAATAGCTTGGGAATAGCTTGGGAATAGCTTAGGAATAGCTTGGGAATAGCTTGGAAATAGCTTGGGAATAGCTTGGGAATAGCTTGGAAATAGTTTAGGAATAGCTTGGGAATAGCTTGGAAATAGCTTGGGAATAGTTTAGGAATAGCTTGGGAATAGCTTGGGAATAGTTTGGAAATAGCTTGGGAATAGCTTAGGAATAGCTTGGGAATAGCTTGGAAATAGCTTGGGAATAGCTTAGGAATAGTTTGGAAATAGCTTGGGAATAGTTTAGGAATAGCTTGGAAATAGTTTAGGAATAGCTTGGAAATAGCTTGGGAATAGCTTAGGAATAGCTTGGAAATAGTTTAGGAATAGCTTGGGAATAGCTTGGAAATAGCTTGGGAATAGTTTAGGAATAGCTTGGGAATAGCTTGGGGATAGTTTGGAAATAGCTTGGGAATAGCTTAGGAATAGCTTGGGAATAGCTTGGAAATAGCTTGGAAATAGTTTAGGAATAGCTTGGAAATAGCTTAGGAATAGCTTGGAAATAGCTTGGAAATTGCTTGGAAATAGTTTAGGAATAGCTTGGAAAAGCTTAGGAATAGCTTGGAAATAGCTTGGAAATTGCTTGGAAATAGTTTAGGAATAGCTTGGAAATAGCTTGGGAACAGCTTGGAAATAGCTTAGGAATAGTTTAGGAATAGCTTGGAAATAGCTTAGGAATAGCTAGGAAATAGCTAGGAAATAGCTAGGAAAGAAATAGTTGAGTCCGGGATCTCCCTCCCAGGAGGGAATTTGAGATGCATTCAGTGTGGCAGCAAACCAGGGTCTTTTCATCAGGCTCGGATCAGAATTCCAGCCCCAAAAGTGGGGTTTTAAACCCAGGAATCCTCGACTGTTTCCCTGCGCCGGGCGGGGGTTTCGGGCTGGGTGGCCACGGCCCCGCTTGCCACCGTGGGGTTTCAGGTTGCCCAAGCGCGCTCGGGGTGGCATCCGCCTTGGCGGGCCACCAAAGGCAACCGTGTGCCTCCCCGGCGGGGTTGGCAGCTGCCACCGGCGTGGGCGGTGAGAACGGCTGTCTTTGTCACGCCGGGGAGCGCCGTTTGGCACGCCGGGTCACCAGCCCGCGCCACGGGGGGCTCTTTGGTTCGTGCCGCCCGCTCAGCCCGGTTCGGTCCCATCTCCGCAGGAGGACGAGTGCTCCGGGGAGGACGTGGAGAAGATGCGGCACACGGCAAAGAGGCTGTTGGCCAAACTGCAGGAGGCCGAGCGGCGCCATCGCTTGGAACAACAAGCCTTCGAGGTGCGTCCTCGGCCGGGAAAGCAGGATGGGGCATTCACATCATTGGGTTTTCCCTTTTGGAGAAGTGGGACCCAGCCGGACCCCCAAAACTCCTCCACATTACCCAGAGGGGTCTGCAGACACAAACCTTTCCCAGTTCAAAAATGACACCCCATAAAAGCACCAGCGGCGCTGCGAGGGGTCCCCCCAATCTCTACCAGGCTGGTGCGCAAGAGGGAGGTTTTGTGGGTTGTGGGGTGTCCCCATGGGAGCCAGTTCCCTGGGCTTTAGGGTGCGCAGGAGCTTGGCCGCTCCACCTATGGGGTGCATTGGGGGGCGAGTGACCAGCCGGAGCCACCACGCGGGTCCCCTCGCCCGCTGTGTGACGCTGGCAGAGCCACCGCCTTCAATCCTGCAGCCGCAGTGATTAATTGTCCCCGTGGGTGCGTGTCCTGGTGACGGCTCCCAGCCCGGATGGGCTGGGCCAGACCGCGTCACCCGGTGTTGGTGGCAGTGGTGACATCCCTGGTGACATCCTGCCCCACAGACCAAACTGGTCCCGGCCAGCCCGGGGGGTTCCGGGGATGGCGTCCCCGGGGGAAGTGGCTTTGAGCCGGAACCGCTTCCTCCGGCGTGGGGACGTTCACCTGCTGGCATGTACCCCCAGGACATCTGTCCTTGTGTCTGGTTTGGTGGCATTTTGGGGTCCGAAATCCCCCAGCTGCGGGACGCCGTGGGGGGCACATTTGGTGGTTGTTGATCCAGATGTTCTCAATGTGGTTATCCTGCGGACCCACGGGGACACCCGTGTCCCCTCTCAGCTCCACGGCTTCGGGGCTGAGAACAAACACATCTCGCATTCGAGGAGCCGTCGCGGCCGCGGCGTTTCGGCACCGGCTCCTTTGAAGCGGGAGCTCTCCGCCGCGGCTCCTCTCCCTTCGGAGCGCCCGCGGTTTTGGGGAGCGAGGGTCGGGGTGAAGCCGCCGCAGAACGTCCCCGGGTGGAAGGGACCCACGGGGTTGGTGTCATTGGCAGCGGACGGTGTCGCGGTACCAGGAGGACGCGGAGCGCGCGGGCTCGGCGCTGCGGCGAGCGGAGCAGAGCGCGGCCGAGAAGGAGCTGCAGGTGGAGGAGCTGCAGAGGCTGCTGGCGGGGATGGAGAAGGTACCGGCGCTCCGGGGCGATCGAGAAAGCAGGGCAGGGCTCACGGAGGGTTTGACTTCCAACCGGGTTTAACCGGGAACGGCTGCAAAGCCGCTGTTTAGACTCAGGTCTAGAACATCTGGTGGGTCTGTGCGAAGTGTCCGGGGAGGAGCGTGCGGTCCAGCCGCCCCGTTCCGCTCACGGGGGCAGCAACACAACGTCCACCCCGTTTCTATTATTGCTTTATAAAGTCATAAATCAGCGCGGTGCGAGCGTGGAGCTGCCCAGCCGCTGTGTCCTGGGGGCGACGCAGCGGGACGGGTCTGTCCGTCAGCTCCGCGGCTCCTCTGTCTGTCTGTCCCTTGTGCCTAAAGGCACCGCTGGACTAGAGGATTGGAAAGGACCTCAAAAGATCCAATCCCTAACACTGCTGCAAACGGAGCGGGGATGCCGGGGCCGAGCGGCATCTGTTGCGACTTGTCCCCCGCCACCTCCCCGCGTGTAACTCGGCCTCTCGCTCCCCCGCAGGAGCACAGGAGTTTGCTGCTGAAGATGAAAGAGGGCGAAGCGGAGCTGGCGCGGCTGCGGAGCGTGGAAGGCGACAAGCTCGCCCAACAAGACCGGTGAGGCTCGGCCTCCGGCTCGCCTGCCAACGCCGGAGCAAGCCCACGCCGCCGGCTCGGGCCGGCAGCTGGCTGGGGCATGACTGCACATTCCTGCGCCGGGCGTGCTCGCGCTCCCGCTTGCAAAACAGCGCCCGGCTCCCAGGAGCTGACTCACCCCCAAACACCTCCCGCGGCTTTCGAGATGCGGGGAGCTCGGGGCAGCTCCCGCGGAGCCCATTCTCCACCCCCCCTTCCCTTCCCGCCCGGAATGTCGCATTCCATCCGCCCAGCCGGTATCCCGGTGCTCCGGGGGGTAATTGGCAACGGGTCGTTTCTGGAAGGCCTGGTTTGCGGGCTGACTCTTCCTGCTGTTCCTGTGGTTGCTCGTCTTTGTGGCTCCTGCTTGAAGAGCTTTTGTCTCTGCTTCTCCTTAACCTCGTCTCGCCAAAACATCCCGAGCGTGCGCGGCGGCCGCTAAAGCTGCTCGGGGTGGGCGCTCCGGCTCCGACGGCCTCTGTCCCCTCTATGTCCCCAGGTCGGCGCAGCTGGAGAAGGAGGTGGCGACGCTGCGGGAGAAGATCCACCACCTGGACGACATGCTGAAGAGCCAGCAGCGCAAAGTGCGCCAGATGATCGAGCAGGTGCGGGAGCCGAAAAGCAGAGAGGGAAACGAGGAGGAAAACGTGGAAGCTCGGCCGGAAAGAGCCGCTGGGTTGTGGGGACACAAGTTCCCATTGACCCCGGGGTGATGCGGCACAAGCTGCTGGGTGAAAGGAGAGGAGAATAGAAAAAGGAGTGAAACAGGAGCTGTGTTAAAGGGTTAAATCTCCAACTCCATGAGCTTCTTCACCTCGGGCTTAACTCACAGACTTAATTTGAGGCTTTTTTTGGGCTGGTTTAGCTGCAGTGAATGTGGTGGGTGTTGCCGGGCGGAATGAGCCGCCCTCCTCCCCCGACGCTTCGCCGGCCCCGCCGTGCACCAGCGGGGTTTACAACCGCCGCCAACTCCTTCTCTTGCAGCTCCAGAACTCCAAAACGGTGATTCAGGCCAAAGACGCCGTGATCCAGGAGCTCAAGGAGAGAGTCGCGTACCTGGAGGCCGAGGTGCGTCTCAGCGGGGCCGTTTTGGGGGGCGCGGGGGTTTCTAGAAGGTTTGCTGAACTCCAACCGAGTCCAAAATCACCGCGGCAAAACCCTTTTTGCCCGCAGAGCCGCATTCCAACCTCTCGGGTCGTAGCAAGTATCAAACCATCCTCCTTTTTTAGAGGAAAACGGAGCTTGTGTTGGCGCTTCTGGTGTTTTCTTCCCTCCTGGGTGGCTTGTTTTGGTGATTTCTGCGTGGGGATGGTGTGTGAGCCCGTGGGGCGGACGGAGCGAGCGAGCGGCGTCGCGTGCTTGGTGTTTCCTCAAGGAAAAGCTGCCCCACGGCGACCCTGGAGCCGCAGCCCCCCGTGTGGCGCTAACCGCGCTGTGTCCTTTGCAGAATCTGGAGATGCACGACCGCATCGAGCACCTGATCGAGAAGCAAGTGAGCCGGGGCGGGCACAGCGCCCGGGCGCGCTCCAAGTCGGAGTACGTGAGCAGGTAGGTGGGAGCACACGCGCCCTCCGCTCCGGCGCCGGCTGCAGCGCCGCGTCCCGTCCGGAGGCGACGCCGCGCTCGGGGACGCCGTTCTGCGTGGTTTTCCTCTTCGTAGAGAGGCGTCCCTCCTGTGGGTGGGTTTGGGGGGACGCAGAACCACCGGCGGCTACGCCGGACGCTCTCCCGCGGTTTTTCAGACCTCACCCCGTTCATCCGGCTGAACCAAACGGCTTCTCTCTCTTGCAGCAAAAGGCTGACGGGCCCCAAGCCGCTGCCTCTCATTCGAGTGGTGGAAACATGAGTTCCAAGGGCTGGGCCGAGCTGAAGACTCTCCCCTTGTTACCGTTGACCAGATTTCCCCGCTTGGCTGCCGTCCTCCGGCCCCGGCGCTCCCGGCGGCTCCGGCGGGGAGAACCGCGGCAGCCGAGCACACAGGGAGCCGGGGCGGCCCTGGCAGAGGAAGGAGGTTTGCGAAGCGTCCGCGGCGCCGGGTGGCGTTTCGGAGCTGGGACCGGCTCACGGTGCCCGGTCAGTCCTGGCTTTGCTTTGCCGGGGTTGCTCTGCGGGAGCAGTTTTGCTTCTGAAGGGGCTCCATCCAAACAGCGACCCCCGTTCAGCTTGCAGCTTGCCGACATGGACTTGGGGTTTAACAAAAACGGAAAGAAAATAATCACTCGCACAAAGAAGAAAGAAATCCTCCTGAAACCGGACTCCTTCCCACAGCAAAGCCCAACGCGTGACAAGTTGGGAGCCTCCACCTCCGATCTCCAGCACACATCAGGCTGCTCCGGACTCGGCAAAGGCTCACGCGGCCGCAACCCGGCGTCTCGCCCCTTTGCTTTTCCTCAGAGCGTAGAGAAATTGTACCCGCTGTGCGTCGTAGCGTTTAAAGCCAGAGGCTGTTTGGTTTGTTCCCCGTATTTATTTCAATGGATGATCGGTGTGTTCCGATGATGTGGTGACAGGCGCGGTGGCTGCCTGGCCCGCGCGTGAACTGGGAAGCACCAACCGGCTGGCCCGTTGTGACCTGTACGGCGAGAGGAAAGTCGTTGGCGTTTGTACTGACTGTGTTAATTATAGGAAACAAAATACACGTGCCTTAACCCCTCTGCCTGTTGCTTCGTACGTTTGTTTCTTGGTAAAGCGGCTGATTTTGACACAACAACACGGGACAGCTCTTTGTTTTATAATGATTTCCCCTTTTGAGCTCTGCCAGTTCCTTAGGTGCTGATTTTTTACTGATGTTCTGTGCCAAGGTGGAGTCTTTGAAGGTCATTTTTTTCCTTCACAACAACAAACAGCCCTTTCAGTCCCTCGTTTCCATGTCCTCGTCTTGCTCTTTTCAGCCTCTTGCAGCCACGCGGGTTGGAATGTCTGCACAGAAGGAGACTCCACAACCCCCTGGGCAGCCTGGGCCAGGCTCTGCCACCCTCACCCCAACAAGTTGCTTCTCATCTTCCAGCGGAACCTCCTGTGTTGCAGTTTGCACCCATTGCCCCGTGTCCTGTCCCTGGTTGTCACCAGAAGAGCCTGGCTCCATCCTCCTGACACTGCCCCTTTCCATCTTGATCCCCAGCAATGAGTCCCCCCTCAGGCTCCTCTTGTCCAGCTCCAGAGCCCCAGCTCCCTCAGCCTTTCCTCACACGGGAGATGCTCCACTCCCTCCAGCATCTTGGTGGCTGCGCTGGACTCTCTCCAGCAGTTCCCTGTCCTGCTGGAGCTGAGGGGCCACAGCTGGACACAAGATTCCAGGTGTGGTCTCCCCGGGGCAGAGCAGAGGGGCAGGAGAACCTCTCTGGACCCAGCTGTTCTCCCATCCAAGCACTGACCAGGCCTGACCCTGCTTAGCTTCCCAGGTCAGGTGTTCTCAGGGTGCTATGGCTGTGTATCTGTACGGTCTCCCATCCAAGTACTGACCGAGCCCGACCCTGCTTAGCTTCCCAGATCAGGCGAGATGGGGCGTTCTCAGGGTGCTATAGCTGTATATATCATATGTATGTGTGTGTATATATATATATATATATATATTTCTCTTTTTTCAAGGGCAGAGTAGAGGAGCAGGAGAACCTCTCTGACCACCCTCCTTCTAATCCCCCCCAGGTGCCATTGGCCTCCCTGGCCACAAGGGCCCAGTGCTGCCCAGCTCGTATTTTCTGACACTTCGGAGTTACTGCCGCTCTTTCCGGACTACATTTCCCAGCATCCCCCGCGCCCGCGGGTGGTGCGAACGAGCAGGCTGGACTACATTTCCCGTCGTCCCCCGGGGCGGCAGGGGCCCTACGGTGGCCGGCGCGGCCTCGGTCCCGTGACGGGCCGGCCGGGCGCTTGCTCGCCAAGATGGCGGATGAGGAGGGCGAGTCGCTGCCGCGCTCGGCGGCGCTGCCGCAGCGGAACGGCGGCGGCGAGGGGGCCCCGGCGGGGCCGGGCGGCCCCCGCGTGGTCCGCATCGTCAAGTCGGAGTCCGGCTACGGCTTCAACGTCCGCGGCCAAGTGAGCGAGGGCGGGCAGCTGCGGAGCATCAACGGCGAGCTGTACGCGCCGCTGCAGCATGTCAGCGCCGTGCTGGGCGGAGGGGCCGCCGACCGAGCCGGGGTGCGCAAGGGGGACCGCATCCTGGAGGTGTGAGTACGGGGGGGCCGCCGCCCCGGGAGGGCTGGGCCTGGAGGGGGCGACTTGATGGGGTTTGGGGGGGGGGGCTGAGGCTGGGAGGGGTCGGGGGGTCCTCTCGGTGGGGATTTGGGGGGGACTGAGGGGGATGAGCCTCCCCTGGGGGGTCCTGAGGAGGGGCTGGGGTTGGGGGGGGCCTTAATGCGGTTTGGGGGGACCGAGGAGGGCTCCTTTATGGGTCTTGGGAGGACTGAGGGGGCTGAGCCTGGGAGAGGTCGGGGTGTCCCCTCGTGGGGATTTGGGGGGGACTGAGGGGGCTGAGCCTCCCCCGGGGGGTCCACTCGGTGGGGTTTGTGGAGGACTGAGGGGGCTGAGCCTCCCCCGGGGGTTCTTGAGGAGGGACTGGGGCTGGGGGGCCCCTCGTTGGGGTTTGGGGGGACACTGAGGGGGCTGAGCCTCCCCGGGGGGGTCCTGAGGAGGGGCTGGGGGGCCCCTCGTTGGGGTTTGGGGGGACTGAGGGGGCTGAGCCTCCCCGGGGGGGTCCTGAGGAGTGGTTCCTCTTTCCAGGGAGCTCTAGGGCAGCATCCTCCCCCTCGAGAGCTTTGGGGGCCGGGGGGTGGCACAGTCTCCCTCTCCTTAAAGCCCAGACACTCATGTTTTTAGGGGGTTCTTCAGGGGATTCCCCTCTTCATGGGGTGTGTGGGGGACTGAGGGGACCCCTCGTTGGGGATTTGGGGGGACACTGAGGGGGCTGAGCCTCCCCTGGGGGGTCCTGAGGAGGGGCTGGGGGTCCCCTTGTTGGGGATTTGGGGGGACACTGAGGGGGCTGAGCCTCCCCTGGGGGGTCCTGAGGAGGAGCTGGGGGTCCCCTCATTGGGGATTTGGGGGGACACTGAGGGGGCTGAGCCTCCCCTGGGGGGTCCTGAGGAGGAGCTGGGGGTCCCCTCATTGGGGTTTGGGGGGACACTGAGGGGGCTGAGCCTTGTGGGATGCTATGGGGGGCCAGCCTGGTTTCCCCGCCTTGGGGACGTGGTGGGGGGTTTGGGGGCTGGTTTGTTCCCCTCTCAGCGGGAGCTTTTGGGCCCCCCCAGGGGTTCCTGTGAGGAGATGCTCTGGGGACCCGTGATGTTGGGGGGGGGGGTCTGGTCTACTTTGCTCTCACTGATGATTCGGGGAGCCCTGGCCCCCCTCACTGGGGGATTTGGGGAGCCCTTAGGGGGGCACTGGGCTGTTATCATCCCGATTGAGGGTTCAAACCTCTTTCCAGGGATCTCTGGGGCAGCATCATCCCCCCCAAGAGCTTTGGGGGTCAGGGGGGGCACAGTCTCCATCTCCTTAAAGCCTGGACGCTCATATTTTTAGGGGATCACCCTCTTTATGGGATGTGGGGGGGACTGAGGAGATTCACCCCCCACCTTTGTTTTTGGGGGCACCCCTTGGCGTGAAGAGGCGAGCTGGTGGGGCAGGGGCGCTGCTGCAGGCACGGCTGGGCAGGGAGGGGGCAGAACCCCTATTTTGGGACAAAACGGGGTGATGTCTGAAGTCCTTGGCTTGTTTCCCCCCACCCCGTGCAGCTTTACAAAGGCAGCGGAGACAGGAACGCGACCGGCCGCTTGGTTTGAACTCCTCTCAGCCCCAGGAAACATCTTCCCATGGGGATGGTCCAGCCGGGTCAAAACTGATCATCCCCCCATAAAAACCTCATAAGAACCCCATAAAACCCCACGTTTCTGTGCTACCATACGTTCCATCTCCTCGAGGCTTTTCCTCAGCCTCCCGAGGTGTATTTTCCCCTTCATCTTATAGCTGGTTCTTCCCTCCCGATCCCGCCGTGTTTGTACTTCGTGCTGAGCTGGTTAAGTTCAATTACTTATTAATTACAGGGATTTGGCGGCAGCAGGAATGCTTCGCTGCCGGGCTCCGCGGGGTGTGAAGGACACCTGCCTATGTTTAGGTCTGGACTAGCCCTTGGCTACCACCATCCGCGTCTCTCCCCGGTGACCCAAATACTTTCCGCTTTGATTTATTGTATTTTCTTTGCAGAAGAACCATTCGGGGGGGGGGTGGCGGTGAATTCTGCACCTGGACCATCTACTCGAGACAACCGCGGTTATTGAGCGAGGGGAAATATTTAGCACCAGGGGGGGAAAACGCTTAAAACGCCGCGTTTTAAACCGGACGCTGGCGTTTGGTCCCGGCAAAAGGTGAGGAACCACCCTTTAGCCTATCAGCGGTGTTTGGAAGAATTAAGAGCTGCGGATAACGGTGTTAACGAAGGAGCAGGACCCACGTATCCCCCTCCGTGTGGATGGGGGTTTATCCACCGCTTTATCTCCTGTGAGAAACCACTTGGAGTTTGCCCGCGGATCTTCCTGCAGCTCCACCAGGTCGCCTCTTGCTTTTTTCTGCTATTACCTCTCGCTTTTCTTATCCCGGCTGCATAAATCAGCCCCAAAAACCTTCCGGGGCGACATGGAGCCAAGAAGACGCTCCTTCTTCCCCCCCCCCCCCCCCACCACCACCCCAGCTCTGTTAAAACCGACTCCCGCGCGTCGTTCTCAGCGCGGCTGCGAGTCGGAGCAGAAAACAATCAGAAAACAATAAAACGGGACTCCAGAAATAGCTCTGATTTCCCCTCCTTTCCGCAGCGGCGGGGGGGGCCCATCCGTCGGCACCGCCGGTGCCGGTTCCCCCGCCCGCGGCGGGTTCGGTGTCTGCGCCTCGTGTGCGGTGCCGTTTCGGGTGCTGATTTCCCGGCGGGGTTTTGGTTTTGCCTGCGAGCGCGTTCCCCGAAACCAAAGGGTTGTATTTGGGGTTGATTTCGAGTCCTGTCGCCTCGCACCCAGCTCAGACCTCTCGCTTTCCGCGGCTCCGTAATCTCCTTAGCTGGGGTGTTTCTGGGCGTCGAGGGCATTGGAGACAGACAATGAGAGCTAATTTAGCTCTTGATTATCACCCTGAATGACAATCATAACTAATCTTGACAGGGAAGAGCGTCTCACTCGCGGGGGAGCTCCTGCTAAACCGAGCAGATAAAGAAGGGGGTTGTTCTCGGTATTATCGATGCACGATGGGAAATGGGGGGGATGGGGGGGACACTGTACCCCCAGAGCAGAGGGTTGGTCTCCATCGCTTGTTCTTGCGTGGTCGAAACAAGTTTATACCCTGGATGGAAAAGCCCTCGATGGAACCAGCACCATCCTGACCCTCCTGTGTGAACAGGGTAAGAGGCGATTCCCTCCGGGGATCAAACTCTTCATCTCCTCTTGGTCTAAAGTCTGGTTTTAAGTGTCAACTCGGGACAGAAAAGCCGCTTCTGCTTTGGGAAAGTCTATAAAACAATAACTGATAGGAGATCATTCTTCTCTTCAACACACATTCACCCCAACCTTTCCACGCTGCCCCACGCTCGTTTTCAGAGCGTTTTACCCAAACTGGGGAGTGGATTCTCCCAGTTAAAGCTGGAGGTCTAAACTGGGACTAATCTGGGTCCCCTGGCTTCGCCAAATGGATCTTTCCTTCCTCGGGAGAACAGCGGTGGGGAATGAACCCCCGTGCGTTGGGTTTCCCATTAGATAAATGCTCCACTTTAACGCTTCTGCGGCGTATTTGGACGTGATGGGTTGGACTTGATGATCTCTGAGGTCTTTTCCAACCCAGTCGATTCTGTGATTTGCGCCTCAAAACGGGCGCGATGGCTGAAACCGCGGGGATTTAAACCTATTTCTGCTTCCTGCGCTCGCATAATGACGCAAAGGGGGATGATGGAGCTGAAGGGTCGTCCATGGCTGGAGCCGGAGCCAAACCCACCTCCAGGAAGCTTCTTGCATGCTTCCCCACATTGAATTTCCTCCTCGATGGGGCAGAGAGTTGGGAAATTTAGCGAAGTCTTTGCGGAAAATGAGTCACCCGGCGCTCAAATGGGAGAAGTGAAACGTTTCTCGGGGGTTTTGCTCGTTAGTGTTGGAACGACGGGGAATTTTGCTTCGTCCTCGGGCTCTCACCGCACACAATGACCATCGGGGATGTGGGAATGAGAGGTTTGGGGTTCTGGTGTGTTCAAGTGGGATTTGGGGGAATCTAGTGATTTGGGGCCACAGAGGATCGGGAGATGGGGTTTACTGTGCTCAAGTAACGTGGTCAGGGTTTTATTCCCCGATTGGGCGTTAAGTTTAATGTGAAACACCCAAGCTCACGCTTTCCCCTCCGCAGCAACGGGGTGAACGTGGAGGGAGCGACGCACAAGCAGGTGGTGGATCTGATCCGCGCCGGCGAGAAGGAGCTGATCCTGACGGTGCTTTCGGTGCCGCCGCACGAGGCCGACAGCCTGGACCCCGGCGACGACTCCCTGGGCCAGTCGTTCTACGACTACACGGAGAAGCAGGCGGTGCCCATCTCCATCCCCACCTACAAGCACGTGGAGCAGAACGGCGAGAAGTTCGTGGTTGGTATCGGTTTGCGGTTGGAACGGTAATTCCTTACCGGTTGCTTTGGGGAGCGTTTGATTGAGGTCGCTCTTCCTGAGCTTTGTTCTTCTTTATCTTTCCTTTTTATTAATGTATATGGAATAGCTCGATCTCTTGCAAAGTTTAAATAGGAAGTTATTATTTTATTCATATAAGCTTTCATATTTGTGCCTCCTATTTTACCCCAAGTGTTCAATACATCTGTGGCGAATGGAAAAGCAAAGGGAGCAGATGTCTCAGAGCAACTTCCCATCTCCAGAATCTCTTTTCCCTCCCATTTCCCTGTTCTTTTTAGGGGGAAATAGCTGTAAAAAGCCTCTTTCTCCTTTGGGTTTGCATTGACGCGAGGCTGGTGGCGTTTTCCTGCATAACACCCGAATAATTCCTAGAAATAGGGAATAAAAAGCTTTGGGGGGGCGTCTCCGCGCGCTGAGCGCCGTGTCCTCCCCGCAGGTTTACAACGTGTACATGGCGGGTCGCCAGCTCTGCTCCAAGCGCTACCGCGAGTTCGCCATCCTGCACCAGAACCTGAAACGGGAGTTTGCCAACTTCACCTTCCCGCGCCTGCCGGGGAAGTGGCCGTTCTCGCTGTCCGAGCAGCAACTGGACGCGCGGCGACGCGGCCTGGAGGAGTATCTGGAAAAAGGTACGAGAATGAGCGCTCGGGCACATCCAAATCCATCCGGCACATCCAAATCCATCCGGCACATCCAAATCCATCCGGCACATCCAAATCCACCGGCACATCCAGATCCATCCAGCACATCCAAATCCATCCAGCACATCCAAATCCACCCAGCACATCCAAATCCACCCAGCACATCCAAATCCATCCAGCACATCCAAATCCACCGGCACATCCAAATCCACCGGCACATCCAAATCCACCGGCACATCCAAATCCATCCGGCACATCCAAATCCACCCGGCACATCCAAATCCACCCGGCACATCCAAATCCACCGGCACATCCAAATCCACCCGGCACATCCAAATCCACCGGCACATCCAAATCCACCGGCACATCCAAATCCACCCGGCACATCCAAATCCACCCGGCACATCCAAATCCACCGGCACATCCAAATCCACCGGCACATCCAAATCCACCCGGCACATCCAAATCCACCCGGCACATCCAAATCCACCCGGCACATCCAAATCCACCGGCACATCCAAATCCACCCGGCACATCCAAATCCACCCAGCACATCCAAATCCACCGGCACATCCAAATCCACCGGCACATCCAAATCCAGCCGGCACATCCAAATCCAGCCGGCACGTCCAAATCCAGCCGGCACGTCCAAATCCACCGGCACGTCCAGATCCACCCGGCACGTCCAGATCCACCCGGCACGTCCAAATCCACCCGGCACATCCAAATCCACCCGGCACATCCAAATCCACCCGGCACATCCAAATCCACCCGGCACATCCAAATCCACCGGCACATCCAAATCCACCGGCACATCCAAATCCACCGGCACATCCAAATCCATCCGGCACATCCAAATCCACCCGGCACATCCAAATCCACCCGGCACATCCAAATCCACCCGGCACATCCAAATCCACCGGCACATCCAAATCCACCCGGCACATCCAAATCCACCGGCACATCCAAATCCACCGGCACATCCAAATCCACCGGCACATCCAAATCCAGCCGGCACATCCAAATCCAGCCGGCACATCCAAATCCAGCCGGCACGTCCAGATCCACCCGGCACGTCCAGATCCACCCGGCACGTCCAAATCCACCCGGCACATCCAAATCCACCCGGCACATCCAAATCCACCGGCACATCCAGATCCACCCGGCACATCCAGATCCACCCGGCACATCCAAATCCACCGGCACATCCAAATCCACCGGCACATCCAAATCCACCGGCACATCCAAATCCACCCAGCACATCCAAATCCACCCAGCACATCCAAATCCACCCAGCACATCCAAATCCACCCAGCACATCCAAATCCACCGGCACATCCAAATCCACCGGCACATCCAAATCCACCCGGCACATCCAAATCCACCAGCACATCCAAATCCATCCAGCACATCCAAATCCACCAGCACATCCCTCCACGAAACTCCCCAGGGGTTTTATTAGCGAGGGGGAGAAGCTACTTCGGAGCCAAATTGATCTCCCTCTTACCACTTTGGTTGTAAAATCCAGACTCGCCACGGATAAATAACGCGGCGCCATTCCAACAATATATATATAATTACTTAATGAGTTTTTTATATTGCTCAGCAGATGGAGGAGGGAATTTGGAGGGGGAAAGCCACATTCTAGGCCCTTTCTCAGCCGGGGACTCGGCTCGGGTAGCGCCGACCTGAGCCCTTTTTCTGGCTCTTTGTAACCAAAATTGTCACGCCTGCAGCGGGACTTTCCTTGGGGTTCAGTTTGGATGGTGGGAATGCAGATGCAACACCTTGGCGAAAAGATCTGACCCTTTTTGCAGCAGAGAGACCGTGGGTGCGTGGAAGGGGGAGACCCGTTGTGTCTTAAAAGCAACACAATCCAGTTCAGCTCCAAATCATCCCCCAAAACTGGCTTGAATTCACGAGTAGTTTCAGTCTCTCTGTTATAACTTGGGGGTTTTTTAGCGGCAAAAGCACTGTTTATTAAATTCTTACCCACTTTTAAGTGTGGTGTGAACCCCTCTCGGTGCGTTACTCAACGCGGCCGCTGGATCGTTGTCACCCCGAGACAACCCGGACAGGACTGAGAAGGCTTTTCCAGGCTTGCACAGCACAGTTGTCATTTCCATGTGGTTTTCGGGGCTCGCTGACCCCGCTTTCTACCCACAGTGTGTTCCATCCGTGTCATCGGCGAGAGCGACATCATGCAGGAGTTCCTGTCCGAGTCGGATGAGGTGGGTGCGTAAAGCTCTGCCCGGCAAACGCTCGGTAAAGCGGGGAGCGGAGCTGTTCCCTGCCAAAGCCTCGCGTGGTCGAGCAGAAAACCGCGGCAAGAATCCAAAAGCTCAACTCAAATCCAACCCCATCGTGGTTTGCGGCGCTTTGGTCCAGTTCCTGCCTCGGTGCAGAGCTCGTGTCTTCTCCTTCCTCTGGAATGGGATTCCTGAGGTTGGGTGGTTTAATTAGCCAGCGCAGGGTGATAAATAATCTGTAGATCTCATGGCTCGGTTCATACGACACTGATTTGTCCTCTCCATCCAGAACTACAACGGCGTCTCGGACGTGGAGCTCCGAGTAGCGTTACCGGACATAACCACGGTGACGGTCAGGGTCAAAAAGAACAGCACCACGGACCAGGTGTACCAGGTGAGCTGCTCCGCTTGCGCCTGCATTCGGACAATAACCACGACCCCGTGGGCACACACCGGCTTCTCTCTGCTCCCCGTGGGCGCCGGTGACACCGTGTCGCTGTCACAGAGACAGGGATGCTCGATAGCTCCAAGCGATGCTGCGTTTTCACTCGCGGGCCGGAGTCATCGCCGAATTAATCTTCCTTGATAACATCTACGAGGCGGGTTGTGTGTTGCGGCCGAGCTGGATCCAAGAGCGGCTGCGGCGTGATGAATGTTGAGGGCGGTGACACTTTTGGGGACTCCGGCCAGGTTTGCGAGTGGAAAATGAAGCGGAAAATGAAGGACAACTGACTCGAGGAAACGTCGAGCTGTCGATGAATTAGGAGAAATAAGATGATGAGGGGGTGGAGGCTCTTTTTGAAAGGGGAACTAGAAATGGTCATGTTTTCCATGGGCTGGTGACTACTTGGGAGAATGTAGAGTTTTGCATCTGGATAGGAACAAGCCCAGGTTCCAGTGTAAGTTGGGAATGAGCTGTTGGAGCAGTGAAAAGGGAGCTGGGGGTCCTGGGGACAGCAGGGTGACCATGAGCCAGCACTGGGCCCTTGTGGCCAGGAAGCCAGTGGGACCTGGGGTGGGTTAGAAGGGGGTGGTCAGTAGGTCAGAGAGGTTCTCCTGCCCCTCTGCTCTGCCCTGGGGAGACCACACCTGGAATCTTGTGTCCAGCTGTGGCCCCTCAGTTCCAGCAGGACAGGGAACTGCTGGAGAGAGTCCAGCGCAGCCACCAAGATGCTGGAGGGAGTGGAGCATCTCCCGTGTGAGGAAAGGCTGAGGGAGCTGGGGCTCTGGAGCTGGACAAGAGGAGCCTGAGGGGGGACTCATTGCTGGGTATCAAGATGGAAAGGGGCAGTGTCAGGAGGATGGAGCCAGGCTCTTCTGGTGACAACCAGGGACAGGACAAGGGGCAATGGGTGCAAACTGCAACACAGGAGGTTCCGCTGGAAGATGAGAAGCAACTTGTTGGGGTGAGGGTGGCAGAGCCTGGCCCAGGCTGCCCAGGGGGTTGTGGAGTCTCCTTCTGTGCAGACATTCCAACCCGCCTGGACACCTTCCTGTGTAACCTCATCTGGGTGTTCCTGCTCCGGGGGGATTGCACTGGATGAGCTTTCCAGGGCCCTCCAACCCCTGACACTGGGATCCTGTGAATAACCCACACGGAGCTGGTTTTACCCCGCGGGGCACAGGGAGCTGCACCTCCCACCTTCCTCTCCCCCATTTCCCCTTCTCTTGCTCCTCAGGCTGTGGCTGCGAAAGTCGGGATGGACAGTATTACCGCAAACTACTTCGCCTTGTTCGAAGTGATCAACCACTCCTTCGGTAAGCCCGTTAATCCCCCTGGTGCCGACGAGCGGGGCAGTTCTGGTGTGAGCACAGCTCTCACCTTGGGGTTTTATCTCTCCTCGCACAACCAGGAGCCCCGGGGAGGTATCGGGTGGGCACGGTCGTTTAGCTTTCCATTTCTTAAGCGTTTCAAGGTTTTGAGCTGGGTTTTCAGCCAAGCGGGTGTCTCATTCCCAGCCGGGCACCTTCATCTCTGCATTGTCACCCCTGTGTCACCCGTCCTGCTGCTCCAGCAGACTGGCCTGTGTAGGAAGAGGTTTCTTAGGCTGTTCGTCCCGCTCACCAGATTCTGGCTGAACCACCGGGCTGATTTTTAGCTTCTTGTCGCCCTCTTAAAACGAGTTATCTCACAGACTCCAGACTAATGGGAGCTCTTAATTAGCTCCTCGTTCCTGTGAGCTCCAACTGCTGGGAAGTTAAAGCTCCAGCGAACCTTGTGCTTGTGTTTTCTGGACGCTCGCTGTGAACACCCACATTTCCTCCTGTCTCATTGCACCCCGTGTAATCGCTCTGGAGACCAGAAGCTCAGAGGCGCGGATCGCGGGGCGGTTCGTGCAGCCAACGCCGCGCTCACCGCCCTCTCCGCTCCTTCCAGTGCGCAAACTGGCGCCCAACGAATTCCCCCACAAACTCTACGTGCAGAACTACACCTCGGCGGTGCCGGGGACGTGCCTGACCATTCGGAAGTGGCTCTTCACGACGGAGGAGGAGGTGCTTCTCAACGACAACGACCTGGCGGTCACCTACTTCTTCCATCAGGTGGGTGCCCCAGAGCTGTGGCGTTTGCCTGGAGGTGACGCGAGGCAGAACCCGCTCCCGGAACCGCTCCAGGCGGTTTTTTGCTGGAGGCAAAAGCGGGATAACAGGTACCAGCATCTCCAGATCCATCCTTTTCCCAGGGGGTGTTCTTCCCAAATCCTCCTGGACACCCTGTGCTCCACAAGCAGGAGTCACCCCATGGCCTGACCATCCCCTGGGGACACTAGTCACCTTTTGGGCTTTAAATTTGGTGGCACAGGTGAAGCCTCGTGACTCGATTCTCATTTTTCACACCCAGGCTGTGGATGATGTCAAGAAAGGCTACATCAAAGCCGAGGAGAAGTCCTACCAGCTGCAGAAGCTGTGCGAGCAGAGGAAGATGGTGATGGTGAGTTCTGCCCGTCCTGTTCACAGAGCCGCGGCTGGAGAGGGGACACGTGGGGAACCTGTGAGGGTTCCAGGGCAGGTTGGACGGGGATGGAGCAGCCCAAGGTGTCCCCGCCACGGCTGGAAAGGTGTCAGGTCCAGAGAGGTTCTCCTGCCCCTCTGCTCTGCCCTGGGGAGACCACACCTGGAATATTGTGTCCAGTTGTGGCCCCTCAGTTCCAGCAGGACAGGGAACTGCTGGAGAGAGTCCAGCGCAGCCACCAAGATGCTGGAGGGAGTGGAGCATCTCCCGTGTGAGGAAAGGCTGAGGGAGCTGGGGCTCTGGAGCTGGACAAGAGGAGCCTGAGGGGGGACTCATTCCTGGGGATCAAGATGGAAAGGGGCAGTGTCAGGAGGATGGAGCCAGGCTCTTCTGGTGACAACCAGGGACAGGACAAGGGGCAATGGGTGCAAACTGCAACACAGGAGGTTCCGCTGGAAGATGAGAAGCAACTTGTTGGGGTGAGGGTGGCAGAGCCTGGCCCAGGCTGCCCAGGGGGTTGTGGAGTCTCCTTCTGTGCAGACATTCCAACCCGCCTGGACACCTTCCTGTGTAACCTCATCTGGGTGTTCCTGCTCCATGGGGGGATTGCACTGGATGAGCTTTCCAGGGCCCTTCAACCCCTCACATTCTGGGGTTCTGTGATCTCCAGAGATCCCTCGCAACCCAACCCAGTTCCTCCCCTCGCTCCTCAGCAGAACGGCCGCTCGTCCTTGGCAAGATCCCCCGTTGACTCAGCTCCAGACGAGGCAGCGGTTAAACCGTGTGGGTTATTGCTGGTGTTGAAAGGTGCGGTGGAGCAACCCTGCACCCGCAGCCCTGTTTCTTCTCTGCAATCCCGAGGCAAAGGTCTCATTCCACCTCCGTGACGGCGGCTTTGGCCCAGCCAACGGGGAAAAGCATCCTGTCGAGCTGCTGCCCCCTCGCCGCCTTAATTTCTGTTTAATTTTTGACCATTCTTCCCAGCTTGCAAACCCCGTGTCTGATCTCAGGGGGGGTTTTCTGCCTCTTATCGCTCGGGGGCTCGGCAGGACCGGGCGAACCTGCCCGGGGAGGGATGGGGATGCCCTGGGCGCCTCTGCCAGACACCGGCTTGGCTCCGACATCAAACAGTAGAAGAATCTGCCTTGTAAATGAGTTCCTGCGTTGCTCGGGGCTGCGGGTGCTGGGGAAGGCGCTGCCCTTGTCCTGACACCACCGGCTGCTCTCCAAGAGCCTTGGGGTCCCTTCCCAGCTCGCTCGGGACTGTCCCCAAAGCTGCGGTGGCTCCGAGGGGGACCCGCTGCCCTGGGCTGGACCCTGGAAGGCTCACCAGGAATACCGAGAGAAGGTTAATTATTACCTGATGATAAGGATCGGTAAATAGACGCTTCCTCCTGTGGGTTATCTTGTGGCTCTTTTGTTCCCACTCCTCTCACCCTGATGGCCAAGTGAAGATGTGGATCTTTGCAAAGGGATATCTTAGCATATAGTATCCTAGCATATAAATCTACATATATATATGTATACACACACACATGCACCAGGGCCCTGGTCCAGCAGGTCACGAAGACATCGTGTGTGTCCCAAAGAGCCTGGGAACTCAAAGCCCTTCGTCCTCCAAACAGCCAAAATCCCTCTTTGGGCCTTTTCCTGACGGTGCAGAGCTGGGGTTTGGTTTCTTTCAGAGGGGGCTGCGGTAAAACTGGGGGTTTCCAAGGGGGTGATTAGCACCAGTGTAATTAGCAGTGAGAGGTGATGTCGGTTCTGTCCCTGCGAGCTCCCGGCGCTTTCTCCCCGCAGTATTTAAACATGTTACGGACGTGCGAGGGCTACAACGAGATCATCTTCCCCCACTGCTCCTGCGACTCGCGGCGGAAGGGCCACGTCATCACCGCCATCAGCATCAAGCACTTTAAACTCCACGCCTGCACCGAGGAGGGACAGCTGGAGGTAAGGGACGTCATCGGGGGGCTCGCGATGACACCGAGTGGGATCGGAGGGGTTTTGGCCGCGGTTGGGGTGTGTTTCTACCTCCAGCCTCCTCTCCCGGCTTCACCGGTGCCTCCTCTTCCTCCAGAACCAGGTTATCGCCTTCGAATGGGACGAAATGCAGCGGTGGGACACGGACGAGGAGGGCATGGCCTTTTGTTTCGAGTACGCCCGAGGCGAGAAGAAACCCCGATGGGTTAAAATCTTCACCCCTTATGTAAGTACCCCCATCCTCCGCAGAGGAAAAAGCCCCAAACCTGCTTGTTTTCCCCCAAGAAAGCAGAAGAGCAGCCTGTGCGGCGGCTTTGGGAGCAGACCCAGGGGCTGGTGACCAGCAGGAGGAGCTAAGCGCATCCGCTTTCTCTTTGCAGTTCAACTACATGCACGAGTGCTTCGAACGGGTCTTCTGCGAGCTCAAGTGGAGGAAGGAGGTAAGAACCCGCCACCACGGCCAAACGGCTCCGTCTTTGTGGTGTCTCTGCCTGGCAGCTCGGGGGAGCGATGCCGGAGCTTGGGGAGCGATGCCGGAGCTTGGGGAGCGATGCCGGGGCTTGGGGAGCGATGCCAGGGCTTGGGGAGCGATGCCGGGGCTTGGGGAGCGATGCCGGGGCTTGGGGAGCGATGCCGGAGCTTGGGGAGCGATGCCGGAGCTTGGGGAGCGATGCCGGAGCTTGGGGAGCGATGCCAGGGCTTGGGGAGCAATGCCAGGGCTTGGGGAACAGCTGGGCGGAGGGTGTTTGGTATTTGGAGCTCACGGCACCAGGCGATTCCCCCGAGTGGGATGAGGCAGATGGCAAAACCTCCATGAAGACGGCGCAGGCTGCAGAATGGCTCATGAGATCCCACAGTGCAAAGCGGCTGAGAAACCCGGGAGGTTTTGGGGGTGTTTGAGCTGAATCTCAACCTGCTCGGGCGTCTCCCATCGCTTGGACGCGAGCGTGGACATGAGTCCCCCTTGCACTTCACTTGGATTGTGGGGAACAGGCAGAAAACAAGTGGATCAAATGTGTGTGTTCAGCTCGCTCGGCCGGTTTGCTGCCCCATCGCCATCCCGGAGCCGTTCTCGCCATCGCGGGGTCGGAGACGAGCGCCCTCGGACGCCGGATCCCCTCTCATCGCGCTCGGTGTGTGATACCAACCCTGCTCGCTGTGCCAACGGCTTCTCTGGATTTGGGTCCCCCAAACGGGGCTGGAACGCGGCAAATCTGGGAACGGTGATCCAGGAGAACCCTCCTCCTAAATGGGAATGAAACCTCGTTGTGTCCGTGCCCGGAGGGTTTGGATGCGCTGGGATCCAGGGCCGGGACCGCGGCCGCACCGGAGGACGTTACCAACAGGACCGAAGAGGATAAACCCACCCGAATTTTCCAGAAAATGGGAATCTTCTCCCCGCAGGACACCCCCGTCCCTCCCAACAACAACTCGTTGCGCCTCTCGTTTTAATTTCTACCCTTTTTATTCTTTTCCCTTGTCAAGGTGGAGGAGGAGGCGGCAGACAAGGCTAACGAGAACTGCGGTAAAGACAGTTTGCGCAGCGAGGTAACCGGGCTGAACGCAACCGCTGCTTTTCGAGGACCGAAGGCTCCGTCCCGCACGCTCGTGGCGTCTGGTTTTCACTTTATTTAAGCAGTTTCTATTTATTTAAGCCGTTTCTGGACATTTTTTCTCCTCCTGAAACGACTGCTCTCCTCGGTCATTGATTACCCCGTAACTCATGGCGTTGAGTTTGACCAAGCGCATCTTTACAATGTGATGCAATTAGAGACGTAAATGCGATGTACAAATGGCTTGAAAAAGATGTAGAACGATATATCCTGCATGGGGATGAAATCTACGCTCTGCAAAACAAGAACCACAAGGAGCAACTTTGCGGCTCAACAAAGACCTTTAGGGACTGAGGAACGGGGAGCAAAGTGGCACCTTCAAAATGCTCCTGCCCGGCCAGGATTTAAAACTAAACACTTAAATTGCTTCAGGATGTCGCGGGAAGCATCACTACTTGGATACACGACGTCGCTTTGTGGTATATTCACCAAAAATGATCGCGGAGGGTTGGGAAAAGCTGGTGCCTCCCACTGCAAATCAACCTTTCCCTTCGCACGGGTGTTGGAAAGAGCTACAGGTCGAGTGGCACAAGGGAACCGCGGTTGTGCCGCGAACGCCGTGGACCCCACGGTGTGGTTGGTCTCGCCGAGGAAGCGTCGGGCATCAACAGGAACAGAAAGCGGTAGCAGACGGCGTGGGCCGCGGTGCCCGCGCAGGAAGGAGCCGTGACGGCGCGGGGGCGTGGGAGCTTCCCCTGCCCAACCCGCTTGGCGCGGTAACGCCGAAAACACCCGCCGGGAGGTTGTTTGTGCGGAGTCACGCCGGTGTCACCGCTTCCCGCCGTGTTTGATGTCGCTACAAAGGGGACGCCGCGAGGGAGCCGCTCGTGCTGAGATTTTGGGTGGAGAAGCCCCTGGAGATCGAGTCCAACCATCACAGCACTAAACGCGTCCCTGAGAACCTCATGTCCGTCTGTCCAGCCCTCCAGGGATGGTGACTCCAGCACTGCCCTGGGCAGCCTGTTCCAACGCCCCACAGCCCTTTGGGGAGAAATCACCCCCAATGACCAACCTCAACCATCCCTGGCGCAACCGCGCTTGGCCGGAGCTCCCGCGGCCCTTGCCCGGCGTCGCCGCTTCCCGCAGCTCCGGTGTCGCCATAACCGGCAACCAGGGACTTTGCTTCTCCTCCTCCCCCAGCACCGACACTCCCGGCGCTTCCCCACCGCGGAAACTGATGGGTTTTGTTCTCTCCACCCAAAATACTTGGGGACACGTGTCCCCCGAATGCTGTCCGGCCTGTCCCCTCTTTATTTGTCGGTCCCATCAGCAGCTGGGGCAGCGGCTCCGTTTTGGGGTGAATCACGGGGGTTTCGGGGCCGGGGGATCGGTACCATGGGGGGGGTCGGTTCATCCGCTTCATGGTGGGACCAGGAGTGCCCCCAGTTGTCCTGGACTATTATATTGAGGTTGGGGACAATGACCCCCGCCCAGATACCATATTTAACACCCTTTTATTCTCCTCTTTTCCAGAACATTTTCCAGCTGGTCAGATCACAGCAAAGGGACGCGGCCACTTAGTGGAACGGAACAACACCCCCCCCCCTAATTAACACAGCTCTGTCATTGTATTAAAGCCCTGAAACTAAATATTATTATTAATAATAATCCCATTTGTGAGCGTCCTGTCGAAAGCACCGAGGAGCCGCTTTCCCCCCCCGTTCCAGCGCTTGGACTGAGCTCTTTTGTACCATTGGAACCGGAACGTCGCGCTTTGCGCTGGTCAAACGTATATTGTACGTATGTAAAAAATACCCCCCCCAAAATACCCCCCCACCAATCAGAGTCCAAGATACACAAACTTCATTTAATTCCAACCCGCCGGCAGCGCCTTTTTCACCTTTTTATTTAACAAACCTGGCTCCTCCCAGCACAATATGGGGTGTTTTTTATTAAAAATAAAATAACTTCGGAATAAAAAAGGCGAAAGGAAAAAAGAAATAAAAAAAGGAGAAGAGAAAAGAAGACAAAGGGGAAAAAAAAACGGTGGAAACAAATTAAAAATAAAGGAGAAAAAAAGAAAAATGGAGAAAAAAGGGGAAAAAAGCGTCGCTGCCGGAAAGGCCTCTGGGCGCAGGTTTCAGCCCTTGGGTTGTTATTGCCACCCCCCCCCCCCCCGCGATGTTTTGCTTCGATTTGGGGTGATTTCATAGATTTTGGGGACATCTGGACCCCCCCACGCTGGGGGGAAGTGTCCCCAGGGGGCCCAGAGGGGAAATTGGGGTGAAAAAGGGGGTTTTTTGCTGCTTCGGGGGTAGTTTTTGCAGAGGAAAAAGGTGATTTAAATAGCTGGGGAAGGGGGCGCCGTGTGTCCCCATCACCCTGTGTGCCCCCCATGTGTCATCACCCTATGTCCCCATCACCCCATGACCCCCCATGTGTCATCACCCTGTGTCCCCCCCATGTGTCGTCACCCCATGACCCCCCGTGTGTCATCACCCCATGTGTCCCCCCCATGTGTCATTGCCCCATGTGTCCCCCCATGTATCATGATCCCATGTCTCATCACCCCATGTCCCCATCACCCTGTGGCCCACCCCATGTGCTCCCCATGTGTCATCACCCCATGTCCCCATCACCCCATGTCCCCCCATGTGTCATCACCCCGTGTCCCCATCACCCCATGTCCCCCCCATGTGTCCTCACCCCGTGGCCCCATCACCCCGTGGCCCCATCACCCCATGTCCCCCCATGTGTCATCACCCCATGTCCCCATCACCCCATGTCCCCCCATGTGTCATCATCCCGTGTCCCCATCACCCCGTGTCCCCCCCCATGTGTCCTCACCCCGTGGCCCCATCACCCCATGTCCCCCCCCTGTGTCGTCACCCCATGACCCCCCGTGTGTCATCACCCCATGTGTCCCCCCCATGTGTCATCACCCCATGTCCCCCCCATGTGTCATCACCCCGTGGCCCCATCACCCTGTGTCCCCATTACCCGTGTCCCCCCAATGTGTCATCACCCCGTGTGTCCCCCATGTGTCATCACCCCCTGTCCCCATCACCCCATGCCCCCCCATGTGTCATCACCCCATGTCACCCCCCCCAACCTTCATGGGATTTTGGGGTGAAACCCTTTTATTTTGGGGCAAAATCCCCCTGTTATGCAGCTCCCAGAGCCTTTTACAGCGGGGGGGTGGAATTAATTAGCACCACACTAATTGGCTTTATTAAAAAATCCCCCCCCCCGAGCTGCTCCCAGTGGTTCGTTCCTCGGTCTCTAACTCACCGGCTGTTTGGTAAAGTCACTTAGTGTAATTAATTGTAACATATTCTTTTAAATAAATTGATTTATTGATGAAAGTGCCGTGTCCTTCACCCCCCCCCCAAATTCCCCCCCCCCCCCGAGGCTCCTTTAAGCTTCAGGTTTGTATTATTTTTTTAACTTATTTTATTTAGACAGAAAAAAAAGAGGAAAATCAAATAATAAAAGGAATCAACTTAAATTATCCAAAGGAACCGCAATAAATAGCAAATAAATTAAGTGGCGGCGTCTGGGCCGGTAAATCCCGGGGGTCTGCGCCCCCCCCCACCCCCCCACCCCGACCCACCCCCACGTGGACTCAGCAGGACCCGAACCCCCAAAAAGGGGGGACAGACCCGCCCCCCCACACCCCCTCCCGCACCCCAAAACCTTCCAGACAGTGGGGATGGGGAGGCACACCAGCCCCTTTTGGGGGTGTCAGGGGCACCATCCCCATTTTGGGGGGGTCAGGGGCATGGTCCCCATTTTGGGGTGTCGGCACCATCCCCATTTAGGGGGGGTCACGGTCCCTATCCCCTTTGGGGTATTGGGGTCACCGTCCCCATTTTGGGGGGGGGGGGGGTGTCAAGGTCCCCATTCCCTTTGGGGTGTCATGGTCACCATTCCCATATTGGGGTGTTGGGGTCACTGTCCCCATTTAGGGGGGTCAGGGTCCCCAATCCCTTTGGGGTATTGGGGGTCACCGTCCCCATTTTGGGGTGTCAGGGTCCCCATTCCCTTTGGGGTGTCATGGTCACCATTCCCATATTGGGATGTCGGGGTCACTGTCCTCATTTAGAGGGGTCAGGGTCCCCATCCCCTTTGGGGTGTTGGGGTCACTGTCCCCATTTTGGGGGGTCAGGGTCCCCATTCCCTTTGGGGTGTTGTGGTCACCATTCCCATATTGGGGTGTCGGGGTCACCGTCCCCATTTGGGGGGTCAGGGTCCCCATCCCCTTTGGGGTATTGGGGTCACCATCCCCATTTGGGGGGTGAGGCTCACCATCCCATTTAGGGGTGTTGGCATCACTGTCCCCATTTTGGGGGTTCAGGGTCCCTATCCCCTTTGGGGTGTCAGTGTCACCGTCCCCATTTTGGGGGTGTCATGGTCACCGTCCCCATTTAGGGGTGTTGGGGGCACTGCATTTAGGGGGCATCAGAGTCACTGTCCCATTTAGGGGGGTCAGGGTCACCATCCCCATTTAGGGGTGTCGGGGGCACTGGCACCATTTTGGGGGGTGTCAGGAGCACTGTCCCCATTTAGGGGGTACCAGGGGGCACCGCTTTGGCTGGGGGGGCCCCGGCACACCCCACTTTTGGCCGCTGCGGGTCTGGAGCCATCGTGTCCCCCCTGGCGCGTCCCCATGTCCCTCTGTCCCCAAATTTGGCTGGTTTGTCCCCATTTTGGTGCCTGGAGGGTGTGGGGGGGGGGAACTGAGGCAGGTTGGGGGGCGAAGCGGGTGGCAGTGTGTGTGTGGGGTGGGGGTCCCGCTGCGCCCTGGCACGGCCACCCAGGGGACCGGGGAGGGGGGGGTGACAGTGCCGGGGTCGGTGTCCCCAACCACGGAATGTCCCCCCCTCATGGGACCCCCATCCCGGAGCTGGTTTTGGTCCTGTTTGGTGAGAGAAAAGCTCCGAGGGGGGGGTGAAGGGCCCTGCGGGGTGCAAGGGGGAATTCGGGGGGTTTGGGGGTGGGTGCCCCCCCCCCCAGGGCAGATTGGACCCAGATTGGGGGGCTGGCACCCAGGGCCCCCCCCAGCCCTGCCTGGTTGGGTGTGGGGTCCGGCTTGGTCCTGGGTGGGGGGGGGGTCCATCCTTCCTGAGCGTGTGGGGGTCTGTGTGCCCCCCCCCGGCAGCACCGAGCCCCCCGCGAGCACCGCTGCGGGGGGGGGGGCTGCTCTGCAAGGGGGGGCACCCATGGGTGCTGCTCCAGAGCCTCCGACCTGGGGGAAAACGGGGAGATTTGGGGGAGTTAAGCAGAGCTGGGGGTCCCGGGGGGGGCTCGGGGGGGGGGTCCCGGGGGGGCTCACCGGGCTCAGTAGGGCCGGTTGGCGTCTTTGGGCCTCTTGAGCTGCACCTTGAGGCGCTTCATCCCGATCTGGAAGCCGTTCATGGCCTGGATGGCGGCCTGTGCGCTGGCCGGGTTGTCAAAGCTGACGAAACCTGCGGGGACAGCGTTGGGGACATTGGGGACAGCGGGGACTTCAGGGACATCAGGGCCAATACCCTCCCCAGGCTCTGTCCCACAGCCCCGGGGGGCTCTGCTGTGGGGCAACGTGGTCCCACGGCCCCTGGCCATGGTGGCCCAGGTGTGGTGTCCCCAGCCCCTGGCCATGGTGTCTCCATGTCCTGGCCACAGTGGTCCCTGTTGTGTCAGCCCTGGCCATGGTGACCCCAGTTGTAGTGTCCCTGTCTCCATTTCTGGTGTCCCCATCCCCTGGCCATGGTGTCCCCATCCCTTGGCCATAGTGCCCCCATCTCCTGGCCATAGTGTCGCTGGCCATCATGTCCCTATCTCCTGGCCATCATGTCCCCATCCCTGGCCACCATGTCCCCAGCCCTTGGTCATAGTGTCCCCATCTCCTGGCCACGGCATCTGTGGCCATCATGTCCCCATCCCCTGGCCACCATGTCTCCATCCCCTGGCCGTGGTGTCCCCATCCCTCGGCCATGATGTCCCTGGCCATGGTGTCCCAATCCCTTGGTCATAGTGTCCTCATTTCCTGGCCATAGTGTCCCTGGCCACCATGTCCCCATCTCCTGGCCATGGTGTTCCCATCCCCTGGCCATAGTGCCCCCATCTCCTGGCCATGGTGTCCCTGACCATTGTGTCCCCATCCCTGGCCATCAAGTCCCCATCCCTGGCTATGGTGCCCCCATCCCTGGCCACGGTGTCCCTGGCCATCATGTCCCCATCTCCTGGCCATGGTGTCCCCATTCCTCGGCCATGGTGTCCCTGGCCATCATGTCCCCATCTCCTGGCCATGGTGTCCCTGGCTATCATGTCCCCATCCCTGGCCATGGTACCCCCATCCCTGGCCATCATGTCCCCATCCCCTGGCCATAGTGTCCCCATCCCTGGCCATGGTGTCCCTGGCCATCATGTCCCCATCCCTTGGCCATCATGTCCCCGTCCCCGGCCGCGCTGTCCCTACCGAAGCACTT
Source organism: Columba livia (assembly GCF_036013475.1). NCBI lineage: Eukaryota > Metazoa > Chordata > Aves > Columbiformes > Columbidae > Columba > Columba livia. The sequence goes on along the minus strand of NC_088629.1, from coordinate 1,864,480 downwards.
GCTCTGGTTGGTGGCGCGGTCCACGAAGACCTTGGCGGAGATGACGTTGCCGAAGGGCAGGAACATCTGCAGGATCTCGGTGTCGGCGAACTCCTGGGGCAGGTGGTAGATGAAGATGTTACAGCCCTCGGGGCCTGCGGGGGGGGAGCGGCGTCACGGCGGGTGGGGGCAGCGGCCCCGGCCCCAAATCCCGCCCGGAGCCCCCTGAACCACCCCATGTACCCCAAAACCCACCCAGAGCCCCCTAAACCATCTCCAAACCCACCCCATGGCCGCAAAACCTGCCCAGAGCCCCCTGAACCACCCCATGTACCCCAAAACCCGCCCGGAGCCCCCTAAACCACCCCATGTACCCCAAAACCTGCCCTGTGCCCCCTGAACCACTCCATGTACCCCAAAACCCACCCAGAGCCCCCTAAACCATCTCCAAACCCACCCCATGGCCGCAAAACCTGCCCAGAGCCCCCTAAACCACCCCATGTACCCCAAAACCTGTCCTGTGCCCCCTGAACCAATCCATGTACCCCAAAACCCACCCAGAGCCCCCTAAACCATCTCCAAACCCACCCCATGGCCGCAAAACCTGCTCGGAGCCCCCTAAACCACCCCATGTACCCCAAAACCCGCCCGGAGCCCCCTAAACCACCCCATGTACCCCAAAACCCACCCGGAGCCCCCTGAACCATCTCCAAACCCACCCCATGGCCGCAAAACCTGCCCAGAGCCCCCTAAACCACTCCATGTACCCCAAAACCCGCCCTGAGCCCCCTAAACCCCCCCGGAGCCCCCTAAACCATCTCAAAACCCACCCTGTGACCCCAAAACCCACCCTGTGCTGCAAAACCTGCCCTGAGCCCCCTAAACCACCCCATGTACCCCAAAACCATCTCCAAACCCACCCTGTGACCCCAAAACCTGCCCTGAGCCCCCTAAACCACCCCATGTACCCCAAAACCATCTCCAAACCCACCCTGTGACCCCAAAACCCGCCCTGAGCCCCCTAAACCACCCCATGTACCCCAAAACCATCTCCAAACCCACCCTGTGACCCCAAAACCTGCCCTGAGCCCCCTAAACCACCCCATGTACCCCAAAACCTGCCTTGTGCCCCCCAACCCTGCCCTGAGCCCCCTAAACCACCCCAGGTACCCCAAAACCTGCCCTGTCCCCCCAAAACCTGCCCTGTGTCCCCTAAACCACCCCATGTACCCCAAAACCCACCCTGTGTCCCCTAAACCACCCCATGTACCCCAAAACCACTTCTGAACCCACCCTGTGCCCCCAAAACCACCTCCAAACCCACCCCGCACCCCCAAACCAGCCCCCTGTACCCCCAAACCCACCCCATGTGCACACAGGCACCCCAAACTTGTCCCTGCACCCCTAGGGATTCTGAGCCCCCCCCAGCCACAGCACCCTGGGGTTTGTCCCTTGGGGTGTCCTGGGGTCTGTCCCTGGGGTTTGTCCCTTTGGGGGTGTCCCTTGGGGTGTCCCTGGGGTTTGTCCCTTGGGGTGTCCTGGGGTTTGTCTCTTTGGGGGTGTCCCTTGGGGTGTCCTGGGGTCTGCCCCTGGGGTCTGTCCCTTTGGGGGTGTCCCTTGGGGTGTCCCTGGGGTTTGTCCCTTGGGGTGTCCCTGGGGTCTGTCCCTTTGGGGGTGTCCCTTGGGGTGTCCCTGGGGTTTGTCCCTTGGGGTGTCCTGGGGTCTGTCCCTTGAGGGGTGTCCCTTGGGGTGTCCCTGGGGTTCGTCCCTTGGGGTGTCCCCCGTCTCACCTTCGCGCTGCTGCTGCTGTTGGGGTGCGGGGGGGCCCAGCAGCGCTCCTGGGGGGGCGAACGCCGGGCTCACCAGCCCGTAGGCGGCCGGGTAGGCGGCTGGGGAGGGGATGGGGAGTCAACAGGGGGTGCACAGGGACCCCTGGCACCCCAGTGCCTCCCAGCTGCCCTCCCAGTGCCATGACTTGTCCCCCCAGCTCCTCCCAGTACCCACCAGTGCCATGCAATGACCCCCCAGTGCCTCCCAGTACCATGCAAGACCCCCAGTGCCTCCCAGCTGCCCTCCAGTGCCCTGCCATGCCCTCTCAGTGCCGCCCATTGCCCCCCAGTGTCCCCAGTGTCACGCCATGTCCTCCCAGTGCCCCCCAGTGTCCTCAATGCCATGCCATGCCCTCCCAGTGCCCCCCATTGCCCCCAGTGCCATGCCATGCCCTCCCAGTGCTCACCAGTGCCCACCAGTGCCATGCAAGCTCTCCCCAGTGCCTCCCAGTTGCCCTTCCAGTGCCCCCCCCAAGCCATGTAAGACCCCCCTAGTGCCTCCCAGTGCCCCCCCAAGCCATGCAAGACCTCCCCAGTGCCTCCCAGTGCCACCAGTGCACGCAATGCTCTCCAAGTGCCTCCCAGCTGCCATCCCAGTGCCACACCATGACCTCCCCAGTGCCACGCCAAGCCATGCAAGACCCCCCCAGTGCCTCCCAGTGCCCCCCAAGCCATGCAAGACCTCCCCAGTGCCTCCCAGTGCCATCAGTGCCATGCAGTGCTCTCCAAGTGCCTCCCAGCTGCCATCCCAAGTGCCACACCATGACCTCCCAGTGCCCCCCCAAGCCGTGCAAGACCCCCCTAGTGCCTCCAGTGCCACCAGTGCCACGCAATGCTCTCCAAGTGCCTCCCAGCTGCCATCCCAGTGCCACACCATAACCTCCCAGTGCCCCCCCAAGCCATGCAAGACCCCCCAAGTACCTCCCAGTTGCCCTCCCAGTGCCCTCCCAAGACATGCAAGACCTCCCCCAGTGCCTCCCAGTGCCACCAGTGCCACACAATGCTCTCCAAGTGCCTCCCAGCTGCCATCCCAGTGCCACACCATGACCTCCCAGTGCCCCCCCAAGCCATGCAAGACCCCCCCAGTGCCTCCCAGTGCCCCCCCAAGACATGCAAGACCCCCCCAGTGCCTCCCAGTGCCACCAGCGCCACGCAATGCTCTCCAAGTGCCTCCCAGCTGCCATCCCAGTGCCACACCATGACCTCCCAGTGCCCCGCCAAGCCATGCAAGACCCCCCCAGTGCCTCCCAGTGCCCCCCCCAAGACATGCAAGACCCCCCCAGTGCCTCCCAGTTCCCCCAGTGCCCCAGCGCACCTGTGTAGTGCTGCATGCCGGCGTACGCCTGCTGCAGGGGGTCCGGGGGGGCCGCGGGGCTCTGGGCTGGGGACAGAGGGGCCGTTAGGGGCGGCGGGGGACACGGGGGGCGCGGGGGGGGCGGCGGGCACCTGGGAAGGGGGGGACCCCGCCGGCGTAGAGCGCGTCGGGGGGCGCGGGGGGCCCCGCGGGCTGTGCCGGCACCGGGCTGTAGCCGTTGACACCGAGCGGGGCGGCCATGGCGGGGACCGGGGTGGCGGCCATGGCGGGCGGCGTGCTGGTTCCTGCGGGGACAACGTGGCACCCTGGGGTCACCCACGGGTCCCCAGAGCTGGTGACAACCTCTCAGTCTCCCGGTGTCACCCCCTGGGTCCCCAGCATTGGTGACACCATCTCAGTCTCCTGGTGTCACCCCCGACATTCCCAGTGCTGGTGACACCATCTCAGTCTCCCGGTGTTGCCCCCGGGTCCCCAGCATTGATGACACCATCTCTGGGCTCCCACTGTCACCCCCCAGGTCCCCAGCACTGGTGACACCATCTCAAGTCTCCTGGTGTCACCCCCCAGGTCCCCAGCACTGGTGACACCGTCTCAGTCTCCTGGTGTCACCCCCCACGTCCCCAGCATTGGTGACACCATCTCTGGGCTCCCACTGTCACCCCTCAGGTCCCCAGCACTGGTGACACCATCTCAAGTCTCCTGGTGTCACCCCCCACGTCCCCAGTGCTGGTGACACCATCTCAAGTCTCCTGGTGTCACCCCCAGGTCCCCAGCACTGGTGCCATCATTCCCAGGTGTCCCCAATTCCTAGTGTCCCCCATAGCCCATGTCCCATCCCTGGTGACACCATTCCTGGTGTCCCCAATCCCTGGTGTCCCACATCCCCATGTGCCCATTCCCAGGTATCCCCCATATCCCATGTTCTCCACCCCTGGTGTCCCTCATGTCCCCATACCTGGTGTCCCCTATTCCTGGTGTCCTCCATATCCCATGTCCCAACCCTGATGTCCCCATATCTCATGCCCCACCCCTGGCACCCCTCGTTCCCAGGTGTCCCCACATTCCCATCCCTGGTATCCCACATGTCCCCATCCCCAGTGTCCCCCATATCTCATGTCCTATCCCTGATGTCCCCACATCCCCATCTCTGCTGTCCCCCATATCTCATGTCCCCTTGTCCCCCATATCCCATGTCCTCCACCCTTGGTGTCCCCCATTTCTGGTGTCCTCCATATCCCATGTCCCATCCCTGGTGTCCCCATATGCCCATCCCCGTGTCCCCCGTGGTAGCTGTCCCATACCTGAGGAGGGGGGCAGGGGGGTGGCGATGAGCCCGTTGGGGTTGACCGTGCCCATGTGCTGCATCTGGACGGCCATGGTGGCCATGGGGCTGAGGTAGGCCGAGTGCGCGGCCACCAGGGCCGCCTGCTGCTGCATCAGCTGCGGGGACAGCGCCTGGCACCGGGCACGGGCCACCGGCCACTGCCGGCCACCACGGTCCCACCCGGAGCCCAGGGACACCCCGTGGGGCCAGCGCCCCAGTGCCATGGAGATCCATCACCTCCCCATGATGGTGACCCAAGCACCACCACCCTGGGCCATGGAGAACTTCACCTCCCCATGATGGTGACCCCGGTGCCACCACCCTGGGTCATGGAGAATGTCACCTCCCCATGATGGTGACCCTGGTGCCACCATCCTGGGTCATGGAGAATGTCACTTTCCCATGATGGTGACCCAAGCACCACCACCCTGGGGCCATGGAGAACGTCACCTCCCCATGATGGTCATCCCTGGTGCCACCACCATGGGTCATGGAGATCTGTCACCTCCCCACAACCGTCACCCCAACACACCAATGTCCCCACACCCAACCACAGATCTCCATCACCTCCCGGTGTGTCACCCCCAATGTCCCACATTGGGCCACGGGGTCCCTCATGTCCCCACATCCACCACGCATCACTACAGGAGTTCAGCATCTCCCAGTATCACCCACCCAGCCACCCATCACCCCCAGGACCTCCCGCTGCCCCAGGGGGCCCAGCAGCCGCCAGGGCCACCACGTGTCCCCGTGTCCCCACCCACCGCCTGCGTGTAGGCACTGTAGGCCCCGAACTGGAGGGCGATGGGGCTGAACATGCCCAGCTGGCTGGCGACCTGCTGCATGCGCCGCAGCCCCCGCTCCTTCTCCGTGTCCGCAAACTTCACCACCAGGCTGGAGGACGCGCCCTGCGCGGGGACACGGCGACACGGGGTCACCCAGGGGTGGCCGCCCGCACCGGGGTCCTTGGGGGCAAGGGGTGGGGATGGGAATGATGGGGACAATGGCGGGGATGATGGTGGTGGGGGCAATGGTGATGGTGGGAATGATGGTGGTGGGGACAATGATGATGGGGACAATGGTGGTAGGGATGAAGGTGATGGGGGCAATGGTGATGGTCAGGATGATAGTGGTGGGGACCATGATGATGGGGACAATGGTGGTAGGGATGATGGTAGTGGGGACAATGATGATGGGGATGAAGGTGATGGGGACAATGATGATGGGGATGGTGGGGATGGTGATAGTGGGGACAATGGTGATGGTGGGGACAATGGTGATGGTGGGGACAATGGTGATGGTGGGGACAATGGTGGGGATGAAGATAGTGGGAACAATGATGATGATGGTGGGGATGGTGATGGGGACAACAATGGGGGTGGTGAAGATGATGATGATGGTGAACATCACCTCCTCATGATGGTCACCCTGGTGCCACCACCCTGGGTCATGGAGAACGAGGATGGTGGGGATGGTGGTGGGGACGAAGATGGGGACAACAATGATGAGGACAATGGTGGTAGGGATGGTGGTGGGGACGAAGACGGGGACAATAATGGAGACAATGATGGGGACAACGGAGGGGATGACAATGATGGGGATGATGACCATGGGGACAGCGACGGTGGGGACAACATTCCCATCTCACCGGGAGGGTGCGGCTCCCGTGCAGCGCGGCGATGGCGGCCTGGGCCTCCGCGTGGCTCTGGAACTTGACGAAGGCACAGCCTGGGGGGGGACAGCTGGTCAGCGTGCAGGGGGGACACCCACCTGTCCCCCTCAGACCCCGCACACACCCCATGGCCCCACCTGAACTCGCCCCACCAACCCTCAACCCCAACCCCGCTCCCCAGTTCACACCCTGCCCCACAGATCCCCATCTCCCCCCTCCAAGAGCCCTCAGGGACCCCCCCCGAGCCATTCCCAGCCCCCCTGGCCCCCCCACCTTTGCTGGTGCCGTCGGGCCCCCGCAGCACCGTGCACTCGTCGATGGTGCCGAAGGGCTCGAACATCTTGCGCACGTCCTCGTCCGCCTGCTGCTTGCTCAGCATCCCCACAAACAGCTTACGGTCCTCTGCGGGGACACGGCGGGGACAAGGGGACACCAGGGTGGGGACCCCCCCGCACTCCGGGGTGGGACCCCCTGGGGACGTTGGGATAGGCTGGGGCCCGAGGATGGGGATATGGGGATACTGGGATGGGTTGGGACGCAGGGATGGGGACACGAGGACACCAGGATGGGCTGGGACCCCCAGGATTGTAGACATGGGGACACTAGGATGGGCTAGGACCCAGGGATAGGGACATAGGGACACTGGAATGGGTTGGGACCCAGAGATAGGGATATGGGGACATGGGAACACTAGGATGGGCTGGGATCCAGGGATGGGGACATGGGGACAATGGGATGGGCTGGCACCCGGGGATGGGGGAGATGGGGATATGGGGACACTAGGATGGGCTGAGACACAGGGATGGGGACATGGGGACACCGGAATGGATTGGGACCCAGAGATAGGTATATGGGGACATGGGGGACACTGGGATGGGCTGGGATCCAGGGATGGGGACATGGGAACACTGGGGTGGGCTGGGACCTGGGGATGGGGGAGATGGAGATATGGGGACACTAGGATGGGCTGAGACCCAGAGATGGGGACATGGGGACACTGGGATGGGCCAGGACTCCCCTGTGGGGAATAGGAACACGTTGGGGTGGACAGAGGTGGGGACACCCGCCCTGGGGACAAAGCCTTGGCATGGGACAGGGATAGGGACATGGGAAGTGGGCACAGAGGTGTTTTGGGGACAGGGAATGGGGACAGGGCTGCGGGGGGGGACACTGTGGGGCCGGGGGGGGACTGGTACCTCCTCGGCTCTCACTGTCCGCCGGCTTCACCTGGATGGGCCGGTTCATCTAGGGGGGGGACAGGGGAGGGGATGGGGACAAGGGGGGACACGGCCCCCCACTCCCCGAGGGGCCCAGGTGTCCGGTCAGACACCCCCCACCACGTGAGGTGCACGGATCCACTCCCCCGGCCCCCAGCACCCCAAAGATGCTCCCGTCACCATGGCAACCCCAGCCCTGCATCCGTTACCTGGCAACGGGTACCGCGGCCATAAGGGGGGACCGGGGGGCCCAGGGATGCGCTAACGAGCACCCACCACCGCCCCGCTAATTAGGGGCGATGAGCCCACCCCCCCCCCCCACCCCGTAACCCCCAGAGGCCGGGGGGGGGAGGGCGCAGATGCCCGGTAACCATGACAACGGCAGCCCCGGCTCCATGGCAACCGCCCACTCATCCCAATTTCCCCATCCCCGTTGCCCGGCAACGCCGCTGACATCATCAGCGCTCGCGATAAACAATGACGGGGATGGGGGGGGCGAAGGGAATGGAGGTTTGGGGGGGGGGGGGGGGAGGGAAGGGGGGACCCCCAGGCCGTGACCCCCCCGGGTTGGGGGGATGCGGGAGATGGGGCCGCCGGGGGGCCCGTTCAGTGCGGGGGTTCCCAGGGCCGCCGGTTCAGCCTCAGCCCGGGGGGTTTCGGGGGGGCCGGTTCAACCCCAGCCCGGGGGGGGGGGGGGCTCGGGGGGGCGGTTACGGCGCCCCAGCTGACCCCAGGCGGCCCCTTTCCCCCGCCGAAAGCGAAGGTGGCCCCAGCCCTCCCCCCCCCCCCCGCCCCCAGATGGCACTGGAAATGCCCCCCCCCGGGGGGGGAGGGCACTAATCCCCCGTAATCCCCCGCGGGCCGGGATCAGCCCCGGCCAGGGCGGGGGGGGCACGGGAAGGGCCAATACCCCAAATTGCCCCAGGACCCCCCAGCATCACCCCCCACCCCCAGGCCCGGCGAGTGCGGGGGGGTCGCTCCCTGTTCCCGTCCCCATCCCGGTGAGGTGAGGGGGGTGCAGCTGCCAGGGCGGTGCCGCCCCTAATCCCCCCCCACACCCCGCAAATCCCCCCCGGGATTTACGGCCCCCAAATCCCCGGATTATCCCGGCGAAGCCAAATCCCCCCGGGGCCGGCGGGACACGCGCAGCCAGGCGGGGGGGGCACCGACCCCCCCACCCCTACACGCGGGGACCCCCAAAATACCCCCCCCACCCCACCCCAACCCACACCCTTGGGAACCCCTAAACCCCGCCATGAGGCTTCAGGCACCCCCAGCACCTATAGGGGAGAAACTGGGTGCTGGGACCCCCCCCAGCACCCCAGCTGCAATGGGGGAGGTGGGGGACACCCGGACGCCTGGGTTCCCCCCCCCCGGCTTTGTTAGCTCAGCTGCCCGGTGCCCGCCGCTCGCCTGGCAACGCTTCGTTAGCGCCAGGCCCTAATTAGCGCCAGGCCTTCGTTAGCGTCTTCAGGCGATGCAGCGCCCGCTATTTATAACCCCCCAGCAGATGTTTGTGGGTGCGACACCCCCCGTCTCCATCCCAAAGGTGGGGTCCCGGACACCTGGGTCCTCCCACGGGCGAGGGGGTGTCACGGGTGGGGGTGTCACGGGTGGGGGTGTCACGGGGGGGCCCCACTCACCCCCGGGAGGGTTTTCTGCTCGTGTAGGGCGCTCTGCGCCTTCAGGGCCGACTCGCGGGCGCAATAGGTCAGGAAGGCGCATCCTGGGGGGAGACATTGGGATGGGGGGGGGGTACATGGGGGGGTACAGACCCCTTGAGGCACCCAGACCCCCTATGGCATTTCAGGGCTCTGCCCCCGCCCCCCCCCCAGGCCCAGGCTGGGGACAATTGTGGGTCCCCAGGTCCCCCGATAGAGCCTGGGGGGTCTCAGGCATCTGGGGGCAGCAGCCCCGAACCCCCCCAGTCTCTCTGTGGCCATCACCCGTCCTCAGGCCTGCACTCTCTTTCTGCCCCTCCAGCCTGTCCTGGGGCTCCAGGGACCCCCCCCCCCAGCTGCCAGGGAAGGGGGGTTTGTTTTTGGGGGGTCGACCCCCCCCCCTCCGGCCGTTACCCAGCACCGCAAACACCCACCCACGCAACACCCTGCGCCGGCACAGCCGCTCACAGCCCCCCCGACACCCGCACAAACACCCCCAGCGCCCACGCAACACCCGCACCCAACATCCCCGCGCAACCGCCACCCACCCCCGCAGCACCGGCCACGGGCTGAACCCGCTGCCTGCGGCTGGACCGGGGTGCCCGGGGCTGGACCGGGAGCTACCCGGGGCCGCACCGGGGCTGTGGATGCTGCTCGGGGCCTCTGGCTGTACGTGGGGCTGTGCCCGGTGCCGGAGGTGTTCCCGGCGCCGTTCCCGGTTCCCCAGGGCTGTGCCAGTTCCCGGTGCCGTTCCCTGTGCCATTCCCGGTGCCATTCCCGGCGGCCGCTCCCCGTTCCCCAGGGCTGTCCCCGGTGCCGTTTGTGGCACCCGAGGCTGTTCCCGGTGCCATTCCCGGGGCCGGGGGCCGCACCCCGCTCCCGTTGCCAGTTCCCCAGGGCCGTGCCGGTGCCCGGTGGCTCTCCCGGTGCCGTTACCTTTGTGCATGCCGGTGTACTTGTCCTTGATGACGGTGAGCTCGTAGATCTTGCCGAACTGCTCGAAGATGGGTTTGAGATCCTTCTCCTCCAGGTGCCGCGGGATCTGCCCCACGAAGAGTTTGATGGCGTCGGGCTCCTTCATGGGGCCGCCGGTGGGGGACCGGGCCCCGGGGCCGCTCCCGCCGCTCGGTGCGGCTCCCGGTATCGCCGCCGCGGTGGCCGGTGCCGCGTTCCCACCGCCCGCGTTCGGCTGCCGGAGCGGCTCCCGCTGGCGGCTGCCGGTGCCCGGTGCCCGGTGGCGGCCCGGCCGCGGCGCACACAAAGGACGAGGCGGCCCCGGGGCTCCGCTCGGCTCCGGGGACGGGGCGCGGCGGGGCGGGGGCAGCTCTGCCCGGGGGGCGGCGCTCCCGGTAGGTCCCGGCGGTTTCCCGATGGGGCCCTCCCGTGCGGCGGCCCCCAGATGCCGGTGGCTGCCGGTACCGCCCGCTCGCCGCCCCGCTGCCCCCGGGGGGCCCCCGGTACCGGGGGAAGGTTCAGCGCCCGGCCCGGCCCATGGCGGCCGCACCGGCCGCGCTCCCCGAGAGCTCCGGCGGCGGCGAAACCCCGCGCCCGCTGCGCCCCGGTACCGGCACCGGTACCGGCTCCGGACCCCGCTCGCCGCTTTTCTTCCCCGGCCGGTACCGCCCCGCCCCTCCCGGTGCTGATGTCAGAGCGGGACCGCGAACCGGGCACCGGCGAGAGCACCGGGACCTGGGGACCGGCCCCGAGCGCTGGACACGGGCAACCGGGCACCGAGCAGTGGCCACCGGCTCCGCCTCGCCCGGGGCTCCGCCGCGGCGGCCGCCGGGGCTGCGGGGGGGACGCGCGGGGCGGGTGCGTGTGTGCGGGGCCGCGCTCGCGGGGGCGCGCCCGTGTGTGCACGCGCGGGGGGGTGAGGATGGCGAGTCCGTGTGTCCGTCCCCGCGTGTCCCCGTGTCCGTCCCCCCCCCTCGGCGCTGTCCCCGGTGCTGAGCGCGGGGCGGACCCGCTCCACCCGGGGTGGGGACACACACACACCGCCCCCATCCCAGCCCCCCCGTGTCACACCCCACGCGCACACCCCGCGTGTCACCCCCACCCCCCCCCCCGCCACGGAGTCGTTGTCACCCCCCTCCGTTGCCATAGCGACCGGTCGCACCGGCCGCAGCCAAGATGGCGTCGCCGCAACCGCCACCGCGTCCCCGGCAGGTGCCGCGGCGGGGGCCGGGGGGGGGGGACACACCGGGACACGCACCCACGGGCTGTGACCCCCCCACGGGACGCGTTCACACGCGTGGGGGGCGCGGTGACCCCCGCGTTGCGCTGCGGGCCTGTGTGTAGGGGGGTGTCTCACATGGGGCCACCCCCGGGTGACGTCCCCCCCCCGCCTCCCCAGCCCACGGGTGACACTTGTGTTTCCCCCACCCCCCCCCCAGCCCACGCGTGACGCTGTTCCGAGCCCCCCCCCGGCCACGCTGAGGCTGAGCAGCGAGCGTGGTACCTGCGGGGACACCCCGAGACGCGGCTGTTGATTCGCGGCTTCCTCAGGTGGGACCCGAACCCCCCCCCCCCCCGAGAAACTCCCCCAAAAAACACCCCAATTCGTGTGAAAAACAAACGTTCATTTGCCATAAAAACCCCCAAAACAGCCCATTTCCCCCAAAAAACCCTGTGCCCCCCCCTCCCCCAACCAGGGAGCTGCTGCACCAGCGCCCGGATGATGTCCTGGAGTTCGCTGCAGGTGACGGGGGGTCCCGGGGGGGTCCCCAATGCCTGGGGGGTACATAGGGGGTCCCAGGCGTCCCCTCACCCCCCCGTACCCCCCCAGGGTACTTTACGCAGCCGGAGCTGCCGCGTCGCATCCGGGAGCAGCTGGGGGGGCCGGGAGCAGCGTCTTGAGGGGGGGGTCTCACCCCAATAAAAGCGCTGGGACCCCCCCCACCCCACCTGTGTCCCCCCCTGTGACCGAGCAGCTCCAGGAACCACCCCCCCAATCCTTTCTGGGGAACCGCACCTGGGTCCTGGGGGGACTTTGGGGGTTCCAGGGGGGTCCTGGGGGAATGTGGGGGTCCCACAGGTCTCGGGGGCAATTTGGGGTGCTGGGGGTGTTCCCATGGGGGTCTTGAGAGCAGTCTGGGAATCCCAAGGAGTTGGGGGCATCCCAGAGGTCCTGGGGGGGTCCCAGGGGTAGTTTGGAGTCCCAGGGGTCCTGGGGGGAGTTTGGGGGTCCTGAGGTGGTCCCAGGGGTCCTGGGGGGCAGTTTGGGGGTCCCAAGGAGTTGGGGGGGTCCTGGGGGCAGTTTGGGGGGCCTGTGGGGGTCCTGGGAGCAGTTTGGGGATCCCAAGGAGTTGGGGGGGTCCCAGGTGTAGTTTGGGGATCCCAGGGGTCCTGGGGGCAGTCTGGGGGTCCTGTGGGGGGTCGTGGGAGCAGTTTGGGGATCCCAAGGAGTTGGGGAGTCCCAGGTGTAGTTTGGGGGTCCCAGGGGTCCTGGGGGCAGTTTGGGGGTCCTGTGGGGGTCGTGGGAGCAGTTTGGGGATCCCAAGGAGTTGGGGGGTCCCAGGTGTAGTTTGGGGGTCCCAGGGGTCCTGGGGGCAGTCTGGGGGTCCTGGGAGCAGTTTGGGGATCCCAAGGAGTTGGGGGGTCCCAGGTGTAGTTTGGGGGTCACAGGGGTCCTGGGGGCAGTCTGGGGGTCCTGTGGGGGTCCTGGGAGCAATCTGGGGATCCCAAGGAGTTGGGAGTCCCAGGTAGAGTTGGGGGGTCCCAGGTGTAGTTTGGGGGTCCCAGGGGGGTCGGGGGCCCCCCCAGTTTCACAGCAACCCCTCCCTGGTGGCCTCCAGCGCCTCCCGTTGCTGCTGCAGCCAGTGCCGGTAGCGCCGGGTCTTGGGGCGCATGAACTGCACCACGGTCATGGGCACCCGCACCGTGTCCAGCCCGTTCACCTGCAGCGCACGGGGAGGGGGGTCAGGGCCGGGGAACCCCCCCCGGGACCCCCCTTTGTCCCCCGGGGGTGGGGGGAGGCTGCTCTGGGGTCTCTGCCCCATCATGTGCCAGAGGATGCTCTGTCCCTAAAATTTGGGGGGACATGAGTGCGGGGGGAGCTGGGAATGGGGGGGAATAGGGGATAGGGGAGGGAATGGGGGGAAACGGGGGGGAAATAGGGGAGGAAATGGGGGGGAATAGAGAGGAAATGGGGGGGAATAGAGAGGAAACGGGGGGGAATGGGGAGGAAATGGGGGGGGAAACGGGGAGGAAATGGGGGGAAACGGGGGGAAATGGGGGGGAAACGGGGAAGAAATGGGGGGGGAATAGAGAGGAAACGGGGGGAAATGGGGAGGAAACGGGGGGAAATGGGGAGGAAAACGGGGGGAAACGGGGAGGAAATGGGGGGGAACGGGGAGGGAAATGGGGGGAAACGGGGAGGAAATGGGGGGGGAAACGGGGAGGAAATGGGCGGGAAACGGGGGGGGAAACGGGGGGGAAATGGGGGGGAAATAGGGGCCTTCACCCCTTCCCCACCCCACGGGAATGGGGCACAGCGAAGGCACCGGGAGGTGATGGGAACCAGGATCTGTGGGAGGTGGTTTTGGGGGGGGACCACTCCCTGGGGGGGGCAAAGAGACACCCCCACTCTGTGTGTCCCAGGGACGGGGCTTTTGGTTCGTTATTTCCCTCTTTGAAATAAAGGATTTTGGCTCCTCGCACCCTGTGCCAGGACTGAGCTCAGGGTTCTCTGGGGGGGGGTACAGAGTGGGGGGGTGGGGGAAGGGGTTTGGGGGTGGGGAGGGTTTTTGGGGGGGGCCTCTCACCGTCACATCGCACCAGTATTCTCCCAGCGCGTGATGGGCTCCTCGGGCAGCTTCACCGCATGGGGGGGCACGAAAACCCGCAGCTGCGGAACGAGATGGGGTGGTGGGGTGAGATTTGGGGGGGGGACAACCCCTAGAGACCCCCCCCCCCGCCACCCCCGTTAACGGCAGAAGCGCTCACGTTCTTGAGGAAATGCCGCGCCACGATCTCGTTGTTCAGCTCCCACTTGACGTTGTTCTTCATCCCAACCTCGAGGCGGCAGCTCCGGAGGAAGCTGAGGGTCTAGGGGGGGGATGAAGGGGTTGGGGGGGCTCTGTGCTCGCCGGGGGGGGGGCACCGAGGTGCCCAAGGGGGCAACATGCACCCCAGGGGTTTGGGGGGGACAGGGTGACACTGGGACACACACAGCGGTGGGATGAGGTTCATGAGCAGCTCCCAACCCCAGGGCGGGGGGTCTCCCCGCAGCAGTTTTGGGGGGGTTGGACCCCCCCACACTCACCTTCTCCCCGCTCTGCGTCTGCTGCTCCTCCACCTTCCCCCCCTCCTGACGCAGCTGTGGGGGACACAAGGAGGAGAATCACCCCAAAAACAGACGCGTGGGGATGGACATGGGGATGATCCCAAACCAGATGCATGGGGGGGGCGCGAGGATGATCCCCAATAACACCCCCCCCTAAATCTTTGCTTTTTTGCCTAATTTTTCCCCATTTCCGAGCCCCCCGTTTCCTGCCTCACCTGCTTCTCCTCCTCGAACAGCCGCCGGTTCTCGGGGGACGCGTACACGGCCAAACCACGCGGCAGCAGCTTGTTCCGCCCACGCGTTTCTCCACGCTCACCAGGTCCCCACGGGTCCCCAAACCTGGGGGGGGGGGGGACAGGGGGTCAGGGATGGGTCCCCCCCCACCCTGGATATCAGCTGGTGGGGGGTGGATGCGAAATAAAGAGGGAAAATGGTGCAAAATGATAGGTTTGGGGGCTCTGTGGCATGAGTTGCTGCGGGTCAGTGGGGATGGGATGTAACGGGGGGAAATAATGGGGGGAAATGGGGTAGAATGGGGGAAATGGGGCAGAACGGGGGGGAAATGGGGCAGAAATGGGATATAATGGGGAAACAGGACAGAAACGGGTCATAAGAGGGGGAATTGGGGTATAATGGGGGGGGAATGGGATAGAAATGGGACATAATGGGGAGAAATAGGAGAGAAGTGGGACATAAGGGGGGAAGGGGACAGAACTAGGATATAATGGGGGGAAACGGGACGTGATGGGCAAAATGGGACAGAAACTGGACATAACGGGTGGAAACGGGACATAATGGGGAAAATGGGATGTAAGGGAGGGAAATGGGGCAAAACAAGGATGTAATGGGGGGAAATGGAACAGAAGTGGGACATAAAGGGGGGGAAACAGGACAAAAATGGAACAGAAATGGGGGATAACAGGGGGAAATGGGACAGAAATGGGACATAACGGGGGAAGTGGGACATAATGGGGGAAACGGGACAGAAACGGGACATAACGGGCAGGGAAACAGGACACAGTGGGGAAATGGGACAGAAATGGGACATAATGGGGGGGAAAAGGGACAAAAATGGGAGATAACGGGGGAAACAGGTCAGAAATGGGACAGGAATAGGACACAATGGGGAGGGAATGGGACAGAAATGGGAGATAATGGGGGGAAATGGGATGGAAATGGGACAGAAACGGGACACAATGGGGGGGAAAGGAGACAAAAATGGGACAGAAATGGGACATAATGGGGAGAAATGGGACAGAAATGGGAGATAACGGGGGAAACAGGTCAGAAACAGGACAGGAATGGGACAGAAATGGGACACAATGGGGAGGGAATGGGACAGAAACGGGAAATAATGGGTGGAAAGGGGATGGAAATGGGACAGAAACGGGACACAATGGGGGGGAAAAGGGACAAAAATGGGACAGAAATGGACATAATGGGGAGAAATGGGACAGAAATGGGAGATAACGGGGGAAACAGGTCAGAAACGGGACAGAAATGGGACAGAAACAGGACACAATGGGGAGGGAATGGGACAGAAATGGGAAAATAATGGGGGGAAATGGGATGGAAATGGGACAGAAATGGGACACATGGGGGGGAAACGGGACCCTAACGGGGGGATGGGGTATAACGGGGGGAGCCGGGGCGGGTCCGTACCCTCCACGGGCTGGGTGAGGAGGAGCTCCAGCTGCCCCCGCGGCCGGTGCTTCGTGTCCTCCAGCAGCCGGTACACGCGGTGCCGCCGGTGGTACAGGCGGGGGGGCCGGCCCTCCTTGCTGAGCGGCACCTGCCACCAGCGCTCCACCACCACCGTGCCCTGCGGGGAGCGCGGTCAGACCGGGGGGACCGGGACACACACACATCACACCCCCCCGGTACCGGGTAAACCGGGGTCTCCCGGTGGTGAGTCCGGAACACCCCCCGGTTGCCTCCACCCGACCACCAGCTGCCCCAAGGCCCCTGTGCAAACCGCCCGGTCACCTCACGGACACTCCCGCCCCCACCCCGGTCACCTCACGGACACTCCCGCCCCCCCCCTCAGTCACCTCACGGATGCTGTCGCCCTCCCCGTCTCCTCACGGATACTCCCGCCCCCCGCCGTTTCCCTCACGGACACCCCACAACCCGGCGCCCAAACGCTCTCCCCGGTCCCCCCGGGGCTCACCCGGCCGTGGCTGAGGCTCAGGGCCCGGCTGGCCGCCCGCACCACGATGGCGCCGCCGCCCGCCGCTCCCCGCGCCCAGCATGACCGCCCCGCTCCCGGTCCCGCCGAGGACCCCGCGGGGCTGCCCCGCAGCGCGCCTGCGCACACAACCCTGCGCCGAGCTGAGTGCGCCTGCGCACAACGACACCGCGGCTCCATGCACCGGCGCCCGAGGACCCCACCGGAGGCTGCCCTGCTGCGCGCCTGCGCCCGGTGTTCCCCGTTACCACAACTCCCCACCATAGCGGTGCTCCGGATTCCCCCCGGGGTCACCCCCCCAAAACACAGGGGAAACAGGGCAGCCGTAGGTCTCGGTAACCGGAACAAGCGGGAGCTCCAAAACCTTCAATTTATTAACAACAAAGCGGTTCTTTTCCCTTTGCCGCAAAACAGGGCCGGGGCAAAACCAAACCAACCGCAACCGGGGCGAACAGGGGAGACCGGGCCGGTAACGGGGGCGTCACGATGACCTCATCTCTGTCACGACACCGTCACCATCACCATCCTCGCTGCCGCCGGACGCACCGTCTGTAGAGACAGTGGGAAAAGGGGTGGCTGGGGACACGGTACCAGTGTCACCGGGCACGTTAGCGGTGGCACCGGGGCTGTTCCCAGCCGGTGCCTGTGCTTACCGGACAGGCTGAGGCACGATGGGGTGCGGGGGGTCTCGCTGGGGCTGTGCTGTGGCTCCAACAAGAGGCTCTCGAGGGAGGTGGCGGTGACGGGCTCCTGCACGGTGACACCGGGGTGACACCGGTGGTGACACCGGGGTGACACCGATCCTCAGGCACCATCTCCCTCCAGAGCCTCGTCCACCCTCCCCAGCCCATCTCCACTCACCGGTGTCTCCGCCGCAGCTCCCGGTACCGGCTGAGGGGTCCCGTCCCCCCCCGGCCCCTCTTGGGGACAGGGCACAGCGTGGCCCAACCGCACCAGCTCCGTGGCCACATCCAGGCTCTGCGGGAGCAGAGAGGGTAACGGGGGGTCATGGGGACATGGGGAAGGGACACGGGGACGCCGGGGTCACCTGGTTGTGGTGGAGCCCAAAGAGCTGCACGCTGGGCCGGGGGCAGAGCCCGGACTGGGAGTAACTGGTGACGGTGGCCAGCACCGGCGTCCAGCGGGCACAGTGCGTCAGGCGCTGGAACGCGGCCAGCGCTGCCTCGTCCCACGTGTCACCTGCCGGGGGGACAACGGGACCCCCAAGGGGACGGCGACACACACCATGGGGTCACCGGGCTGCGTCCCTGGGGGTTTGAACATCCCCAGGGAAGGACGGGACCCCCCGACGCCCCGTTTCAAATGTGGGAGACATGAGGTGACACCCCCGCCCGGGGGAGGGACACTGGGTGTCACCCCCCCAGGAGGGGACACAAAGATCTAGCCCCCCTAACTCACCAGCAGGCTTGATCCCGGCCAGGCTGCACTCGATGGCTTGGAAGGGCAGGCTGAGGAAGTCACTCCTGGTGGGGACAGAGAGCGCGGTGACGCGGTGACACAGTCCCCCTTGGCCCCCCAAACACCGAAATCCCCCAGCTGTGAGCCCCCTCCCCACCACCAGCCCCCCCTGGGGACACCAAACTGCTGTCCCCACCCCCCCGGTGCCACCCACGCTCACCGCAGGGCCCGCAGCGCCTCAGGGGGGGCATCCCCGTTGTCCCCAAAATCCACGTAGTGCAGCCCCACGCTGCCGTCCCCCCGCGTGCCCAGCACACGTGCCCGGTGCCACTCGCCGCCGTCCGGGGACGGAGCAGCCACGATGTCCCCGGCTTGGACCGTCAAAAGCTCAGCCTGGGCGGGGGGGGACAGAGCAGGTGACACCCCCACGACGGCTGCAGGGAGCAAGGGGGGACGGGGACGGTGCCCTGTGGATCTCACCGCGCGGCCGCCGCTCCGGTAGTGCCGGCGCATGTCGGCGCGGAGCCGGTCCAGCCGCAGGTTGCGCCGCCCCACCAGCTGCACCCAGAACCGCGCGGGGCTTTCGGCCGCCGAGACGAAAACCTGCAGGGGCTCGGGGGGCACGGGGCCCAAATCGGGGCTGGGAACTGCAGGGGGGGTGGTGAGAGCTGGGGGGGCAGCCCAGGGAGCCCCGAATCCCCATCCCGCTGATGGAGACACCACTCGGGGCGACTATAGGACAAACGGCTCCGGCTGAGCCGTCCCGCCCGGTAACGGCACCACCTGGGGCACGAGGAGGGGGACAAAGCCACAGGCAGCCCCGGGGTGACCCAGCACCACTCAAGCGTCCCCAACCCTCCGCTTGTCCCCTGGTTATATGTCACCGCAACGAAGCAAATGCCTTCTCTTACCCTCAAATTTCGGCACCTCCAGCTCCTCATCCTCATCCTGGTGCAGTTCGGAGCCTTCAGCCCGGGACGTGGCCCCTTCATCCTCCTCCTCCCCATCAGGCAGCGGCTCCCGGTCCCGCCGGCGGCCCAGGGGCTGTTTGCCCGGGCAGCGCGCGGCGGCCACCACCAGCTCCTTGTGGAAAGCGACGTCCTCCGTCACCTTCTCCAGGATGAGTTTCTGGTGGGGTGGAAGAGGCGAGCGGTGGGCTGGGGGCACCAGGACACCCCCCGGGGCCTCGGGGTCCCGCTCACCTTGGCGGCCGCCACCTCCGCGCGCGTCCCCGAGAGCTGCACGACCCTGATGGGGCCCGGGCCGGCGTCGGCCTCACGCTCGCAGAGCACGCGGGCCCCCGAGCTGCGGCAGATGCCGCGCACCGTCTCGCCCCCCCGGCCTGCGGGATGCAATCAGATTAATTAAAACACATGAAGGAAATCGGGGGGTTTCTCTCATTTCTTTCCCCGGACGCCTGGGTTCTCTTGTGGGGGGAATGGGGATCAGTAGGGCACCCAGGGATTCAGGTCCCACTCCTCTCCAGGTGTCAGCATGACACTCATTAGCAGCTGCCATTAGTGAGCCCTAATTAGCCATGGATGGGGCCCAGCTGTGCCCAGCTATCTGGGTCCCCCCAGGGGGTCAGGTCCCCAAAATTGTGCCCTTCATGGGGGGAAAGTGGGGGGGCCGGATGCCTGGGTCCCCCAGGCGGTCAGGGAGTGGGGGGGGCAGGTCCCCAAAATTGTGTCCTTTGTGGGGGGAAAGTGGGGGGGCCCGGATGCCTGGGTCCCCTGGGGGCTGACGCAGGGGATCCAGATATCTGAGATGCCCCCAACGCAAGTGGACCCAGGCATGCTGGGGAGGACCCAGGCATCCGGGAGGGCCCCTGGTGGGGTAATTGGGGTCCCCAGGGATACAGAGCAGGAGGCAGCACCACCCTCCCGCCCCACCATTCTGCCACCGAGCGGGTCCATCTGCGACCCCCGCGGGGGGGGTGAGGTACCGATGATCCGTCCCACGGCGCGCTGGGGCACGCAGAGCTGCTCGGTCACCGGCGTGCTCTCCGTCACGATGCGGTGCACGGCGGCTTTGGCGCGGCACACCTGGGCGGGAGAGCCTGCGATGAGCAGCGCCGTCTCCTCCTCACCCTCCTCTTCCTCCACCGTGATGCGGGCACCGGTCTCCTGGCTCAGCTGTGGGCACCGGGAAGCGGAGGATGAGCCATTTACCGGGGGTCCCGGTGAGCTCGGCCCCCCCCGGTGTCCCTCACCTTTTTGATGGTGGCTCCTTTCCGCCCAATGATGGATTTCATGGCCGCCCGGGGCACCCGCATCTCGATCTCCAGCTCCTTGTCCCCCACAAACGTCAGTCTCTCCTCTGTGGGACCGCAGTGGCGTGAGGCACCGGGGGGAGGCAGAAACAGCCCCGGTGAAACGGTAAATGGGTAAAGCTGCTCCAGAAGCTGCCCCGGGACTGGGGAGGGAGCACGGGGGGACCCTGAAGTGACCTGGGGGGACCCTAAAGGGACCCAGGGGGGAATGCAAGGGGGACCCTGAGGGAACCAAAGGGGGACCCAGGAGAGGGGGGACACGGGAACTGGAGAGAACCAAAGGGGGACCCGGGTTGGGGGACACGGGAACTGGAGAGAACCAAAGGGGGACCCGGGTTGGGGGACACGGGAACTGGAGAGAACCAAAGGGGGACCCGGGTTGGGGGACACGGGAACTGGAGAGAACCAAAGGGGGACCCGGGTTGGGGGACACAGGAACTGGAGAGAACCAAAGGGGGACCCGGGTTGGGGGACACAGGAACTGGAGAGAACCAAAGGGGGACCCCGGTTGGGGGACATGGGAACTGGAGAGAACCAAAGGGGGACCCGGGTTGGGGGGGGGGACACCGGACCCTGAGGGAACCAAAGGGGGACCCGGGTTGGGGGGGACACTGGACCCTGAGGGAACCAAAGGGGGACCCGGGGCGGGGGGGACAAGGGACCCTGAGGGAAACAAAGGGGGACCCGGGTTGGGGGGGACACCGGACCCTGAGGGAACCAAAGGGGGACCCGGGTTGGGGGGGGACACCGGACCCTGAGGGAACCAAAGGGGGACCCCGGGAGGGGGGGGGACACCGGACCCTGAGAGAACCAAAGGGGGACCCGGGGAGCGGGGACAAGGGACCCTGAGGGAACCAAAGGGGGACCCGGGGCGGGGGGGGACAAGGGACCCTGAGGGAACCAAAGGGGGACCCGGGGCGGGGGGGGACACCGGACCCTGAGGGAACCAAAGGGGGACCCGGGGCGGGGGGGGGACCTGAGCACCTCGGCACTGCTGAATGTAAGGGGGGATGCGGGGGGGCCTGGAAAGGACACGGGGGACCGGAAGGGACACAGGGGCTGCGACACCCACCTCGGCTCTCCCGGTACCGCCGGTACAGGATGTAGAGGACGGTGGCCCCGGCCGGGATCCCCAGCACCAGGGCGGTTTTCTGCAGCGCTGTCAGGCTGCTCCAGTGTCCCCGCTCCGCCGCCATCGCACCCGCGGGCTGAGGAACCAGCGCCGTTACCGGGAGCCTGGCCCTGTTGCGGCAGGGAAGCCCAGACCGAGCGCCCCCTCCCCTGGCGCAGCCTCCGCCCCGCCTCAGCTCCTCCCGCCCGCTGAGGGCTCTGCCACCCGCGCCCCCTCAGTCCCGGTGCCACCGGGCCAGGCCGCGGCACACGGAGCCCGGAAGCGGAGCTGCCGCGGCGGGTGAGCACCGGCCCCGCGGTACCTGCGGGACCCCGGCCCGGACCCCTCGGACCCGGCCCGGACCCCTCAGACCCGGCCCGGCCTCGTCCCGCAGCTCCGCGCCCGTCGCGCCGCCACGGCCTCACGCGCCCGCCCGCCGCCGGCCCCGCCCCCTTCCACCGCCCTCCAACCAGAGCGCCGCTCCTCCCCCTCCCACCAATCAGCGCCGAAGCCGAGGTGGCCAATCAGCGAGAGGAGGAGGGACGAGAGGGGGCGGGGCAAAGCGCCGGCCTGGGAATAAAGGGACTAATCGGCTGAGCGCGGAGGACGGCTAGAGCCAATCAGCGAGCAGCAGAGCGGCTCGGCCCCGCCCTGAGCCGTGAGTGACAGGCGCGGGGTCCCGTAGAGCCGAGGGGACGGGGCGGCCCGTAACGCCCCGCGTGGCGTGGCCGTGGGGTCCCGGGAGGTGGGACGGGGCCGCTCGGTGTCACCCGTGTCACCCCGCCACCCCGGGCCACCCACTGTCACCCAGTGCCCCCCCTACGCCGCTGTTCCCGCCGTGACGAAGCCCACGGACACACTGTTCCCCAAAACGCCTTTATTCCACTCAGAACGGGGTTGGGGCACCCCCAGTGCCGGGGCGCCCCCCGTGGGTGAGGGATCGTCCCCAAGGGAGGGGACACCCCCAGGTGATGGGGACCCCCGGGCGACAGATCCTCCTCATGTGACAGAGCATCACCGGGTGACAAAGCCCCGTTGGGTGACAGTGTCACCAGGTGACAGACCATCACTGGGTGCCAGACCCCTCCGGGTGCTCCCCGGCCGCAGGAGCACCCATGGGTGCCACCCCCCTGTCCCCAGCCACAGGTGAGCAGTAGGCAGGGGGGTGTCAGGGTGAGGACCCAGGCGTCCGGGGGGTCAGCGTGTGGCACCGGTGTCGACGTCGGGGGCGAAGAGCTCACGGTAGAGCGGGGGGAAGGCGGCGGGGGGCACCCCGGGGTGCTGGCGCAGGAACGTCCCCAGCTGCTGTATGTGCTGCCAGCACAGCGCCCGCAGCCGCCCCCGCGGCGGTAACTGCTGGGGACACGCCTGTCACACGCTGCCACATGCAGGGGGACACGCACCGTGCACACGCTCGTCACACAACACCACGCAGGGACACACACCACGCACGCCAAGGAGATGGTGACACATGCACACAAAGGGGACACACGTTGCGTGCATGGAAGGGACACACATGTAACACACACAGAGAGAAGGGACACGCATGTCACTCACGGAGGGGACACACGTGTCACGCAGACGGGGGGACACGGGTGACAATGCCCACCCTGGCCAGCAGCCCCCTCGCGCTTGCGTCCGGCGCAGCAGCAGCCGGAAGGCGACGTCCAGATGTCCCTGCAGCCGGGCCACCTTGCCCCTGCTCCTGCAGCCACGGCCGGCCTGGGGACAGTGACACCATATGGGGGACAGGGACAGGGACAGACATCGTATGGGGACAGGGACACCGCGTGGGACAGGGACACCGTATGGGGACAGGGACAGGGACAGACATCGCATGGGGACAGGGACACCGCGTGGGACAGGGACAGGGACAGGGACAGGGACAGGGACAGGGACAGAGACATCGCATGGGGACAGGGACACCGCATGGGACAGGGACACCGTATGGGGACAGGGACAGGGATACCATGTGGGGACAGGGACACTGTGTGGGGACAGGGAAACCCTGCATGGGGACATGGGATACTGGGGACAGGGACACCGTGTGGGGACAGGGACACCACATGGGACAGGGACAGGGGACACCACGTGGGACAGAAACACTGCGTGGGGACAGGGACAGGGACAGAGACATCGCATGGGGACAGGGACACCACGTGGGACAGGGACACCGTATGGGGACAGGGACAGGGGACACCGCGTGGGACAGGGACACCACGTGGGACAGGGACACCACGTGGGACAGGGACACCACATGGGACAGGGACATCACATGGGGACAGGGACAGGGACACCACATGAGACAGGGGACACTGTGTGGGGACAGGGACAGGGATACCATGTGGGACAGGGACACTGTGTGGGGACAGGGAAACCCTACATGGGGACATGGATACTGGGGACAGGGACACTGTGTGGGGATAGGGACACCGTGTGAGGACAGGGACCATGGGGACAGGGACATTGCATGGGGACAGGGACACCACGTGGGGACAGGGACAGGGACAGGGACACCGTGTGGGGACAGGGACACCACGTGGGGACAGGGACAAGGACAGGGACACTGTGTGGGGACAGGAACCATGAGGACAGGGACACTGCATGGGGACAGGGACACCACGTGGGGACAGGGACACTGTGTGGGGACGGGGACAGCGCACGTGGGGATGGGGACACTGTGTGGGGACAGGGACAAGAACAGGGACAGGGACACCACGTGCGGACAGGGACACCATGTGGGGACAGGGACACCGCACATAGGGACAGGGCCACCGTGTGGGGACAGGGACACTGGAAACTGAGGCCCGGGGGTCCCTCACTGGCGTTGACGAGGACGAGGGCGCTGACGAAGGCCACCTCGCTCTCCGAGAAGCGCAGCGCGCTGAGGCTCTGGGCGAAGTCAAAGATGGAGCCGACCAGCTCGTGGCAGCCTGGGGGGAGCCCTGGTCACCCTGTGTCCCCTCCCCGTGTCCCCTGTGTCCCCCCCATGTCCCCAGCCCTACCCAGGGCTCGGAAGAGCTCGGCACCGGCGTACTTGCCCTCGAAGAACACGGTGCGGGTCTCGGCGTCGAAGGCTCGGCACATGCGCACCAGCACCACCTCCATGGCACCTGCCGCCGCCGCGGGGACACGGGGGTGGCACCGGGGACACGCAGTGACGCTGCGTGGGGGTGGGATGGTGCCCCCGCGGCACCAGCACTGGGGACTGTCACCTCCCCAGTGGGACCCATGGGACTGTCACCTCCCCAGTGAGGTTGGAGTGGCCCCTTGGGAACTGTCACCTCCCCGGTGGGACTGTCACCTCCACAATGGGGCTGGAGTGGCCCTTGGGGACTGTCACCTCCCAAGTGGGACCCATGGGACTGTCACCTCCCCAGTGAGGTTGGAGCGGCCCCTTAGGGACTGTCACCTCCCAAGTGGAACCCATGGGACTGTCACCTCCCCAGCGAGGGTGGAGCGGCCCCTTGGGGACTGTCACCTTCCTAGTGGGACCCATGGGACTGTCACCTCCCCAGTGAGGGTGGAGCGGCCCCTTGGGGACTGTCACCTTCCTAGTGGGACCCATGGGACTGTCACCTCCCCAGTGAGGTTGGAGTGGCCCCTTGGGGACTGTCACCTCCCCAGTGGGACCCATGGGACTGTCACCTCCCCAGTGAGGTTGGAGTAGCCTGTTGGGGACTGTCACCTCCCCAGTGGGACCCACAGGACTGTCACCTCCCCAGTGAGGTTGGAGTGGCCCCTTGGGGACTGTCACCTCTGCAATGGGGCTGGAGCGGCCCTTGGGGACTGTCACCTCCCCAGTGGGACCCATGGGACTGTCACCTCCCCAACGGGGCTGGAGTGGCCCCTGGGGACACCAGGGCTGGGGACACAGAAGCAGAAGGGACTGTGAGGATGGGGACGGGGATGCGGTGGTGGCCCCAGCTTGGGGACAGGGACGCAGTGGTGACCCTGGGGTTGGGGACAGGGACACAGTGATGTCCCCAGGTTGGGGACAGGCCATACCCGCCTTGAGCAGGACGATCTGGTCATGCTGGCTCAGCTCCATGAAGCCGCGCAGGCGCTTGGCAAACTCCACCACGTGCTGCACGGCCTCGGTGATGCGCCCGGCGCAGCGCTGCCACATCTCCGCCGCCGGCTGCGTGACCCCCGTGTCCCCATTGTGTCCCCACTGTGTCCCCATGGCCTCCGGGGACATCCCGGTCCCCTCCCGGCACCCGCCTCACCTGCCGCTGGTAGGCGCTGACCTCCTCGCGGGTGAAGGTGTCGCCGCGGCGCAGCCGCAGGTCCTCGGCGCCCAGCTGGCACGTGGCGCGGTGCGACGCCAGCACGTTCTGCGTCAGCTGCTCTGCGGGGACACGGGGACACGGCGGGTGGGCCGAGGCCGTGGACACAACGGATAAGGACCCACCGCCACACAGCACCCATGGGTGACAGAGCCAAGTGCCACCATCCAGCACCCACAGGTGACAGAGCCAAGTGCCACCACCCAGCACCCACAGGTGACAGAACCAGGTGTCACCACCCAGCACGCACGGGTGATGGATCCAGGTGCCACCAGCACTGAGCACCTATGGGTGACAGAGCCAGGTGCCACCACCCAGCACCCACAGGTGACAGAGCCAAGTGCCACCAGCACTGAGCACCGATGGGTGACAGAGCCAGGTGCCACCATGCAGCACCTATGGGTGACAGAGCCAGGTGCCACCACCCAGCACCCACAGGTGACAGAGCCAAGTGCCACCAGCACTGAGCACCTAAGGGTGACAGAGCCAGGTGCCACCATGCAGCACCTATGGGTGGCGAATCCAGGTGCCACAACCCGTGGGTGACAGAGCCAGGTGCCACCACCCAGCACACACAGGTGACAGAACCAGGTGCCACCACCCAGCACCTACAGGTGACAGAGCCAAGTGCCACCAGCACTGAGCACCTATGGGTGACAGAGCCAGGTGCCACTATGCAGCACCTATGGGTGACAGAGTCAGGTGCCACCACCTATGGGTGACAGACCCAGGTGCCACCATGCAGCACCTATGGGTGGCAGATCCAGGTGCCACCACCTATGGGTGACAGAGCCAGGTGCCACCATGCAGCACCCACAAGTGACAGAGCCAGGTGCCACCACCCCCAGCACCCATGGGTGACATGTCACCCATCACTCACCGATCTCAGAGGACACGGGTGACTCCAGGACGCTGCTGGCACCGGGGTGTGGGTAGAAGTGGGGACTGTCCCCAACCCCATCCCCGTCTCCATCCAGACCCCCCCTTGTCCCCTCCGGCTGCACCGCAGGCCCCGTCCTTTCGTCCGTCCCACCGTGGTGGGTGCCAGGGCACCCCGGGGTGCTGCTGGGGGTCAGCGGGTGTCCCCGTGTGCCCATCACCCCCGCGGTGACACCGGGTGTCCCCTCGGCCACCCGCTGCTGCAACTGCTGCTGCACCTCGGCGTGCAGCCGGTCCCGCTGCTTCTTGGACATGCGGCCGAACTTGACGGCTGCGGGGACAGTTGGTGACACCGGGGACAGTTGGTGGCACTGGGGACACGTGTGTCGCACGCGTGGGACGGCCCCACTCGTGGGACGGGCTCCCCGCGACCTACATAGCGGTGGCAAGCGGGGCTTTCCGGCCCCACGCGTGTGGCCCCCGCCCCGGCGCTTCCTCCCCGGGGACAGCGGGCCCCCCCGGGACGTCCCGTGTCCCCAAGCGGCCACAGCCCCGGGGGGGACGGGCGGGAGGGGACGGGGTGAGCGCGGGGCTGGGTTGGGGTGCACCCGGATTTGGGGAGGGGGGTGCACCCCGGCCTGGGGGTGCACCGAGGTCTGGGGTTGGGGTGAACCCAGGTTTGGGGAGGGGGATGCACCCAGGTCTGGGGGTGCACCCAGGTCTGGGGTTGGGGTGAACCCAGGTTTGGGGAGGGGTGTGCACCCGTGTTTGGGGGTGCACCCAGGTCTGGGGTTGGGGTGCACCTGGGTTTGGGGAGGGGGTGCACCCAGGTTTGGGGGTGCACACAGGTTTGGGGAGGGGGTGCACCCGGGTGTGGGGTTGGGGGCACCCAGCTGTGAGATTGGTGTACACCTGGGTTTGGGGGTACATTCAGGTTTGGAGGGTTGAGGGGAGGGTTTAGGGGCACACCCAGGTTTGGGGGGGCTGTAGGGGGCTTTGGGGGTACACTCAGGTTTGGAGGGGCTGGGAGGGGTACAGCAGGGTTTGGGGGCGCCAGTTGGGGTTTGGGGGTGCCGCTTGGGGGTTTGGGGGTACAGCAGGGTGTGGGGGGTGCTGGTTGGGGTTTGGGGGTGCCGGTTGGGGTTTGGGGGTGCCGCTTGGGGGTTTGGGGGTACAGCAGGGTGTGGGGGGTGCTGGTTGGGGTTTGGGGGTGCCCGTTGGGGTTTGGGGGTACACCCGGGTTTGGGGTGCCGGTTGGGGTTTGGGGGTGCTGGTTGGGGTTTGGGGGTACACCTGGTTTTGGGGATGCCGGTTGGTGTTTGGGGGTGCTGGTTGGGGTTTGGGGGTGCTGCTTGTGGGTTTGGGGGTGCAGCAGGGTTTGGGGATGCCGGTTGGGGTTTGGGGGTGCTGGTTGGGGTTTGGGGGTACACCCGGGTTTGGGGTGCCGGTTGGGGTTTGGGGGTGCTGGTTGGGGTTTGGGGGTACACCCGGGTTTGGGGTGCCGGTTGGGGTTTGGGGGTGCTGGTTGGGGTTTGGGGGTACACCTGGTTTTGGGGATGCCGGTTGGTGTTTGGGGGTGCTGGTTGGGGTTTGGGGGTGCTGCTTGTGGGTTTGGGGGTGCAGCAGGGTTTGGGGATGCCGGTTGGGGTTTGGGGGTGCTGGTTGGGGTTTGGGGGTACACCCGGGTTTGGGGTGCCGGTTGGGGTTTGGGGGTGCTGGTTGGGGTTTGGGGGTACACCCGGGTTTGGGGTGCCGGTTGGGGTTTGGGGGTGCTGGTTGGGGTTTGGGGGTACACCTGGTTTTGGGGATGCCGGTTGGGGTTTGGGGGTGCTGGTTGGGGTTTGGGGGTGCTGCTTGTGGGTTTGGGGGTGCAGCAGGGTTTGGGGATGCCGGTTGGGGTTTGGGGGTGCCAGTTGGGGTTTTGGGGTACACCCGGGTTTGGGGATGCCGGTTGGGGTTTGGGGGTGCCGGTTGACCCGGGCGGGGGTGACGCACCGTCCCGGGACATGCCGAGGCGCAGGCACTTCTGCAGGCGGCAGTGCTGGCAGCGGTTGCGGCTGGCGCGGTCGATGGGGCAGTTCTGCTGCCGCGAGCAGGTGAAGCGCGGGCGGCTCTGCTGGCTGCGCCGGAAAAAGCCCTGCGAGGGGGTCACCAGCACCCCCAGTGCCCCCAGAACCCCCCCAGTGCCCCCCCCCGCCCTCAGAACCCCCCCAGAACCCCCCAGCGCCCCCCAGAACCCTCAGTGCCCCACAGAGCCCTCCAGTGCCCCCCAGAACCCTCTGACACCCCAATTCCCAGAGCACTGGAACCCCCCAGGGCCTCTCAGAGCCCCTCGGTACCCCCAGCACCTCCCCAGTATCCCCAGTATCTCCCCAGTGCCCCCCAGAATCCCCCAGTGCCTCCCAGTGCCCCCAGTGACCCCCAGAACCCCCCAGTGCCCCCCAGAACCCTCAGTGCCCCACAGAGCCCTCCAGTGCCCCCCAGAACCCTCTGACACCCCAATTCCCAGAGCACTGGAACCCCCCAGGGCCTCTCAGAGCCCCTCGGTGCCCCCAGCACCTCCCCAGAATCCCCAGTATCTCCCCAGAGCCCCCCAGAATCCTCCAGTGCCCCCCAGTGCCCCCCAGAACCCCTCAGTGACCCCAGTGCCCCCCAGAACCCTCAGTGCCCCACAGAGCCCTCCAGTGCCCCCAGAACCCCCTGACACCCCAACTCCCAGAGCACTGGAACCCCCCAGGGCCTCTCAGAGCCCCTCAGTACCCCCAGCATCCCCCCAGTATCCCCAGTATCTCCCCAGTGCCCCCCAGAATCCCCCAGTGCCTCCCAGTGCCCCCCAGAACCCCTCAGTGACCCCAGTGCCCCCCAGAACCCCCAGTGCCCCCCAGAGCCCTCCAGTGCCCCCCAGAACACCCTGACACCCCAATTCCCAGAGCACTGGAACCCCCCAGGGCCTCTCAGAGCCCCTCGGTACCCCCAGCACCTCCCCAGTATCCCCAGTATCTCCCCAGTGACCCCCATAACCCCCCAGTGCCCCCCAGGACCCGCAGTGCCCCACAGAGCCCTCCAGTGCCCCCCAGAACACCCTGACACCCCAACTCCCAGAGCACTGGAACCCCCCAGGGCCTCTCAGAGCCCCTCGGTGCCCCCAGCACCCCCCCCAGAATCCCCAGTATCTCCCCAGAGCCCACCAGAATCCTCCAGTGCCCCACAGAGCCCTCCAGAACTCTCAGTGCCCCACAGAGCCCTCCAGTGCCCCCCAGAACACCCTGACACCCCAATTCCCAGAGCACTGGAACCCCCCAGGGCCTCTCAGAGCCCCTCGGTGCCCCCAGCACCCCCCCAGTATCCCCAGTATCTCCCCAGTGCCCCCCAGAATTCCCCAGTGCCCCCAGTGACCCCCAGAACCCTCAGTGCCCCACAGAGCCCTCCAGTGTCCCCCAGAACCCCCTGACACCCCAATTCCCAGAGCACTGGAACCCCCCAGGGCCTCTCAGAGCCCCTCAGTGCCCCCAGCACCTCCCCAGTATCCCCAGTATCTCCCCAGTGACCCCCAGAATCCCCCAGTGCCTCCCAGTGCCCCCAGTGACCCCCAGAACCCCCCAGTGCCCCCCAGGACCCGCAGTGCCCCACAGAGCCCTCCAGTGCCCCCCAGAACCCTCTGACACCCCAATTCCCAGAGCACTGGAACCCCCCAGGGCCTCTCAGAGCCCCTCGGTGCCCCAGCACCCCCCCAGAATCCCCAGTATCTCCCCAGTGACCCCCAGAACCCTCAGTGCCCTCAGCGCCCCCCAGAACCCCCAGTGCCCCCCAGAGCCCTCCAGTGCCCCCCAGAACACCCTGACACCCCAATTCCCAGAGCACTGGAACCCCCCAGGGCCTCTCAGAGCCCCTTGGTACCCCCAGCACCCCCCCAGTATCCCCAGTATCTCCCCAGTGACCCCCAGAATCCTCCAGTGCCCCCCAGTGCCCCCCAGAACCCTCAGTGCCCCACAGAGCCCTCCAGTGCCCCCCAGAACCCCCTGACACCCCAATTCCCAGAGCACTGGAACCCCCCAGGGCCTCTCAGAGCCCCTCGGTACCCCCAGCACCCCCCCAGTATCCCCAGTATCTCCCCAGTGACCCCCAGAATCCTCCAGTGCCCCCCAGTGCCCCCCAGAACCCCTCAGTGACCCCAGTGCCCCCCAGAACCCTCAGTGCCCCACAGAGCTCTCCAGTGCCCCCCAGAACCCCCTGACACCCCAATTCCCAGAGCACTGGAACCCCCCAGGGCCTCTCAGAGCCCCTCAGTGCTCCCAGCACCCCCCCAGAATCCCCAGTATCTCCCCAGTGCCCCCCAGTACGCCTAGAGCCCCCCAGAATCCTCCAGTATCCCCCCCCCCCAGAGCTCCTGAGCACCCCCAGAGCCCCCCAGAATCCCTTGAATGCCCCAGAACCCCCTGGCACTCCCCAGAACCCCCCAGTCATCCCACCACCCCCAGCACCCCCCGGCACCCCCAAGGGCCCCTTGGTACCCCCAGATTCCCCCAGGACCCCTCAGTATCCCCAGAGCCCCCTAGGACCCCCTGGCACCCCCTAGTAGCCTCAGAGACCCCCCAGAATCCTCCGATATCCCCAGAGCCCCCCAGAACCTCCCAACACCCCCAGCACCCCCTGGCACCCCCTAGAGCCCCTCAGTACCCCAGAGCCCACCAGTATCCCCCCAGAATGCCCCAGTACCCCAGTACCCCCAGAATCATGCAGTATCCCCCCCAAGCTCCCCAGTACCCCCAGAGCCCCCCCCAGAATCCCCCAGTATCCTCCCAGAGGCCCCAGCACCCCCAGAACTCCCCAGCACCCCTAGAGCTCCCCGGTACCCCAGAGCCCCCCAGTATCCCTCAGTATCCCCCTAGAGCCCCCCAGTACCCCCAGAGCCCCCCCCCCAGAATCCCCCAGTACCTCTGGGGGGACCCAGAGGCCCCAGCACCCCCAGAGCTCCCCAGTACCCACAGAGCCCCCCAGCTTCCCCCAGCACCCCCAGAGCTCCCCAGTACCCCCAGAGCCCCCCAGTATCCCCCAGTATCCCCCCAGAGCCTCCCAGCACCCCCAGAGCTCCCCAGTACCCCCAGAGCCCCCCAGTATCTCCCAGTATCCCCCCAGAGCCCCCCAGCACCCCCAGAGCCCCCCAGCACCCCCAGAGCTCCCCAGTACCCCCAGAGCCCCACAGAATCCCCCAGTATCTCCCTAGAGCCCCCCAGCACCCCTAGAACTCCCCAGCACCTCCAGAGCCCTTCAGCACCCCCAGAGCTCCCCAGTACCCCAGAGCCCCCCAGTATCCCTCAGTATCCCCCCAGAGCCCCCCAGCACCCCCAGAGATCCCCAGTACTCCCAGAGCCCCCCAGTATCCCCCAGTATCTCCCTAGAGCCCTCCAGCACCCCCAGAGATCCCCAGTACTCCCAGAGCCCCCCAGTATCCCCCCAGAGCCCCTCAGCACCCCCAGAGCCCCCCAGTATCCCCCCAGACCCCCCAATATCCCCCCAGTGCCCCCCAGCACCCCCAGAGCCCCCCGGCACCTTGCAGCCCTCGCAGGTGATGACCCCGTAGTGGATCCCCGAGGACTTGTCCCCGCAGATCTTGCAGGGGATCACCTCGATGTGGGCTGGGGGGGGACAGCGTGGGGACCCCAGGGGTCCCCGGGGACGTGTGTGTCACCTGCAGCATCACAGGCTCACCCCGGGCTCACGGGTCCCCCATAGGGCCCCGTGTCCCCTGTGGCCTCATGTGTCCCCTATAGGACTGGGTGTCCCCTATGGGTTCACATGTCCCCTATGGGCTCATGTGGCACTTACGGCCTCACGTGTCCCCTATGGGCTCATATGGCACCTCTGGGCTCACATGTCACCTATAGGACTGTGTGCCCCCTATGGGCTCATGTGTCCCCTATGGGTTCACATGTTCCCTATAGAACTGTGTGTCCACTATGGCCTCACGTGTCCTCTATGGGCTCACACGTTCCCTATAGGACCATGTGGCCCCTATGGGTTCACATGTGCCCTATAGGACTGTGTGTCTCCTATGGGTTCACGTGTCTCCTATAGGACTATGTGTCCCCTATAGGACTGGGTGTCCCCTATGGGCCCATGTGTCCCCTGTGGGCTCACATGTCCTTTATGGATCCATGTGTCCCCTATGGGCTCACATGTCCCCTATAAGACTGTGTGTCCCCTATGGCCTCACGTGTCCTCTATGGGTTTACATGTCCCCTACGGGACTGTGTGTCCCCCACGGGCTCACATGTCCCTCACGGACCCACGTGTCCCCACAGGGCCCCACGTGTCCCCTGCAGACTCACGTCCCCCATGTCCTCACGTGTCACCCCGTGGGCTCCCATGTGCCCCCCAAGGTTCCCATGTAACCCCGTGTGCTCCCGAGGGCCACACGGGACCCCATGTCCCCTCTGGGACCACCTGCGTTGTCACCAGCACCCCGTGGGCTGATGTGTCCCTATGGGCATCTCTGTCCCCTATGGACCCAGATGCCACCAATGGGCTCACATGTCCCCATGGTCCCCATGGACTCTGTGCCACCCATGTGCTCCGATGTCCCCCTCGGGGCTCAGGGTCCCCCCGGGTGTCCCCAGGGTGGGCCCAGCCGGACGCCACCAAAACCACAGCGGCAGCGAGCGCCGGCGAAGCCGCAACTGGGACACGGCCCCACCTCGCAGGAAGGCGCCCGCCGCCCCGGCACAGCCCGGCACAGCCTGGCACGGCCCCGCGGTGACACCGCCATGGCACCAGTGTGGCACCAGTGTGGCACTGCTGCGCCTGCTGGGTGGGCAGGGGGACACGGGGTGCGGTCACGGGGTGGGGGACACCGGGGATGGAGACACTGGGGATGGGGATGTGGGGTGACACCAGAGTGGGGGAATGGCTGAGATGGGGGGGACACGGCAGAGCCAGAGGGGACACTGGAGTGGGGGGGACACAATAGACACTGGAGATGGG
Source organism: Columba livia (assembly GCF_036013475.1). Classification (NCBI taxonomy): domain Eukaryota; kingdom Metazoa; phylum Chordata; class Aves; order Columbiformes; family Columbidae; genus Columba; species Columba livia. The sequence goes on along the minus strand of NC_088629.1, from coordinate 1,831,060 downwards.
GGGGACACGGCAGAGCCAGAGGGGACACTGGAGTGGGGGGGACACAATAGACACTGGAGATGGGGGGGACACGGCAGAGCCAGAGGGGACACTGGAGTGGGGGGGACACAATAGACACTGGAGATGGGGGGGACACGGCAGAGCCAGAGGGGACACTGGAGTGGGGGGGACACAATAGACACTGGAGATGGGGGGGACATAATAGACACTGGAGATGGGGGGGACACGGCAGAGCCAGAGGGGACACTGGAGTGGGGGGGACACAATAGACACTAGAGATGGGGGGGACATAATAGACACTGGAGATGGGGGGGACACGGCAGAGCCAGAGGGGACACTGGAGTGGGGGGGACACAATAGACACTGGAGATGGGGGGGACACGGCAGAGCCAGAGGGGACACTGGAGATGGGGAGGACAAAGCAGAAACAGAGGGGACATTGGAGATGGGGGGGACACAGCAGAGCCAGAAGGGACACCAGGGCTGGGGGGGGACACAGCAGACACTGGAGCTGGGGGGGGACATGGCAGAGCCAGAGGGGACACCAGAGTGGGGGGGACACAGCAGAGCCAGAGGGGACATCAGGGCTGGGGGGGACACGGCAGAGCCAGAGGGGACACCAGAGTGGGGGGGACACAGCAGAGCCAGAGGGGACACTGGAGCTGGGGGGGACATGGCAGAGCCAGAGGGGACATTGGAGATGGGGGGGGACACAACAGACACCGGAGCAGGGGGGGGACACAGCAGAGCCAGAGGGGACATCTGAGCTGGGGGGCTGGGGGCTTGCACGTTGTGCACACCCACTTGCATGGGGTTGGTGACATGGGGGGGGTGACACACGCCTGGGCACACTCACAGACGCTTGTGCACGCCTGTGTGTGCCTGCACACACTCACACATGCTTGTGCACGCTCCTATGTGCTTGTGCACACCTGTGTGCACTTGCGCACACTCACACATGCTTGTGCACGCTCCTGTTTGCTTGTGTGCTCACACTCACTCTTGCACGCTTGGGGATGCTCAGACTGGCTGGGATGTGCCCGTGTGTGTTTGCACACGCCAAAACACGCTCTGGCACATCCGTCCACGCTCTGGCACACCAGCACACGCTCTGGCACACCAGCACACGCTCCGGCGTGCCCGTGCCCGCGGGCAGCCGCTCCTTCACGCCCGCACACGCGTGCACACGCGTGCACACGCGCCCGCAGCTCTTCCTCCCGCGCCCGAATCCGCTTCGTCGGCTTTTTCCACCTGCCCCAGTTTGGGCCCCGGCGGCCGCCCGCGCATCCGGCACCGGGCACCGGGGACCCCCGCGGCGGCGCCGGCAAAGGGGGGGGCCCTGGGAATTCGGGGCGTTGACTCAGCGCCCCCCCGGCACCCGCATTAGTCAACGGCGGCGGCGCCGGCGGCTGCCAGGAAGCGCCGCTTTCGGGTGCTGCTCCTGCCGGGAACCGGCGGGCAGAGGTCGGCGAGGTCTCGCCAGCCCCACAGCTCCCTCTGCACCCAACGGCAGCAACGCGGGCACCCCCGGCACCCCCCGGCTCCTCCAGCACCCAGTGGTACCCGACAGCCCCACCGGGATGCACCAGTACACACCGGTACACATCAGCACCAAACAGCCCCACCAGTACACACCAGTACCCAACAGACCCAGCAGGACCCCGTCGGTCCTCACCAGCCCCCACCAGCACCCGATAGACCCCCCAGTACCCGCTGGTACCCCTCCAGCTCCACCAGTGTGCACCAGCATCCACCAGCACCGACCAACACCCACCAGGATGCACCAGTACTCACGAGTACGCAGCAGCACCCACCAGCCCCACCAGTACACACCAGTATCACACAGCCCCACCAGTATCCAACAGACCCACCAGCACACACCAGTACGCACCAGTACGCACCAGTACCCATCAGCCCGACCAGTACCCACCAGTACCAAACATCCCCACCAGTACCAAACATCCCCACCAGTACCCACCAGCCCCACCAGTACCCATCAATCCCCACCAGCACCCAATAGACCCCCCAGCACCCACTGATACCCTCCACCAGTATGCACCAGCATCCACCAGCACACACCAGTACCCGTCAGCCCGACCAGCACCTAGTGGTACCCAACATCCTCACCAGCACCCACCAGGATGCACCAGTACACACCAGTACCCACCAGCAACTCCCAGCACCCACCAGCACCCCTCAGAACCCACCAGTACCCACCAGCACCCACCAGTACCCACCAGTACACACCAGTACACACCAGTACACACCAGTACCCACCAGCAACCCCCAGCACCCCTCAGAACTCACCAGTACCCACCAGCACTCACCAGTACACACCAGCACCCACCAGTACACCCCAGTACCCACCAGCATCCACCAGTACACCCCAGTACCCACCAGCATCCACCAGCACCCACCAGCACCCTCCAGCACCCTCCAGCACCCTCCAGCACCCACCAGTACCCACCAGCACCCACCAGTACACCCCAGTACCCACCAGCATCCACCAGCACCCACCAGCACCCTCCAGCACCCACCAGCACCCCCTGGTACCCAACGCCCCCCAGCACCCATGAGGACCCCCCAGCACCCATCAGCACCCACCACCCAAGGGCGGGGGGACGACTGGGCGCTCCCGGCCCCCCCGCTGCGGCGTCACGGCAAAACACGCCATGACACAGGGTGACACGTCACGGCACAGGCCACCGCGCCGGGCCACGCCGGGGACCCTGGCCCAGCACCCAGGGGTGCTGCCACCCCTGCCTCAGTTTCCCCAGAGCTGGGGGGGAACGCTGTGGGTGGGGGTGGCGCCGGAGCAGGGCCACCTGCGTGTCCCCATCCATGTCCCCGCCGGTGTCACCTGCGCCAGCCCCGCGCAGCTGCCGGCCCCACCACATCTAAGGGCGAGCGACCAAGCCACAGGTGCACGGGGGCACCCATGGGTGCTGGGGGGCACCCCCGGCATGCAGACACAGCTGGGGGGGAAACGGGGCTGCCCGGCACCGCGGGACGTGCGGCAACACGCCAGAACACGCATGCAAGACGTGCAACATGAGTGCGAGCTCTGCAACGTATGTGTGTGCCACACGACACGCGTGGACAGCCCACGACGTGTGTAAGCCCCACGACATGCGTGTACAGCCCACAATATGCCTGCGTGCCCCGCAACACGCGTGCAAGACCCACGACATGCGTGCACAGCCCGTGATGTGCGTGCAAGCCCCACAATGCGTGTGCACAGCCCCACAACACACATGCACAGCCCATGACGTGTGTGCACAGCCCATGACGTGTGTGCACAGCCCCACAACACGTGTGCACAGCCCATGATGCGTGTGCAAGCCCCACAACACACATGCACAGCCCATGATGCGTGTGAACAGCCCATGATGCGTGTGAACAGCCCATGACGTGTGTGCACAGCCCATGACGTGTGTGCGCAGCCCCACAACACGTGTGCACAGCCCATGAGGCGTGTGCACAGCCCCACAACACACATGCACAGCCCATGACGTGTGTGCACAGCCCCACAACACGTGTGCACAGCCCATGACGTGTGTGCACAGCCCCACAACACATGTGCACAGCCCATGACGTGTGTGCACAGCCCATGACGTGTGTGCACAGCCCCACAACACGTGTGCACAGCCCATGATGCGTGTGCACAGCCCCACAACACACATGCACAGCCCATGACGTGTGTGCACAGCCCCACAACATGTGTGCACAGCCCATGACGTGTGTGCACAGCCCCACAACACGTGTGCACAGCCCATGATGTGTGTGCACAGCCCCACAACACATGTGCACAACCCATGACGTGCGTGCAAGCCCCACAACCCGTGTGCACAACCCTTGACACGCCTGTACATCACACTCTGTGCACAGACGCCCGGAGCCACGTCCGACACCCGCACAAGCTGCGCCACACGTTGACACGCCACGACACGCGTGTGCACGCAGCTACGTGTCATCAGCGCAGCAACACGCTGCAACACGTGTGTGCACGGAGCAGCGCGCGCCACACGCGTGTGCAGACCCTGTCGTGCGTGCACACGCGGTTACACGACCCTCGTAACGCGCGTGCCCCAAAACACGCCTGCACACGCCTCGACACGCGCAGGCGTGCTGTATCTTGCAGCAACACGCCTGCGTGAGCTCCGGAACACGCGTGATGCTGCCGCACGCTCCAGCCAGCCCACACGAGCACACAGCCGTGCCCACGCGTGTGCATACACACACACACTCTCACACACGCTTGCAGACGTGCACAGATCTCCGTGCGCCCCCACCTTTGCACACATATGGTCGCTAACCCTTGCACACGCACACACACTCCTGCAGGCTCCAACATGCCTGCACACATGTATGTCCACTCCCACTGATTGCACACACGTGCGTGCTCCCTGCACAAGCGTGTGCACCCCCAGGATGCTCCCACATATGTGTGCACGCCCAGGATGCTCCCACACCCTTGCACATGCGTGTGCACACCCATGCGTGCTACCACACCCCCGCACATGTGCGTGCACACCCATGTGTGCTCCCACACCCCTGCACAAGTGTGTGCACACCCGTGTGTGCTCCCACAGCTCTGCACACCCGTGTGCACACCCGTGTGTGCTCCCACACCCCTGCACAAGTGTGTGCACACCCGTGTGTGCTCCCACACCCCTGCACACACATGTGCACACCCGTGTGTGCTCCCACACCCCTGCACAAGCGTGTGCACACCCGTGTGTGCTCCCACACCCCTGCACAAGCGTGTGCACACCTGTGTGTGCTCCCACAGCCCTGCACACCCGTGTGCACACCCGTGTGTGCTCCCACACCCCTGCACAAGCGTGTGCACACCTGTGTGTGCTCCCACAGCTCTGCACACACATGTGCACACCCGTGTGTGCCCCACACCCCTGCACAAGCGTGTGCACACCCATGTGTGCTCCCACAGCTCCGCACACACATGTGCACACCCGTGTGTGCTCCCACAGCCCTGCACAAGCGTGTGCACACCCGTGCGTGCTACCACACCCCTGCACACATGCGTGCACACCCAGGATGCTCCCACACCCCTGCACAAGCGTGTGCACACCCCTGCGTGCTCCCACACCCATGTGCACACCCAGGTGTGCTCCCACACCCCTGCACACCCATGTGCACACCCGTGTGTGCTCCCACGCCCCTGCACACGCGCACCCCCGGCCTCGCACACCCCCTCGCCCGCACACGCGTGTCCCCCCGCACACGCAGCCCCCGTGCCAGGTCCTACCTCGCATGGTGGCGGCAGCGGCGCGGGCGGCGCGGCCGAGCATTATAAGGGCGCAGGGGCCCCCCCGGCATCCTGCCCCCCCCCTCCCCGGCATCCTGCCCCCCCGGCCCCACGCACTGGAAATTTCCGACTTTCCACGGCGCAGCTGGGGGGGAAACTGAGGCACGGAGGGGCGGCGCGGGAACCCAGCGGGCTGGGGGTGCCCCCCCCGCCCCGTGACCCCGGTGACCCCAGGTGAAACGGAGCAGGGACCCAGGAGTCCGGGCAGGCACCGGCACCACGGCCCCGGGACCCCTGGGGGGGTCTGACAACTCCCGGCCTCATGGGACCCCCCAGCATCCCAATGTGTGGGACCCCCCAGCACCCCAACGTGCCCCGCTTTGGGGTGCAGCCGCAGGACTCCCCAGCACCCCGATGTGTGGGGCACCCTGGTACCCCGATGTGCCCTGCTTTGGGGCGCAGCCGCAGGACCCCTCAGCACCCCGATGTGTGAAAGCCCCCGGCATCCCGACATGCCCAGATTTGGGGTGCAGCCGCAGGATCCCTCAGTACCCCGATGTGTGGGAACCCCAGTACCCCGATATGTGCGGCTTTGGGGTGCAGCTGCAGCACCCCCAGCACCCCGATGTATGGGACCCCCCGGCACCCCGACGTGCCCGGATTTGGGGTGCAGCCACGGGATCCCCATGCCCCCAAGTGCCCATGGGGGTCCAGGCGCTGCCGGATCATGCAGGAAACTCAGGCCCCAGCTTTGGCGATGCCACCCAGACCCCGGGGGTCCCCACGGCCACCCGGTCCTGTCCCGTGTCCCTCCGTGTCCCCCGTGTCCCCCGTGTCCCCCCAGTCCCACTCCATCCAACGCCGGGCTCAGCGCTGCCCGCCGGGGGGCGTCCGGCCCCGCCCACAAACCCAAGACCCCGCCCACACGGCCCAGCGCCCCGACCACGCCCACAGAGGTTACAGAACACGCTCACATCTCGTGGCCACGCCCACACCGCCCAACCCTCACCCGCCTCTTCTGCCGTGACCCCGCCCACACCATCAGACCCCGCCCACAACCCGTACCTGGCCCCGCCCCCCATGCCGGGTTCCCGCGTGCCCGCGGTGTCACCAGGACTCCATGGTATGTCCCCGCTCCCCCGCCACGGTGTCCCCTCCCCTCCTGGCCCTGGGGTCCCCCCCAAGCCCCACAGACACACCAGGGACATGCAAGGTGGTGGCAGCGGCTCTGATGGTCTTGTCCCCCCCGGCCCCGCCTGGGGAAACTGAGGCACAGGGGACACACGGAGGGGACACCTGGGGACAATCACCGGCCACCGCCCTTCTCCTGTGCCTGCTGCTTGGTGGGGTCCAGCTGGATGAAGAGACCTGGAGAAGGGGGAGGACGGGCTGGGTGTGACCCCCCCACACGGCCTGTCCCTCTGGTGGGGTGTCCCCAGGGGTGTCCCCGTCCTCACCGGTGGCCCGGGCGTGCAGCGTGTCACCATCGGGGGCGCAGACATGGCAGGACAGGAACACCTTGCGTCCCTCCATCCGCTCGATGCGGCCGTCCAGCAGCAGAACGGTCCCCAACGGGACGGGGCTGTGGGGACACAGCCACTCAAGTTGCCGCTGTGTCCCCCCTCCAGCCCTGGGGACACCCCCCCATCCCTGGGGACACTCACGCCAGGTAGTCAATGTTAAGGTTGGCCGTCATCACCGTCCCGACCACCCTCAGCACGCAGACCCCCATGGTGCTGTCGATGATGGTGGCGATGGCACCGCCATGGGTCATCCTGGGTGGGGGGGACACCGTGAGCACCAGCGCAGGGGGACACAGAGGTGACAGTGACAGCGACACTCACCCGGGGGGTCCCTCCAGGTAGGGGCCAGTTTGGCACAGGCAGAGGATGCGGCGCTCGGCGGCGTTGAGGAACATGGCAATCTCAAAGCCAGCGCCGGCGCCGTCGATGGCGTGGGGGAAGAGCCGTGTGTCGCCAGGCGTGTCCCCTGGTGTCCCCTCTGCGAGGCGGGTGGCGGCGGCGGTAGGACGGCAGCCGCACCCAGGTGCCGGTGGCCGCCATGGCAAGCAGGCGCTGGTGGTGCTGCCGCATGGTTGCGCTCCAGCTGCCATTGGGCTGTGACAGGTCCTGGGGGGGCTCCGGCCCCACGGGGGGGGACACGGGGACAGCACCGGGCGGGGGGATGGGGCCACCCCCCCATGGCCAGTGCCCGGCCCAGGGCTCGGCTACCACCCCACATGGTGGTGATGTTGGTCGGTGAGGTCAGTGATGATGTCACGCCCAGTCGGTGAGGCCACTGATGATGTCACGCCCGGTCAGTGAGGTCACTAGCGATGTTGGTGAGGTCAGTGACGATGCCACACTCGGTCGGTGAGGTCACTGGTGATGTCACGCCCAGTCACTGCAGGGCAGTGATGATGTCACACCTTGGACCCGCTGCTGACGTCACGCCATCGGGGTGGGGGAATCACTGTGACGTCACTCCCAGCCAAGGGTGGGGCAGTGACGCCCCTCCCGGTGGCCCCACCCTCCTGTGGAGATCAGAGGTCACCCCACCCCTGCTACCCGCCTCCCAGTGACCCCGACCCCCCCGCGGGTACCCCCCGTTCCCACGGCGCCGCGCAGTGTCCCGGACACGGTGACCAAGAGACGGAGCGCGAGGCCGGCCACGCCCACAGCGCCACCGGGGCGTGGCCTGAGCGCGGCAACGCCCACCGGGTCACGGGGCCTGAGGGGTGGCCTCTCCTACTGCGTCACGGGGGCGTGGTCTGGATCGGCCTCGCCCATTCGTCACCAGGGGCGGGGCCTCCTCGGCTCCCCGAGCAGCCCCGCCCCGACCCTGGGACCCTATAGACCCCATAGGGCCCCACACAGCCCCTATAGATCCCTATGGACCCTTATGGACTGTATAGACTCCTACGGACCCACATAGATGCCTATACAGCCCCGTCCAGCTCCTTCAGACCCCCACACAGCCCCTATACACCCCCATACAGCCCCTGTGTATCCCTGTATACCCCACACACAGCCCCTATACACCCCTATATACCCCACACACAGCCCCTATACACCCCCACACGGCCCCTATACACCCCTATATACCCACCCCACCGCCCCTATGCAGCTCTCTGTGGCACTACAGCCACCCTATACATACCCATACAGCCTCCTACAGGCCCCGCAGACGCCTGTATGTGCCTATACAGCCCTCTGCAGGCCGTACGCAGCCATAGCACCTATATGCCAACGTACACCCCTGTATGGGCCCCAGAGACTCCCCATACAGCCCTGCGCAGCCCCTATAAATCCCGATACAGCACCTATGGACCCCCATACAGCCCCTGTAGACCCCCACACATCCCCTATGGACCCCAAACCGCCCTTCTAGCTTCCTGGGGGGAACCTCAGGGTGACAGGGATCTTAGGGTGACAGGGACATGGGGGTGATGGGGACTTGGGGGTGATGGGGACCTTGGGGTGACAGGGACACGGGGGGGTTGGGAACACGGGGGTGACGGGGACACGGGGGTGACGGGGACACAGGGATGATGGGGACATGGGGGTGATGGGGACGTGGGGGGGGACAGGGACACGGGGGGGATGGGGACCTTGGAGTGATGGGGACGTGGAGGGGGACAGGGACATGGGGGTGATGGGGACATGGGGGTGATGGGGACCTTGGGGTGACAGGGACATGGGGGGTTGGGAACACGGGGGTGACGGGGACACGGGGGTGACGGGGACACAGGGATGATGGGGACATGGGGGTGATGGGGACGTGGGGTGGGGTCAGGGACACGGGGGGGACAGGGACACAGGAGTGATGGGGACACGGGGGTGACAGAGACCTTGTGGTGACAGGGACATGGTGGGGATGGAGGTGACGGGGACCTGGGTGTTACGGGGACAAATGGATGATGGGGACATGGGGGTGATGGGGACATGGGGGTGATGGGGATGTGGGGAGGGACAGGGACACAGCGGGGACGGGGACCATGGAGTGATGGGGACGTGGGGGGGGGACGGGGACATGGGGGTGACAGGGACATGGGGGTGATAGGGACCTTGGGGTGACGGAGACAGTGGGAACAGTGACCCCCAGAAACAAGGCAGCTCCAGCGTCATACAAAACAGCTTTATTGGGGTGGGGGCGTCAGGGGTGTCGCCAAGGGGGGTGTCCCCAGGGTGGGGGTGTCCCCAGGGTGTATTGTCACCCGGGTGTCACTTGCGGCCGCGCTGCTTCATGTGCAGCACGAAATAGTCGTTGCAGGCGATGGTGAGTCCGGCCAGCAGAGAGAAGAAGCCCTGGAAGGTGACGCGACCGTCCCGTCCCTGCTCCAGGTCCCGCAGGATCCGCTCCAGAGCCATCGGGTCCCGCTGGTTCTGGGGGACACGGGGGGGGTCAGGGGCACCACCCGCCTCGGGGGCGACACCCCATGATGGGGACCCCACCCCATGTCAGGGACCCCATCTTGTGTCAGGGACACCACCCCCTGTGTCAGGGACACCCCCTCATGTTGGGGATCCCTACCCTGTGTTGGGGACACCACCCCCTGTGTCAGGGACACCCCCCCTCCCAATGGTGGGGACCCCCACCCTGTGTTGGGGACACCACCCCCTGTGTCAGGGACACCCCCCCTCCCAATGGTGGGGACCCCCACCCTGTGTTGGGGACACCACCCCCTGTATCAGGGACACCTCGTCGTGCTGGGGACCCCCACCCTGTGTTGGGGACACCACCCCTTGTGTCAGGGACACCTCGTCGTGTTGGGGATCCCCAGCCTGTGTTGGGGACACCACCCATGTCAGGGCCCCCCCCCCATGTCAGTGACCCCCACCTGCCTTGGGGATCCCCATCCTGTGTCAGGGACACCCCCACTCCCCATGCTGGGGACCCCCACCCCATGTCAGGGACCCCCACCCTGTGTCAAGGACCTCGCCCCATGTTGGGGACCCCATCACATGTCAGGGACCCCCCACCCTGTTCTGGGAACCGCCACCCTGTGTTGGGAACCCCACCCACCTTGGGGATCCCCATCCTGTGTCAGGGACCCCACCCACTTGTGGGGAATGGGGGTCCCATCTGAGCAGTGGGATATAGGGGCTGATCTTGGGGTGCTATAGGGTCTGAACTGGGGTGTTATAGGGTTAGGTTTGGGGTGCTATAGGGTTGGTCTCAGGATGTTATAGGGTTGGTCTCAGGGTGCTACAGGCTCTGAACTTGAGTGCTATATGGTCTGATCCTGGGGTGCTATAGGGTTGGTCTCAGGGTGCCATAGGGTCTGAACTTGGAGTGCTATAAGGTCTGATCCTGGGGTGATATAAGGTCTGAACTTGGGGTGCTACAGGGTCTGATGTCAGGGTGCTATAGGGTCTGATCTCAGGGTGTAATAGAGTCTGAACCTGGGGTGCTACAGGGTCTGAATTTGGGGTGCTATAAGGTCTGATCTCATGGTGCTATAGGGCCTGATCTCGGAGTGCTATAAGGTTGGTCTTGGGTGCTGTAAGGTCTGATATTGGGGTGCTATAGGGCCCGATCTCAGGGTGCTATAGGGTTGATTTTGGGGTGCTATAGGCCCCCCGCCCCGCCACTGCCCCCACCTCCAGGAACCCCGGGAACTCCTTGTCCATGAGCGCCCGCAGATCCTCCTTGCTCAGGTGGTTCTTGTCCCCCGCGTACTTGTGGAAGGTGAACATCAGGGTCTCCATGGCGTGTTCCAGCTGGGACGGCATGGTGGGGGCTGCGGGGGGGGGCACAGCTCAGCGGGGGGGGCACAGGGACCCCCCAATCCCATTCGACCCCCCCGGGCTGAGCCTGGCGCACTCATCACACACATGAGCATTTTCCAGCCACCGGGAATGACTCAGCTCATGGCTGCGGGTGGGGCCGGGGGGGGACACGTCCTGTGGGTGTGTCCCATGTCATCCCCCCCCCCCCCCCCCCGGCCATGGCACCCTGGGGAACCCCGTGAGTCATTGGGGGGGTTGCGCAAAGCCCCCGGTCTCCTCCCTGGGTGGGGTGCATTGTGCCTCAGTTTCCCCATGACCGCGGGGTCACCGGGGGGGGGCAGCCCCAAATCAGCCCCCCCTCCCCCCCAAGTGGCAGGTGACACCCCCAAATCAGCCCCCCCACCCCTCCCAGTATTTTGGGGAGGGGTGGCTGAGCCTGGCATGGACGTGGGGTGATGGCAGCGTGGGGACACATGTGTCCCGTTGGACCGATGTGTCCCCCACTGCCCACGCAGTGTCACAACCCCCAAAATCTCGGTGTCCCCCCCACAACCTCGGTGTCCCCTCCCAAACCTCGGTGTCCCCCCCCCGCCAACCTCGGTGTCCCCCCCAGGGCTGCCGGAGGGTTGGGGACACGTTGGGGACACCGGTGCCACACCCCAGCGCCCGCCATTGAAACAGGAACTGGCCCAGCCCGCGGCTTCGCCTCCCAAAACTTGGGGGCCCCCACCGTGGGATGGGGGGGAGCAAAGGGCTGAGCCCCCCCCGCTTAGCACCGGGTCCCCCCGGTGTCCCCCAAGCGGGCTGTGACCCCCCCAGGCGGGATGTGGGTCCCCAGGGGTGCGGGGGCATCATGTGGGGGGAATGTGCCCCCCCACAGGCACCCCCAAACCTTCGGGGGGGGGATGTTCAAGGGCGGGGTGGCCCTGGGGACATGTGCCCATTTCGGGGTCCCCCTCCAAAGCGGGGTCTCCCTCTAATTAGGGGGGGGGGGGCAAAGCCCGGAAGTCCTGCTGGAGGGGGCAGGCAGGATTGGGGTCCCCCTCTAGCAGAGGATCAGGATTGGGGGGACCCCACCCAGGGGGGTTATGGGGTGCAGGATGGAGCCCCCCCGAGCAGGGTGCAGAGCTGGGACCCTGGTGCACAGATGGGATCCCCCCAATGTTGCAGCCTCAATACGGGGGTGCAGGGAGGGGGTGCTGGGATTCCCCCACCCCCCCCGCTCCGATACTCACGGCTCGGGTCCGGTCCGGCGCGGCGCGGGCAGTGGCGGCGAGTGGCGCCGCCCGGGATAGGCACGGCGGGGGCGGGCCCGGGGGGGCACCGGGGGGGGCACCGGGGCGGCCCCGCTGACTCACCCGCTCCCCGCCCGGCCGCGCTTCGGACTTAACCCCTTCCCGGCACCGGACCCCCCGAGCTGCTGCAAACGGGACCCCCAGGACCCCCCATCCAGCCCCGGACCCCTCCGAACTGCTGCACACGGGACCCCCAGGACCCCCCATCCAGCCCCGGACCCCCCGATCCTACCCCGGGCCCCTCCATCCATCCCCAGACCCCCCCATCCATCCGTGGACCGCCCCGAGCTGCTGCACACGGGACCCCCGAGACCCCCTCATCCGTCCCCGGACGCCCCCATCCATCCTGGGACCGCCCCTAATTGCTGCACACGGGACCCACGGGACCCCCCCATCCGTCCCCGGACCCCCCCATCCATACCTGGACCGCCCCTAGCTGCTGCACAGGGGACCCCCGGGACCCCCCCATCCATCCCCGGACCCCCCGATCCTGCCCCGGGTCCCCCATCCATCCCCAGACCCCTCAAGCTGCTGCCCCCGGGACCCCCCCATCCGTTCCCGGACCCCCCGAGCTGCTGCTCCGGACCCCCCCGCACCCCCCCACCCGTCTCCACTGTCCCCAGGAGCCCCCCGAGCTCCCCCATCCCTCTCCGCTGTCCCCCGGGATGCTGCTCCGGACCCCCCTGGACCCCCCCGTCCTGCCCCAGGACCCCCGAGCTGTTACTCCGGACCCCCCCATCCTGCCTCACTGTGTCCCCAGGCTGCACCCCCAGGCCCCCCATCACTCCCTGGACCCCCCCCATTCTACCCCGGACCCTCCCGACCCCAACACCGGGGACCTTCCATCCCGGCCCCCCCCCACCGGCGGAGCCGCCCGCCCGGCGCGTGCCGGCTAATTAGTATTAATTGCGTTGCGGAGGCGTGAGACCTGCCCTGGTGACATGGGGCCGGAGGGGGACACCCCCACCCCCCGAAACCCGCGGGTCACCGGGACGGGCCCGTCCCTGCCTCAGTTTCCCCACCCAGAAGGTGCAAAGGTGGGGGGGGGGCAGGGCCGGGGCGAGGTCCACGGGTGTCCCCCCCCCCTCCATGGGTGCGGGTGCACCCGCCCGGCACCATCTGCCGGGGATGGGGATGAGGACGAGCCCGGGGCCCAGGGGCCTTTTCCTGGGGATGGGGGACCCCACAAGGACCCCTCACTCCAGAGGGGACCCCCAGGGATCCCCCCCTCAACCCCCTTGTCCTCAGGGCCCCCACTTGTCCCCATGAGTACCCCATTGTCCGCGTGGGTCCCCCATTGTCCCCAGGACCCCCTTCTTGTCCCATGACCCCCTCTTGTCCCCAGGGGTCCCGCCTTGTCCTCATGAGTCTCCCATTGTCCCCATGGGTCCCCCCTTGTCCCCAGGGTCCCCCCTTGTCCTCATGAGTACCCCATTGTCCGCATGGGTCCCACATTGTTCCCAGGACCCCCTTCTCATCCTCATGGGTCCCCCCTTGTCCTCATGAGTACCCCATTGTCCCCATGGGTCCCCCCTTGTTCCCAGGGCCCCCTTCTTGTCCCAGGACCCCCCCTTGTCCCCAGGGGTCCCCCCCTGTCCCCAGGGTCCCCCCTTGTCCTCATGAGTCTCCCATTGTCCCCATGGGGCCCCCCCTTGTCCCCACAGGTCACCCCTTGTCCCCAGCACCCCCCCATTGTCCCCATGGGTTCCCCATTGTCCCAAGGGTCCCCTCTTGTCCCAACAGGCCCCCCCTTGTCCTCATGGGTCCCCCATTGTCCCAAGGGTCCCCTCTTGTCCCAACAGGTCCCCCCTTGTCCTCATGGGTCCCCCATTGTCCCAAGGGTCCCCTCTTGTCCCAACAGGCCCCCCCTTGTCCTCATGGGTCCCCCACTGTCCCCAGGACCCCCCCCTTGTCCCTATGGGTCCCCCAAAGGACCCCTCCCTCCAGAGGAGATCCCGCCCTCAACCCCCATGTCCCCATGGGCTTCCCCTTGTCTCCAGGGCCCCCCCTTGTCCCCATAGGTCACGTTTCCACGTTCACCCTGGAAATCCACCAAGGAGAAGCGGGAAAGAGCCAGTTTTAGGGTGATTTATACTTTTAGGGTGATTTATTGGGGGACAGGAGACGCCAAAGGGCAGAATGGACGCCCCCCCCTCTCCAAATCCTTCTCAGGGGGGAGCCCGGGTCCAAACTGAGCCCCAGATGTGTTAAATGGTTCATGTCATGGAGGGGAAACAGGGCAGGGATTATACATGTTCTATATGTGGATTATACGTATGTATGGCCAAGGATTACACGTGCACACCCGACTCTTTACATCGCTCATTGGGATTGCGAAATTCCATCAGTCTCCTCCCCTCTGGTCTCTGGAAGCAAACTGAGCATCGAAATTTGCAGAAATCACTAATTTAATGGCTAACTTAATAATTAATAATTCAACGGCGTGGTGCGGCAGCAGGGACCGAAATCCCGGGATTTTACACCGTTTTTAGGGAATAAAGTGTCTGGCTCCCATTAAACCGCACACGGCGGGTCAGGGACATGTTCCCGCCCTCAGGGAGCCTCCCCAAAACCCAGAGCCCCCCCAGATTCAGCGCAGTTCGCTCTGCCCTCACTCAAGATGGCGACGCCCTCTCATGCCCCTCAGCAGGCGCGAAGCCGCGCCCGGCGGACCCCGCCTGCCCTCTCCCGAAATGGCGGCCTTGCCAGCTTGCCCTCCCCCAACATGGCGGCCGCTCCGCAATGCTCCCGAAGGGCGCTGAAGCCGGCCGTTGGTGACCCGGATGCGCCCGCCCTTCTGCCCTTATCCAAGAGGGCGCCGCGTTCCTTAGCATTCCCAATGAGCGTGAAGGCGGAGGAGGGTGAGCGTAGCCCGGATGTAGGCGTGGGCGCCCTGCGCGTAGAGGGGCGGGGCCGCGGCGCGTCCCCGGATGTTGCGTCGCTCCGTGAGCCGCCGCGGCCGTTTGCGAGCGGGGAGCGGAGCGGACGGAGCCAACATGGCGGTGCCGGGCCTGGCCCGGCCGTGACGGGGAGGCCGCGACTCCCCCCGGGGCGGCCCCGCGGGGCCCCAGAGCGCAGCGGGGGCCGGGCCGGCGGGCATGGCGGGGGCGCTGTAAGGGAGGCCTCGGCGGTGCCTGTGGGTGAGGGGACAGGCCGCTCCCTAGCTCAGTGCGGCCGGTACCGGGCGGGGGAGGCCCCGGGGGATGGGGGTGTAGGGCGGCCTGTGGTGCCGCTCCCCGCGGAGCCTCTCAGCGCCGTTCCCGGGGTCACTACACATTCCCCGGGGGGCTTTAACGAGCCCCGTGCCCCCGGGAGGGAAGAACCCAGCGGGGGGAGCCCCGTCCCGGGGGTTTAGCGCTGGATTAGAGCTTAATTTCGAAGGGTTTATTTACTAATATTGAATATAAACGTCGCCAGCGCGGCGGGAGGGATAAACCCGGCCTAAGGAGCTGGTTAGGACGAGCCCGTTGTAAGCGCCAAGGAGACGGGAGGTATAGGCTGAGTTTTTAAAGGAGAACCCAGTTCGGGTGACATTCTCTTGGTTTTTCTTTTTGTTAAGGTTTGTGACTTAAGCCGGGCCGGTTTCTGGAGGAGTCGTGATCCTCAGAGCAAAGCGAGGCTTAAATCCCGCCGGGAAGAGAGGAGTTAGTTCGTCAGGAATGGTGGCTGTGCAGAAAGAAGTGACCTAGAGAGCACGGGGGGAGCTCTGGACTCGCCTTTCCCTCCTCCCCGCGTCAGTAAATTATTAAGTAGGAATAAAAGGGGGGGTTTGGGGAGCAAAAAAGACCACAAAAATAAATTGGGTGGCTTCTGGCAAGTCAACCAGCCTGACCCTGGAAGTTCGGCCAGACCTGGGACTACAGGAGCTGCTCCACCAGGAGGTTTTATTTAAAAAGCCGAGGAGAAAAGGGGATCGGAGACGCCGAGAAAAGGGGATCGGAGCCACCAAGAGACGCGTGGGACTGTGGATCCGAGAGCAGCGGAGCTCCCGGCCCAGGTGGGTGTTCCTGCGCCTTTCCCCACGTCCTCACGGTTCCCCCGGTTGCCAGAGGCTCCGGTGGATCCCAACCGGGTGTTTTGCTGACAAAAAGGGTGGAATCGGTCGAGGGGACCTGATGGGGTTGGGGGGGTACGCTGGGGGTTCTATGCTTTGGGGTTTATTGGGTGTTTTTTACCGTTGTCCCTTGGCAACCAACAGCTGGAGCTGCCACAGATTAGATCGAGGGGTTAATTGGGGTGATAGGAATTAGCCGGGGTGGTGACGAGCGTTTTCTGCAATGAGACCTTCAATCCGCACCCCCCAGGTAAATCCATGCACCAAAACCTACCCCAAAACAGCGCCGGTTCTCCGAGGGTTCCATTGGGTGACGCAGCGTGGCCGGACGCCCCCTCCCCCCACCCCGGGATGGTGTTTTGGGTCATTAATGGGCGTTTTGAGGGTTGTTTTCTTCATTATCATTCACCCTCAGCACAGCAGGAATTGGATAAATCCTCAGTTTTCTCCTGAGACGGTTGTTGGGTTCTGGTTGTGCCTTGTGGAAAATCAGTGTCATTGTGACCAAACCACAAAGCCACATTTCACCCCCAAACTGGGTTTTGTGCCCGTCCGGGTGGGGACGTGTTGGCATGAGGGGGGTTTAGTGGGTTTAGGCCGAGCCTTAGGCAAAGCCGGGACTGAGCAGTGACACCCAAAGCTCGTTTTTCCTGTTCACCTAAAATTATCCTCATGATCCCGGCGGGACGTCCCCTCCCGAGCGGCTTTGGGGACACGTCGCGGTGTCACCGGCGCCTCCCCGTCGTGTTCTTGAGCAAAACGAGGCCATTTGGGGTATATTAACCCACCCCAGGGCTCAGAACAACCCCCCAAACTCTCTTTGCTGAATCTCACTCTGTTTGGGCACCACGAGAAGCACCGACGGAATTTAGTTGGTGCTAAATAATCAAAAGAGGGTGTTTGCCGAATTCCTGCCCCGGGTTTACGCAACTCGGCGCTTGGCAACCCCCCCGGGTGCGGAAAAAACAGCCGTTTTAACCATTTTTCCCTAAAATTGCAAGAAAAGAGGCTCCTGGGGGCGACTCGGCAGGTGGAGCCGGCGCCGTTTTGAGGCCAGAGGTCGGGATTTTGGGGCTGTTGTGGTGTAAACACGCCAGTGCTTCCACAATAAGCAGGCGTGTGGGTTTGTGCGGGGTTTAGGTCGGGTTTAAGCCGGGTTTATGTTTGGTTTGTTAGCCGGGATGGGAAGCAGAAGCCTCGCACTACCCGGGTGTGTTTCTGCTGGTTGTTTTCCTTCTTTTGGGGGGTATTTGGAGCTCCCTCTACAAACCCCAACGCTTTGCCGGCTGGAAACGTGGCTTCTGGTGACACTCGGTGGCTTTTCCTCGTTCCCAGGATCCTCATTCCCAAGCTCATCACTCCGGTTCCCAACCGGTGGCTTTTGGTGTAGGATTCCCCGGCACAGTCGAGCTCAAGTCGCTGCTGGATGCGGCACAGGGACCAGATGGGGGTTTTACCCCAATATCGATGGGAAAGGGATCAAACCCTGTTCCCTCTGCACCCCCAGGGACCAGATTGGGGGTTTTACCCCAATATTGATGGGAAAGGGATCAAACCCTGTTCCCTCTGCACCCCCAGGGACCAGATTGGGGGTTTTTACCCCAATATCGATGGGAAAGGGATCAAACCCTGTTCCCTCTGCACCCCCAGGGACCAGATGGGGGTTTTTACCCCAATATCGATGGGAAAGGGATCAAATCCTGTTCTCTCTGCATCCCCAGGACCGTGGCACAGGGACCAATGTGGGGTTTTTAACCAAATTTTGATACAAAAGGGATTAAATCCTATTTCCTCTCTGTCCCCAGGACTGCAGCACAGGTACCAGATGGGGGTTTTTACCCCAATATTGATGGGAAAGGGATCAAACCCTGTTCCCTCTGCACCCCCAGGGACCAGATGGGGGTTTTACCCCAATATCAATGGGAAAGGGACTAAACTCTATTCACTCTGCACCCCCAGTGACCAGATGGGGATTTTTACCCCAATATCGATGGGAAAGGGATCAAACCCTGTTCCCTCTGCACCCCCAGGGACCAGATGGGGGTTTTACCCCAATATCAGTGGGAAAGGGATCAAACCCTGTTCCCTCTGCACCCCCAGGGACCAGATGGGGGTTTTCACCCCAATATTGATGGGAAAGGGATCAAACCCTGTTCCCTCTGCACCCCCAGAGACCAGATGGGGGTTTTACCCCAATATTGATGGGAAAAGGACTAAACTCTACTCACTCTGCGTCCCCAAGGCCCCAGTGCTGATACCATATCAGGGCTTTTACCCCAATATTGATGAGAATGGGATCAAACCCTGTTCCCTCTGCACCCCCAGGGACCAGATTGGGGGTTTTTACCCCGTTATTGATGGGAAAGGGATCAAATCCTGTTCCCTCTGCACCCCCAGGGACCAGATGGGGGTTTTACCCCAATATTGATGGGAAAGGGATCACATCCTGTTCCCTCTGCACCCCCAGGGACCAGATGGGGGTTTTACCCCAATATTGATGGGAAAGGGATCAAACCCTGTTCCCTCTGCACCCCCAGGGACCACGTGGGGGTTTTTACCCCAATATCAATGGGAAAGGGACTAAACTCTATTTACTCTGCGTCCCCAAGGCCCCAGTGCTGATACCATATCAGGGCTTTTACCCCAATATTGATGAGAATGGGATCAAACCCTGTTCCCTCTGCACCCCCAGGGACCAGATGGGGGTTTTACCCCAATATCGATGGGAAAGGGATCGCATCCTGTTCTCTGTGCATCCCCAGGGCTGTGGTGCAAGTGATCAATGTGCAAGGTTCAATGTGCAAGGGATCAAACCCTGTTCCTTCTGCACCCCCAGGGACCAGCGTGGGGTTTTACCCACCCATCGATATCAAAGTCACTAAACCAGTTCAATCCATGTCTCCCAGGGCCACGACGCACCTACCAGATGGCATCTTTTTACCCCAATATTGACATGAAACGCACTAAACTCCATTCCCTCCCTATCTCCAGGCTCCCCCCGCCCCGAGGCCGCCGCGATGGCCGCCCCGAAGCGCCGCCGCGCTCAGGCCTGGCCGGAGGAGCGAGGCGACCGCGAGCACGGGCTCTACAGCCTGCACCGCATGTTCGACGTGGTGGGCGCGCAGCTGACGCACCGCGACGTGCGCGTCCTGTCCTTCCTCTTCGTGGACGTGATCGACGAGGCCGAGCGCGGCGCCATCCGCAGCGGCAGGGACTTCTTGCTGGCGCTGGAGCGGCAGGGCCGCTGCGACGAGACCAACCTGCGGCAGGTGCTGCAGCTGCTGCGCATCATCACGCGCCACGACCTGCTGCCCTACGTCACGCTCAAGCGCCGGCGGCCCGGTGAGTGAGCTAATGAGCCCGCCCTTCGTTAGGTGTAACGAGCCCGGGGAGCCAACGAGGCTGGTGAGTCGGTGACTCATGAGACCACCTTTCGTTAGGGCTGGTGGCCCGGTGAGCCTAATGAGCCTGGGGAGTGGTTGACTGATGAGCCCACCCTTCGTTAGGGCTGGTGCCCCAGTGAGCCTAATGAGTCTGCCCATCACCATTCATTAAGTCTGGTGGCCCGGTGAGCCTATTGAGCCTGCCCTTTGCCATTCATTAGGGCTGGTGGCCTGGTGAGCCTAACGAGCTTGGTAAGTGAGTGACTGATGAGCCCACCCTTCGTTAGGGCTGGTGGCCCGGTGAGCCTATTGAGCCTGCCCTTCACCATTCATTAGGGCTGGTGGCCTGGTGAGCCTAACGAGCTTGGTAAGTGAGTGACTGATGAGCCCACCCTTCGTTAGGGCTGGTGCCCCAGTGAGCCTAATGAGTCTGCCCATCACCATTCATTAGGGCTGGTGGCCCGGTGAGCCTATTGAGCCTGCCCTTTGCCATTCGTTAGGGCTGGTGGCCCAGTGAGCCTAATGAGCCTGGGGAGTGGTTGACTGATGAGCCCACCCTTCGTTAGGGCTGGTGGCCCAGTGAGCCTAATGAGCCTGGGAAGTGGTTGACTGATGAGCCCACCCTTCGTTAGGGCTGCTGGCCTGGTGAGCCTAATGAGCCCGCCCTTCGCCATTCATTAGGGCTGGTGGCCCAGTGAGCCTAATGAGTCTTGCCCTTTGCCCTTCGTTAGGGCTGGTGGCCCAGTGAGCCTAACATGCCTGGGGAGTGGGTGACTAATGAGCCCACCCTTCGTTAGGGCTGGTGGCCCTGTGAGCCTAATGAGCCTGCCCTTTGTTAGGGCTGGTGGCCCTGTGAGCCTAATGAGCCCTGTTAGTGCGTGTCTAACGAGCCTGGCCTTCGTTAGGTCCCCATCATCCTCCTCCTCACTGGGGTTGAGATTTGGCTTCATTTCTGGCAAACCCCATGGTTTCCTCCTTCCTTCAGAAGCAGAGAACTGGGATTGCTGCAGCTCCGGCTCCCAGCTCTCCCAGTTCTCTCCCTCTGGCTCCCAGTGCTCCCAGCTCTCCCAGTTCCCTCCCTCCAGCTCCCTCTGGTTCCCAGCTCTCCCAGTTCCCTCTCTCTGGCTCCCAGTGCTTCCAGCCCTCCCAGTACCTTCCCTCTGGCTCCCAGTTCTGTCCCTCCGGCTCCCTCTGGTTCCCATCTCTCCCAGTTCTGTCCCTCTGGTTCCCATCTCTCCCAGTTCTGTCTCTCTGGTTCCCAGTGCTCCCAGTGCTCCCAGTCCCATCCTTCTGGCTCCCAGTGCTCCCAGTCCCATCCCTCTGGCTCCCAATGCTCCCAGTCCCATCCCTCTGGCTCCCAATGCTCCCAGCCCTCCCAGTCCCATCCCTCTGATTCCCAGTGCTCCCAGCTCTCCCAGTACCCTCTCTCTGGCTCCCAGTTCCCTCCTTCCGGCTCCCTCTGGTTCCCATCTCTCCCAGTTCTGTCTCTCTGGTTCCCAGTGCTCCCAGCTCTCCCAGTTCCATCCCTCTGATTCCCAGTGCTCCCAGCTCTCCCAGTACCTTCCCTCTGGCTCCCAGTTCTGTCCCTCTGGTTCCCATCGCTCCCAGTTCTGTCCCTCTGGTTCCCATCGCTCCCAGTTCTGTCCCTCTGGCTCCCAGTGCTCCCAGCTCTCCCAGTTCCCTCCCTCCGGCTCCCGGTGCTCCCAGTGCTCCCAGTTCTGTCCCTCTGGCTCCCAGTGCTCCCAGTTCTGTCCCTCTGGTTCCCATCGCTCCCAGTTCTGTCTCTCTGGTTCCCAGTGCTCCCAGCTCTCCCAGTTCCTTCCCTCTGGCTCCCAGTTCCCTCCCTCCGGCTCCCTCTGGTTCCCATCTCTCCCAGTTCTGTCCCTCTGGTTCCCATCTCTCCCAGTTCTGTCCCTCTGGCTCCCAGTGCTCCCAGTCCCCTCCCTCTGGTTCCCAGTGCTCCCAGCCCTCTCAGTTCCCTCCCTCCGGCTCCCGGTGCTCCCAGCGCTCCCAGTTCTGTCCCTCTGGCTCCCAGTGCTCCCAGCTCTCCCAGTTCCCTCCCTCTGGCTCCCAGTGCTCCCAGTCCCATCCCTCTGGCTCCCAATGGTCCCAGCCCTCCCAGTCCCATCCCTCTGATTCCCAGTGCTCCCAGCTCTCCCAGTTCCTTCCCTCTTGCTCCCAGTTCCCTCCCTCCGGCTCCCTCTGGCTCCCAGTGCTCCCAGTTCTGTCCCTCTGGCTCCCAGTGCTCCCAGTTCTGTCCCTCTGGTTCCCATCGCTCCCAGTTCTGTCCCTCTGGCTCCCAGTGCTCCCAGCTCTCCCAGTTCCCTCCCTCCGGCTCCCGGTGCTCCCAGTGCTCCCAGTTCTGTCCCTCTGGCTCCCAGTGCTCCCAGTTCTGTCCCTCTGGCTCCCATCGCTCCCAGTTCCCTCCCTCTGGCTCCCAGTGCTCCCAGTTCTGTCCCTCTGGTTCCCAATGCTCCCAGCCCTCCCAGTCCCATCCCTCTGGCTCCCAGCCCTCCCAGTCCCATCCCTCTGATTCCCAGTGCCCCCAGCTCTCCCAGTCCCATCCCTCTGGCTCCCAGTGGAGCTGCCAGGCTGAGCTGATTCCTCCGCCAGCTCCTTTTTTGGACTAAAAACCCCAATTCGGAGTTCAAAGGGCTGAGCCAAAACCCAACCGCTCTAATTAGCATCTTCTCTGTAAATGAGGATAATTGGCCTTTCTCAGCACTGCCGAGTCTCCCCAGTTTCTGCTGGTGGAGGCAGGAACCAAAACCTCCTGGTTTCGGGGTGCGCGGGGGGACAGCGGCGCCGTTTGTGTTTCTTGAGCAGATTTAGGGTTGTTTTGCACAAAAACCAACCTCGGTTGGGGCGGAAACGCTTCCATCAAATGGGCTAAAGTAGCGTTTCAAGCGGCTTTATTAAGAAAGTGCTTTCCGTGTGGGTTACGACGGGCGGTTCGGGGAGTCTCGCCCGGATTTAACGAGCCGGTTCCTGCTCCCCGAGTCCTTTGCAGTTTCTTCACCTCCCGCCCCGTTCTTGGCTCCAAACCAGCGAAACTCGGTCCCCAGTTGCCCTTGGCTGGTGTGGGGTTGGGCAGGATCCGGCCCAGAGCTCCCAAACGGGACAAAATCAACCCAACAAAACATCCTGGCCTGCAACGCGACACCTGTGTCCCCTCTGTCGCCCTTCAGGGAACCTCTGTGTCCCCTCTGTCACCCCTTCAGGGGACCTCTGTGTCCCCTCTGTCACCCTTCAGGGAACCTCTGTGTCCCCTCTGTCACCTCTTCAGGGGACCTGTGTCCCCTCTGTTGCCCTTCAGGAGGTCCATGTCCCCTCTGTCCCTCCTGTAGGGCCCTCTGTCCCTGCTGTGGGGCCCTGTGTCCCCTCTGTCACCCTTCAGGAGGTCCGTGTCCCCTCTGTCCCCCCTGTAATGACATATGTCCCCTCTGTCACCCTTCAGGGGATCTGTGTCCCCTCTGTTCATCCTGTAGGGCCCTCTGTCCCTCCTGTGGGGACCTGTGTCCCCTCTGTCACCCTTCAGGAGGTCCATGTCCCCTCTGTCCCCCCTGTAATGACATATGTCCCCTCTGTCCCCACTCAAGGGATCTGTGTCCCTTCTGTCCCTCCTGTAGGGCCCTGTGTCCCTGCTGTGGGGCCCTGTGTCCCCTCTGTCACCCTTCAGGAGGTCCGTGTCCCCTCTGTCCATCCTGTAATGACGTATGTCCCCTCTGTCACCCTTCAGGGGATCCATGTCCCCTCTGTCCTTCCTGTAGGGCCCTCTGTCCCTCCTGTGGGGCCCTGTGTCCCCTCTGTCACCCTTCAGGAGGTCCATGTCCCCTCTGTCCCCCCTGTAATGACACCCTTCAGGGGATCCATGTCCCCTCTGTCCCTCCTGTAGGGCCCTCTGTCCCTGCTGTGGGGACCTGTGTCCCCTCTGTCACCCTTCAGGAGGTTCATGTCCCCTCCGTCCCCCCTGTAGGGCCCTGTGTCCCCTCTGTCACCCCTCAGGGGATCCATGTCCCCTCCGTCCCCCCATAGGGCCCTGTGTCCCCTCCATCACCCCTCTGCCCCCCCCTCATTCCGGTGTCCCCCCCACAGTGTGTCCGGACCTGGTGGACAAGTACCTGGAGGAGACGTCCATCCGTTACGTGACCCCGCGGGCACACGGCGCAGCGGGGGGACACGGGCTCGGCCACCCCCACAAACCAGGTGGGTGTCACCCCAGGAACGGGGGGGTTATGGGGGTGACATACGGTTCGGGGAGTGACTGTGCTGGGGGGTGCTTGGTTTTGGGGGGGGTTGGAGGTTTGGGGGTTCCCCCTTGGGGCTTGTGCAGGTTCCTGGGGCTGCTGGACGTCCCTTGGGATGGGGGGGACACCGGAGAGGTGACAAGGCTGGAACGGGGTGTCAGGGACAGAGAAAAGCACCAACATGGCGAGTTGGGGGCCTCGGTGTCCCCATCCTGTGAACCAGGGAGCTTGGTGTCTCCATCCCACCAGCTGGGGCCTCGGTGTCCCCATCCCGCAAGTGGGGGGGCTCAGTGTCCCCATCTTAAGTGGGGGCCTTGGTGTCCCCATCCCATCAACCAGAGGCCTCGGTGTCCCCATCTTAAATGGGGGGCTCGGTGTCCCCATCCCACAAGTGGGGGGCTCAATGTCCCCATCCCGTAAGTGGGGAGCTCGGTGTCCCCATCCCACGAACCAGGGGGCTTGGTGTCCCCATCCCATAAGTTGGGGGCTGGGTGTCCCTATCCCGCAAGTGGGGGGCTCAGTGTCCCCATCTTAAGTGGGGGCCTTGGTGTCCCCATCCCATCAACCAGAGGCCTTGGTGTCCCCATCTTAAATGGGGGGCTTGGTGTCCCCATCCCGTGAGCTGGGGGCCTCGGCATGTCCCCATCCCGCAAGTGGGGGGCTCGGTGTCCCCGTCCCATCAACCAGAGGCCTTGGTGTCCCCATCCCGCAAGTGGGGGGCTCGGTGTCCCCATCCCACAAACTGGGGGGGGCTCGGTGTCCCCATCCCACAAACTGTGTGGGGGGCTTGGTGTCCCCATCCCATAAGTGGGGAGCTCGGTGTCCCCATCCCACAAACCGGGGGGGGGGGTTCGGTGTCCCCATCCCACAAACCGGGGGGGGGGCGGGGTTCGGTGTCCCCATCCCACAAACCGGGGGGGAGGGGGGGGGCTCGGTGTCCCCATCCCACAAACCGGGGGGGGGGGGCTCGGTGTCCCCATCCCATAAGTGGGGGGCTGGTTGTCCCCATCCTGCAAGTGGAGGGCTCCATGTCCCCATCCCATGAGCTGGGGGGGGGCCTCAGCATCCCCAGGCTGTGCCGACGGGCTCATTGTCCCCTGTGTGTCCCCCCAGTGCCTCCCCAGCACCCCGTTGTCTGCTGCTCCCCCGCGGGCCCCCAGCTCTGCGCCAAGCGGCCGGGCCGCGGCCGGACCCTCCCGGGCAGCCAGCGCAAGCGCAGGAAGTCGGCGACGCCGGATCCCAAGGAGAAGCAGACGTGTGGTGAGCACCCTTGGGGGGGCTTTGGGGGTGTTTTTGGGGGTCCCAAAGTACAAAGCACCCCCCTATCCGCTCATAGACAATTCTGCCACTCTGATTTCTGTATATTTTAAAACTTCACTCTTATCCCGTTCCCCGTGTCGCTTCTGGTTGTTGGTTGGATGAGCGGGGAGTGAGGTGACTGCAAACTGGTGAAGGGAAGAAGCCAGAGAGTCGTGGTCAATGGGCAGAGCCCAGTTGGGGCCTGTACCCAGTGCAGTGCCTCAGGGGACAGTGCTGGGACCAGCACTATTCGATATATTCATCAATGATTTGGATGAGGGAATAGAGTGACTGTCAGTGATTTGCTGGTGACACCAAGCTGGGAGGAGTGGGTGACACTGGAAGCTGTGCTGCCATCAGAGACCTGGACAGGCTGGAGAGCTGGGTGGGAGAAATGTGATGAAATAGAACAAGGGCAAGTGTAGAGTCTTGAATGTGGGCAGAACAAGCCCAGGTTCCAGTGTAAGTTGGGAATGAGCTGTTGGAGCAGTGAAAAGGGAGCTGGGGGTCCTGGGGACAGCAGGGTGACCATGAGCCAGCACTGGGCCCTTGTGGCCAGGAAGCCAATGGGACCTGGGGGGGGTTAGAAGGGGGTGGTCAGTAGGTCAGAGAGGTTCTCCTGCCCCTCTGCTCTGCCCTTGAATAAAGGGTTGAGTTCAGATACTATCAGGATACACGTGGGGAACATATATACATATATATATACATATATATATAAAATATATGCAGCCATAGCACTGTGAGAATACCCCATTGCGTCTGATCTGGGAAGCTAAGCAGGGTCGGGCCTGGTCAGTACTTGGATGGGAGACCGTACAGATACACAGCCATAGCACCCTGAGAACACCTGATCTGGGAAGCTAAGCAGGGTCAGGCCTGGTCAGTGCTTGGATGGGAGACCAGCTGGGTCCAGAGAGGTTCTCCTGCCCCTCTGCTCTGCCCTGGGGAGACCACACCTGGAATCTTGTGTCCAGCTGTGGCCCCTCAGCTCCAGCAGGACAGGGAACTGCTGGAGAGAGTCCAGCGCAGCCACCAAGATGCTGGAGGGAGTGGAGCATCTCCCGTGTGAGGAAAGGCTGAGGGAGCTGGGGCTCTGGAGCTGGACAAGAGGAGCCTGAGGGGGGACTCATTGCTGGGGATCAAGATGGAAAGGGGCAGTGTCAGGAGGATGGAGCCAGGCTCTTCTGGTGACAACCAGGGACAGGACAAGGGGCAATGGGTGCAAACTGCAACACAGGAGGTTCCGCTGGAAGATGAGAAGAAACTTGTTGGGGTGAGGGTGGCAGAGCCTGGCCCAGGCTGCCCAGGGGGTTGTGGAGTCTCCTTCTGTGCAGACATTCCAACCCGCCTGGACACCTTCCTGTGTAACCTCATCTGGGTGTTCCTGCTCCGGGGGGATTGCACTGGATGAGCTTTCCAGGGCCCTCCAACCCTCACATTCTATGATTCTCGGAACAAACAGTGACCGTGTAACTGGTTGGGAGGGAACACGCGACACTAAGATGCTCCAACAACAATTGAAGCTTAAATCACCAAGTCCTCATATTTGCTCCTAAACTTCATTTTATAACCACGGAACGCTTTTTAATCGAATTACCTTAATTTAACGCTGTTTTCCCTCCCCCCCATAGACATCCGCCTGCGCGTCCGCGCCGAGTACTGCCAGCACGAGACGGCGCTGCAGGGCAACGTCTTCTCCAACAAGCAGGACCCGCTGGAGCGCCAGTTTGAGCGTTTCAACCAGGCCAACACCATCCTCAAATCGCGCGACCTGGGCTCCATCATCTGCGACATCAAATTCTCCGAGCTCACCTACCTCGACGCCTTTTGGCGCGACTACATCAACGGCTCCTTGCTGGAGGCCCTCAAGGGCGTCTTCATCACGGACTCGCTCAAACAGGCCGTGGGCCACGAGGCCATCAAACTGCTGGTCAATGTGGACGAGGAGGATTACGAGCTCGGCCGCCAGAAACTCCTGAGGAACTTGATGCTGCAAACGGCTCCTTGAGCCCCGTGCGCTCCCCGCCCCCCCAACGCTTTGGGGGTTTGCTTTGGTTTGGTTATGGTTTTTGGTTTGGAAAAGGAAAGGAAACGGTGGAACCCACCCCCCCTCCCTTGGCCTGGGATGGTGCGACTCGGAGGCTTCGTGTTTCCACCCCCCGGCCCCTCTTGTCGCCTCTTGCGCTTCGTTTTTCCTTCTTTTCTTCTCTTTTCTTTTATATCCATTAAAAACAAACACACACACACACAGGAAAAAGGGCAAAAATCCTGCCTGGGGGGGGGGGTGTTATACCGGGTGGGCTCAGGGGTGGCTTTGTCCCTTGTGTCACCGTCTTGGGGGCTCCATGTGCTGGGGGATCCCGCCCTGGGTTGTGTGTCCCCTCTGGGTTGTGTCCCCCATGCTGTTTGTCCCTCAATCCCGCCCCCCCCCCAGCGCCTCAGGGGGGTTTCTCAGGAGTCAAACTGTCCCCACACCCCCCCCCCACTGTGTCCCCCGGACCATGTGCCTTCGTGTCCCCTCCCCTGGGGGGGACCAGCGCCAAGGGACCCCCCCTACCCCCCCCTCAAACCTCCACCTGTCCCCTCTGCGGCCGCCTGGCTCTGCCCCCCCCCTCCAGCTGGCAACTGGGACTAACTGGTCCAAGGGGCAGGTGTTGCTGGCAGCCCAGCCCTGCCCACACATATGGGGGGGGTCAGCAGCTCCGCGCCCCCCCCCCCCCAAAAACCAACAGTTTTCCCCCCAACCTGCTGCCTGTGGCTCCGAGGGGGTTTTTTTGAGCTCCATCCCCATTTTGTGGTTTTTCTCCCCAATTGGGTGCAGTTCCCCCCCCACCCCAACCAGGGGATTTGTGGTGCGTGTGGCCCCCCCACCGCACCCCCCCCCTTATCCGCTCATGGACAATTCTGCCACAACTCGCTGTAATTTCTGTGATTTCTGTATTTTTTAAAACTTCACTCTTAACGTCCCGTTCCCTGTGTAGCTTCGGGTTTCTCGGAATAAACAGCGACCGCAGCGCCCGCCTCCTTCCTTCCTTCCCGACCCCCACCAAGCGCACCCAAAAACGGGGGGGGGACACAGATTTGGGGGGACACCCCTGTGGCAGCGGCACGGGGAGCCCCGTGCGCATCCCGCTGCTGCGTTTTGGGGCGAAACGCTCTGAAACGGAGTGGATTTGGGTGTTAATGCATCGAGGGGGGCGTCGTGGTGCCGTACAGGTCGTGGCGCCGGTGTTGGTGCACCGGGATCTGGCGGCGGACGCGCTGCAGGTACTCGAGGTCGATGTTGGCGTAGCAGAGCCCGGGGGTGTCACTGCACTGAGCCACCACGGTCCCCCAGGGATCGGCCACCAGCGAGTGGCCGTAGGACACGCGGCGCTCGTGGTTCTGCCCCGTCTGCGCCGCCGCCACCACGTAGCACTGGGTCTCGATGGCCCGCGCCCGCAGCAGCACCTGGGGGGGACAGGGGTGGTTTTATTGTGGCCACGAAGGCCAGTGGGACCTGGGGTGGGTTAGAAGGGGGTGGTCAGTAGGTCAGAGAGGTTCTCCTGCCCCTCTGCTCTGCCCTTGAAAAAAGGGTTGAGTTCAAATACTATCAGGATATACTTGGGGAACATATATTTATACATAATGTAATCTATACAGTCATAGCACCCTGAGAACGCCCCATCTGGTCTGATCTGGGAAGCTAAGCAGGGTCGGGCCCGGTCAGTACTTGGATGGGAGACCAGCTGGGAACAGCAGGTGCTGTGGGCTGAGCCAGCACTGGGCCCTTGTGGCCAGGAAGCCAATGGTACCTGGGGGGGGTTAGAAGGGGGTGGTCAGTAGGTCAGAGAGGTTCTGCCCCTCTGCTCTGCCCTTGAATAAAGGGTTGAGTTCAGATACTATAAGGATACACTTGAGAAACATATATACTTATATATATATAAAATATATGCAGCCATAGCACCCTGAGAATGCCCCTTCTTGTCTGAACTGGGAAGCTAAGCAGGGTCAGGCCTGGTCAGTGCTTGGATGGGAGACCAGCTGGCAACAGAGAGGTTCTCCTGCCCCTCTGCTCTGCCCCGGGGAGACCACACCTGGAATCTTGTGTCCAGCTGTGGCCCCTCAGTTCCAGCAGGACAGGGAACTGCTGGAGAGAGTCCAGCGCAGCCACCAAGATGCTGGAGGGAGTGGAGCATCTCCCGTGTGAGGAAAGGCTGAGGGAGCTGGGGCTCTGGAGCTGGACAAGAGGAGCCTGAGGGGGGACTCATTGCTGGGGATCAAGATGGAAAGGGGCAGTGTCAGGAGGATGGAGCCAGGCTCTTCTGGTGACAACCAGGGACAGGACAAGGGGCAATGGGTGCAAAGTGCAACACAGGAGGTTCCGCTGGAAGATGAGAAGCAACTTGTTGGGGTGAGGGTGGCAGAGCCTGGCCCAGGCTGCCCAGGGGGTTGTGGAGCCTCATGCTCACCTCCCAGTGCGCGGCGCCGGTGGGGAAGGTGAAGGCTGAGGGGTAGGTGAGGATGTCGGCACCGGCATGGCGCAACGCCAGCGACAGCTCCGGGAACCGCAGGTCGTAGCAGACGGCAAGGCCGAGCTATCGGGGACAAGAAGGAGACATCAGCAAGGACACTGCACCCTTGGGGGGCTCTGCGAGGAGCTTGGGGACAGCAGGTGACCCCCATGTACCTTCCCGGCCGGGGTGCTGACAGGTGGCACAATCTCAGCGCCAGGGTTGGTGAAGCCGCTCTCCTTCATGGAGACGCGTCCCTCCAGCTCCACGTCACACAGGTGGGTCTTCCTATAGGCAGCCACCAGCTGACCTGGGGACAAGACGGGGGGGACACGTTTCCATTGCCCGGTGACCCCGGTTGGCGGGGTTTGGGGGGGGGGGGGGGTCTCACCAGTGGGGTCCAGCAGCGCGTGGCAGTTGTAGATGCGCTGGGTGGTGGCCCAGTCCTTGCCACGCTCGTGGAAGCCACCGAGCGACAGCCACACGCCGCACTCCCTGGGGACAACACCACAGGGTCACCCGGGGGGTCCCGCAGGTGACACCGACATCCCGGCGGTCCCAGGGGGTACCTGGCCAGGTTGGCGTATCGTCCCATGATGTCCCCGTCCAGGCTCTCGGCCAAGCTCAGCGTCTGCGCCGGGTCGGTGCCGATGAAGTCGAAGCCCTCGGGGAGGAAGACGATGGTGGCGCCGCGACCCGCCGCCTCCCGCACCAGCGCGGCACAGCCCGCGAAGTTCCGCTCCTTGTCCGGCGTCGATGTCACCTGCGCCACGGCCACCAGCGCCCGCGGGGGACGCGCCATGGGTCTGGGGGGGCTGTGGGGCGAGGGGATGTTGGGGACCGCGGTGACCACCTGAGGTCACCCCCAGGGACCCTATGGGTCATTTTGGGGTCACCATGGGTCATCCCATCCCCCCCCCCCCCCCCCCGTCCCCGGTACCTGCTGGGGGTGGTGAAGCCGTGGGGACGTTGGGGGACACGATGGGGACCCGGGCGCAGGAGGTGAAGGGGGGGGCGGGGCAGCACCCGCAGCCTGGGGAGGGATTGGGGGGTCACGGCTGCTCCCCCCAGCACCCCCCAAGTGTCCCCCGAACCGCCCCAGCACCCCCGAACTACACTCAGTAGCCCAAAACTGCCCCCAGAACCCCCCAAAACTGCCCCCAGGACCCCCCAAAACTGCCCCCAGGACCCCCCAAAACTGCCCCCAGACCCCCCGAATAACCAGCACCCCAAAATGGGTCCAGCACCACCAAAACTGCCTCCAGAAGCCCCAAACTACCTTCAGTACCCCCAAATGCCCCCAGCACCCCCAAAATGCCCCCAGCACCCCCAAACTACACTCAGCACCCCAAAAAAGCCTCCAGAACCCCCCAAAACCCCAGCACCCCAAAGTGCCCCCAGAACCCCCCAAAACTGCCCCATTACACCCTAAAACTGCCCCCAGCACCCGCAAAACTGCCCCAGCACCCCCAAACTGTCCCAGGACCCCCAAACCAGTACCTCAGCACCCCCAATGCCCCAGCTCCCCCCAACCCGCTCTATTTGCCCCAAACTCCCTCCCCGCACCCTCAGACCGTCGCCCAAGTTCCCCTCGCCCCCTACACCCACCCCGGACCCCCCAATTCTCCCCGGACCCCCCATTTTCTCCCCCACTTTCCCTACATGCCCTGTTGGCGATACCGAGGGGACGCGGGCAAAGTCCCCCCCCGGCCGCGCCCGCAGCAAAGATGGCGGCGGCAGCGCCGCTGCCCTCACGCAAGATGGCGCCGTTTCCGCTGGGTGCCGGAAGAGGCGGGGCTAGCCCGCTGAAGGGAGGGGAAGATGGCGGACGGCGGGAAGGGGCGGCCGGCGGCGGCCCCGGGGGGAAAAGCGCTGACAACGGAGCAGGTGCGGGCCCTGGCGGCGGGGGAGCGGCCCTGGGGACGGCCCTGGAGCTCCCCGGGCAGCGGGGGAGTACCCTGAAGCGTTGGGGGGGCTGGTCTCGGTTGGGCACTGGGGGCCCGGCCCTGTCAACCGTCCGTGTCCCCTCAGGTGGTCGCCCGGTTCAACCGGCTGCGGCAGGAGCAGCGTGGCCTGGCCTCCAAGGCGGCCGAGCTGGAGCTGGAACTCAACGAGCACAGGTGGGGTTGGGGGGGCCTCACCCCCCTCACCCCCCTCCCCTTCCTCACCCCCCTCCCCTTCCTCACCCCCCTCCCCCTCCTCACCCCCCTCCCCCTCCTCACCCCCCTCCCCCTCCTCACCCCCCTCCCCCTCCTCACCCCCCTCCCCCTCCTCACCCCCCTCCCCCTCCTCACCCTCCTCACCCCCCTTCCCTTCCTCACCCCCCCCAACCCCCCTCACCCCCCTCCCCTTCCTCACCCTCCTCACCCCCCCTCACCCTCCTCACCCCCCTCCCCTTCCTCACCCCCCTCCCCTTCCTCACCCCCCTCCCCTTCCCCTCCTCACCCCCCCCCTTCCCTCCTCACCCCCCCCCCTTCCCCTCCTCACCCCCCCCCTTCCCCTCCTCACCCCCCCCCCTTCCCCTCCTCACCCCCCCCCCTTCCCCTCCTCACCCCCCCCCCTTCCCCTCCTCACCCCCCCCCTTCCCCTCCTCACCCCCCCCCTTCCCCTTCCCCTCCTCACCCCCCCCCTTCCCCTCCTCACCCTCCCGCTTTCCCCAGCCTGGTGATCGAGACGCTGCGGGAGGTTGATCCCACTCGCCGCTGTTACCGGATGGTCGGTGGCATCTTGGTGGAACGCACCGTCAAGGAGGTGCTGCCGGCGCTGGAGGCCAACAAGGAGCAGGTCAGGGACCCCCCAGGACCCCCAGATCCTCCCCAAACCTCTTGAAGCTTCCTCAGGAACTTCAGACCCCCCAAAGCCCCCGTAGACCCATTGGGACCCCCAGGAACATCCCCAGGTCCCCCTGGAGCTTCCTTGGGACCCTCAGACCCCCCAAAGCCCCCCAGAACCCACTGGGACCCCCAAGAACCTCCCTGGGACCCTCTGGAGCCTCCTTGGTACCCCCAGGACCCCCTGGGGCCCCCAAGAACCTCCACAGAACCCCCTGGAGCTTTTCTGGAACCCTCAGACCCCTCCCCCAAAGCCCCCCAGGAACCACTGGGATCCCCAAGAATCTTCCCAGATCCCCTTGGAGCCTCCTTAGGACCCCAAAGAACCTCCCCAGGACCCTCTGGGACCCCCAAGAGCCTCCTCAGGACCCCCACAACTACCCCAGGACCCACTGGGACCCCCAAGAACCTCCCCAGACCCCCTTGGAGCCTCCTTAGGACCCCCAAGAACCTCCCCAGACCCCCTTGGAGCCTCCTTAGGACCCCCAAGAGCCTCCCCAGGACCCCCTGGAGCTTTTCTGGAACCCTCAGACACCCCACCCCTCCCCCAGGAACCACTGGGATCCCCAAGAACCTCCCCAGCCCCCCTGGAACCCCCAGAGCCACCCCAGGACCCACTGGGACCCCCAAGGACCTCCCTGGGACCCCCTGGAGCCTCCTTGGTACCCCCAAGAACTTCCCCAGGACTCCCAGGCTCCCTTGGAGCTTCCTTGGGACCATCAGGCCCCCCTAAATTCCCCCTGGGGCCCTCCAGAACCCCCCCAGAGCCACCCTGGGACCCCCAAGAACCTCTCCAGGACCCCCAGACCTCCCTGGAGCTTCTCTGAAACCCTCAGACCCCCCCCAAATCCATCTGGGACCCCATACAACCTCCCCAGACCCTCCTGGGACCCTCAGAGCCACCCTGGGACCCCCAAGAACCTCTCCAGGACCCCCAGACTCCCCTGGAGCTTCTCTGGAACCCTCAGCCCCCCCAAATCCCTCTGGGACCCCAAAGAACCTCCCCAGACCCCCTTGGGACCCCTCAGAGCCACCCTGGGACCCCAGAGAACCTCCAGGACCCCCAGACTCCCCTGGAGCTTCTCTGGAACCCTCAGCCCCCCCAAATCCCTCTGGGACCCCAAAGAACCTCCCCAGACCCCCTTGGGACCCCCCAGAGCCACCCTGGGACCTCTAAGAACGCTCCAGGACCCCCAGACCTCCCTGGAGCTTCTCTGGAAGCCTCGATCCCCTCCAAATCCCTCTGGGACCCCCAAGAACCTCTCCAGGACCCCCAGACTCCCCTGGAGCTTCTCTGGAACCCTCAGACCCCCCCCAAATCCATCTGGGACCCCAAACAACCTCCCCAGACCCTCCTGGGACCCTCAGAGTCACCCTGGGACTCCCAAGAACCTCTCCAGGACCCCCAGACCCCCCTGGAGCCTCCTTGGGACCCCAAAGCCACCCCAGGACCCACTGAATTCCCCCAGATTCTCCCCAGGACGCCCCCCCAAGACCCTTTTTCTGGCCCCCCCCCCCCCCCCCCCCCCAGATCAACAAGCTGCTGGAGTCGCTGTCGCAGCAGCTGCAGGCGAAGGGCCGGGAGCTGAACGAGTTCCGCGAGCAGCACAACGTGCGGCTGCTGGGGGAGGAGGACGCGCGGCCCCCCCGCGACGGAGCCCCGGGGGGCAAGGGGGGCGCAGCCGGGGTGCTGGTGTCCTGACCCCCCCTGTTTCCCACCCCCCCCCCCCCCCCCCAGTGTCCCCCCCTGCTGTGTTTAGTGCTGCTCCCAATGGGTTTTTGTTAAATAAATGTCTTTTTGTTTTGGTCTTTGGATAAGGGTCAAGTGTAGGTGCTGGGGGGGCGCACCTCAAATGTTAGGGACAGAGGACACAGCGGGGGGCAGGTCTATAGGGGACACAGGGACCGCAGGAGGGGACGGGGACATGGTGGTGGCACCAGGGAGGGGGCATAGGGGACATGGGGGACGCAGGGATGGGGACGTGGTGGTGGCACCAGGGAGGTTGCACAGGGGACATGGGGGACCTCAGGGACACCCGGACCCCAGGAGGGGACAGGGACACTGGTGGCACCAGGGAGGGGGCACAGAGGACATGGGGGACACAGGGACCCCAGGAGGGAATGGGGACATGGTGGTGGCACCAAGGAGGGGGCACAGGGGACGTGGGGGACACAGGGACCCCAGGAGGGAATGGGGACATGGTGGTGGCACCAGGGAGGGGGCACAGGGGACATGGGGGACGCAGGGATGGGGACGTGGTGGTGGCACCAGGGAGGTTGCACAGGGGACATGGGGGACACAGGGACCCCAGGAGGGGACAGGGACACTGGTGACACCAGGGAAGGTGTACAGAGGACACGGGGGACACAGGGACCCCAGGAGGGAATGGGGACATGGTGGGGGCACAGTGGACATGGGGGACACAGGGACCCCAGTAGTGGATGAGCATGTGGTGGTGGCACCAGAGAAGGTGCACAGGGGAAATGGGGACACTGTGGTGGCACAGGGCACGTGGGGGACACAGGGACCCCAGGAGGGGACAAAGACATGGTGGTGGCACCAGGGAAAGTGCACAGGGGACATGGGGGACACAAGGATGGGGACACGGTGGTGGCACCAGGGAGGGGGCACAGGGGACATGGGAGACACAGTGGTGGCACCGGGGAGGCGGCACAGGGGACACGGGTGACACAGGAATGGGGACACAGTGGTGGCACCAGGGAGGGGGCACAGGGGACATGGGGGACACAGGAACCCCAGGAGGGGACGGAGACACAGTGGTGGCACCGGGGAGGGTGCACAGGGGACACGGGGAACACAGGTGACACAAGGATGGGGACACAGTGGTGGCACCAGGGAGGGTGCACAGGGGACATGGGGGACACAGGAACCCCAGGAGGGGATGGGGACACAGTGGTGGCACCAGGGAGGGGGCACAGGGGACACAGGTGACACAGGGCTGGGGACACGGTGGTGGCAGCGGGGAGGGCGAATGTCACCGTCACCCTGAGCGCGGCCAAGGCCGGCGCGTGCCGGTGTGTGGCACCTCGGTGCGGCGGTGCCGGGAGGGACAGGAGGGGACGTGTTGACTGTACACAGCCCCTACCCGCCGCGTCACCGTCACCCGCCCCATATAACGCGGGGACACGGGGCCGCGCTGGGGACACCATGGCGGGGACCGGGGCAGCGCGGCTGGCGGAGGCCGAGCGGGAGGGGCTGCTGGGGGCCGTGCATGGCGTCTCGGGGCCCGGTGACACCACGGGGACACCAGCGGGCATGGGGACGGGGGGGTTGTGGTTGGGGACAGGGTTGGGGACACGGAGGGGTCATTGTTGGGGACAGGGGGGTGTGGTTGGGGACAGGGTTGGGGACATGGGGGGAGTCATTGTTGGGGACAGGGGAGTGTGGTTGGGGACAGGGTTGGGGACATGGGGGGGTCATTGTTGGGGACATGGGGGGTGTGGTGGTGGACAGGGTTGGGGACATGGGGGGTCATTGTTGGGGACAGGGGAGTGTGGTTGGGGACAGGGTTGGGGACATGGGGGTTGTGGTTGGGGACAGGGTTGGGGACATGGGGGGGTCATTGTTGGGGACGTGGGGGCGTGGTTGGGGACATGGGGGGGTCATTGTTGGGGACGGGGGGGTGTGGTTGGGGACAGGGTTGGGGACATGGGGGGACTCATTGTTGGGGACACGGGGGGTGTCGTTGTGGACAGGGTTGGGGACATGGAGGGGTCTTTGTTTGGGACAGGGGGGTGTGGTTGTGGACAGGGTTGGGGACATGGGGGGAGTCATTGTTGGGGACATGGGGGGAGTCATTGTTGGGGACAGGGTTGAGGAGAGAGTTGGGGACATGGGGCGCATGGCTGGGGACAGGGTTGGGGACATGGGGGGGCTGTGGTTGGGGACAAGGGGGTGTCACTTTTGGGGACAAGGTTTGGGACATGGGGGTCATTGTTGGGGACAGGGTTGGGGACATGGGGGAGTCATTGTTGGGGACAGGATTGGGGACAGATTTGGGGACATGGAGGGGTTGTGTTTGGGGAGGTGGGAGCTGGCGGGGGGGACAGTGGTTGGGGTTGGGTGGCCTATCCCTGCGGTGGTGACAGTGACCATGGCCCGTCCCTGGGGTGGTGACAGTGACCATGGCCTGTCCCTGCGCTGGTGACAGTGACCATAGCCTGTCCCTGGGGTGGTGACAGTGACCATGGCCTGTCCCTGTGCTGGTGACAGTGACCATGGCCTGTCCCCCCAGTGGTGACAGTGACCATGGCCCGTCCCTGGGGTGGTGACAGTGACCATGGCCTGTCCCTGTGCTGGTGACAGTGACCATAGCCTGTCCCTGGGGTGGTGACAGTGACCATGGCCTGTCCCTGCGCTGGTGACAGTGACCATAGCCTGTCCCTGCGGTGGCAACAGTGACCATGGCCCATCCCTGGGGTGGTGACAGTGACCATGGCCTGTCCCTGGGGTGGTGACAGTGACCATGGCCTGTCCCCCCAGTGGTGACAGTGGCCATGGCCCGTCCCTGGGGTGGTGACAGTGACCATGGCCTGTCCCTGCGCTGGTGACAGTGACCATGGCCTGTCCCTGGGGTGGTGACAGTGACCATGGCCTGTCCCTGCGCTGGTGACAGTGACCATGGCCTGTCCCCACAGTGGTGACAGTGACCATGGCCTGTCCCTGCACTGGTGACAGTGACCATGGCCTGTCCCCACAGTGGTGACCGCCACCCGCATGGCCGGGGCCGCCATGTTCGAGCTGGTGCGCGTGGGCCACGCGGAGCTGGTCGGGGAGATCATCCGGCTGGACGGGGACACGGCCACGCTGCAGGTGTACGAGGAGACCTGTATCCTGCTGGCCTTGTCCTCCCCGTGTCCCCATCCCGCCCTTCCATGTCCCCTCCGGTCCCCCCATCCTCTGCTGTCCCCTTCACCTGTCCTCCTGTCCTTCCAGCTCCCCCTCCTGTGCCATTTCCTTTGTCCTCTGTCCTGTCCCCTCCCTGTCCCTCCCACTCTTTTCTGCCCCGTTGTCCCCAGCCCTCCTGTCCCTTCCCTGTCCTCCCTGTCCCTTCTCTGTCCCCTCCCTGTCCCCCCTGTCCTGTCCCTTCTCTGTCCCCTCATCCTGCCCTGTCCCCTCCCTGTCCCCCCATCCTGCCCCATGGCCCCGAGACTCCCTGTCCCTTCCCTGTCCCCTCCCTGTCCCCCAGTCCTGCTCTGTTCCCCTTGTCCTGTCCCCTCCCTGTCCCCCCATCCTGCCCTGTCCTGTCCCCCCTGTCCTGTCCACTCTGTCCCTTCCATCCTGCCCTGTCCCCTCTGTCCCTTCCCTGTCCCCCCCATCCTGCCCTGTCCCCCTTGTCCTGTCCACTCCGTCCCTTCCATCCTGACCTGTCCCCCCTGTCCTGTCCCTTCCCTGTCCCCCCATCCTGTCCCTTCCCTGTCCCCCCATCCTGCCCTGTCCCCTCCCTGTCTCCCTGTCCTGCCCTTTCCCCCCATCCTGTCCCTGCCCTGTCCCCCTTGTCCTGTCCACTCCATCCCTTCCATCCTGCCCTGTCCCCTCTGTCCCTTCCCTGTCCCCCCATCCTGCCCTGTCCTCCCCATCACCCCTGTCCTATCCCCTCCCTGTCCCTTCCCTGCCCCCCCACCCTGCCCCGTAACCCCCAGCCCCTTGTCCCCTCTCCATCCCCATCTCCCGAGCGTTTCCTGAGCGGTGACAGCGGGGGTGCGGGTTGGGGACCCGGTGCTGCGCACGGGGCAGCCGCTGTCGGTGGAGCTGGGCCCGGGGCTCCTGGGCTCCATCTTCGACGGGATCCAGCGGCCGCTGCGGGACATCGCGCGTGACACCGGCGGCATCTACATCCCGCGCGGCACCAACGTCCCCGCGCTGCCGCGGCACCTGGCCTGGGACTTTGTCCCCAGCAAGGACATCCGGGTGCGTGTCCCT
The DNA here is from genome assembly GCF_036013475.1 of Columba livia. Taxonomy (NCBI): domain Eukaryota; kingdom Metazoa; phylum Chordata; class Aves; order Columbiformes; family Columbidae; genus Columba; species Columba livia. Next base: position 1,792,513 of record NC_088629.1, on the reverse strand, counting down.
CCCACCACAGGGACACCCACGCCGTCCCCGCTGGGGTCCTGTGTCCTCACGGCCACCCCCCGGCGCAGGTTGGGAGTCATGTCACCGGCGGTGACATTTATGGGACGGTGATGGAGAACTCGCTGCTCCAGCATCGCATCATGGTGCCGCCCCGCAGCCGCGGCACTGTCACCTACGTGGCACCCCCTGGGAACTACAGTGTCACGGTAAGGGCGGGTGGCGGGTCCGCTGTCCCCGCTGTCCCCGCTGTCCCCGCTGTCCCCACTGTCCCCTGTCCCTGCTGTCCCCGCTGTCCCTGCTGTCCCCTGTCCCCACTGTCCCTGGTGTCCCTTGTCTGCGCTGTCCTCACTGTCTCCTGTTCCCTGCTGTCTCCTGTTCCCCGCTGTCCCCTGTTCCCGCTGCCCCCTGTCCCCGCTGTCCCCTGCCCCCTGTCCCTGCTGTCCTCTGTCCCCGCTGTCCCTGCTGTTCCCTGTCCACGCTGTCCCCTGTCCCCGCTGTCCCCTGTCCCCGCTGTCCCCTGTCCTCACTGTCCCTGCTGTCCCCTGTCCGCGCTGTCCCCTGTCCTCACTGTCCCTGCTGTCCCCTGTCCCCGCTGTCCCCTGTCCTCACTGTCCCTGCTGTCCCCTGTCCGCACTGTCCTCACTGTCCCCTGTTTCCTGCTGTCCCCTGTCCCCGCTGTCCCCTGTCCCCACAGCCCGCTGTCCCCTGTCCACGCTGTTCCTTGTCCCCGCTATCCCCTGTCCCCGCTGTCCCCTGTCCCCACTGCCCGCTGTCCCCTGTCCCCGCTGTCCCCTGTCCGTGCTGTCCCTGTCCCCACTGCCCGCTGTCCCCTGTCCACACTGTCCCCCGTTCCCACTGCCCGCTGTCCCCTGTCCCCGCAGGACGTGGTGCTGGAGCTGGAGTTCCAGGGCCACGCGGAGCAGCTGACGATGCTGCAGGTGTGGCCGGTGCGACAGACGCGGCCGGTGGCCGAGAAGCTGCCGGCGTGTCACCCGCTGCTGACCGGCCAGCGCGTGCTGGACGCGCTCTTCCCGTAGGGACCGGGACGCGGGCGGGAGGGGGCACGGAGATGGGGATGGGGACAAGGGATGGGGATGGGAATAAGGAACAGGGATGGGGACAGCATGGGGATTTGGAACAGGGATGGGGACAGGGATGGGATGGGATGGGGGATAGGGATGGGGACAAGGGTTGGGGATAAGGGGTGGCAATGGGAATAAGGGACAGGGGATGGGGACAGCATGGGGATTTGGGACAGGGATGGGGATAGGGATGGAGACAAGGGTTGGGGATAAGGGGTGGCAATGGGAATAAGGGACAGGGGATGGGGACAGGAATGGGGTTGGGGACAAGGGTTGGGGATGGGATGGATAGGGGATGGTGACAGGGATGGGGTTGGGGACGGGATGGGGATTTGGGACAGGGATGGGGATAAGGGTTGGGGACAGGGGATGGCAATGGGAATAAGGGACAGGGGATGGGGACAGGAATAGGGCTGGGGACAACAGTTAGCGACAGCGGATGGAGATGGGAATAAGGGACAGGGTTGGGCACAGGGGATGGGGACAGGGATGGGACTGGGGACAGAGGATGGAGATTTGGGACAGGGATGGGGACAGGGATGGGTTTGGGGACAAGGGTTGGGAGTGGGATAGAGATGGGAATAAGGGATGGGATGGGGATTTGGGACAGGGATGGGGACGGGAATAAGGGACAGGGATGGGGTTTGGGATGGGGATAAGGGACAGAGGATGGGGATTTGGGACAGGGATGGGGTTGGTGACAAGAGTTGGGGACAGGAGATGGGAATAAGGGACATGGTTGGGGGTCAGGGGTGAGGACAGAGAGCAGGGTGAGGGACAGAGATGGGAATGGCGACAGTGGACAGCAACGTGGGATAGATGGCAGTGGGGACAAGGATGGCAGATGGGGATGAGGTTGGGGACAGTGACAGCAGCGCTGGGGACAAGGACCGGTGTTGGGGGCCTGCAGCCATCACTCCGCCGTCCCCCCGTGTCCCCATGTGTCCCCAGGTGCGTGCAGGGCGGCACCACGGCCATCCCGGGCGCCTTCGGCTGCGGCAAAACCGTCATCTCGCAGTCGCTCTCCAAGTTCTCCAACAGCGACGTCATCGTCTACGTGGGCTGCGGCGAGCGCGGCAACGAGATGTCCGAGGTCCTGCGGGACTTCCCCGAGGTGGGGACACCAGGGGGACCCTACGGTGACACCGGGGTGACGGGGCGAGCCGGGCACTGCGGTGACGGTGGCGCCGTCCCCAGCTCACCATGGAGGTGGATGGGAGGACCGAGACCATCATGAAGCGCACGACGCTGGTGGCCAACACCTCCAACATGCCGGTGGCGGCGCGTGAAGCCTCCATCTACACGGGTGAGCGTGCACGCGCGTGCAACCGTGCTGCTTGTGCACCCAACCACGTGCGCGGGAGGGTGGGTGCTCACCAGGGTGTGCGCCAAGCGTGCAAGGGGCTGTGCTGAGTGTGTGAGCCGCACGGCTGAGTGTGCAAAGGGTTGTGCCAGGGTGCACGCTGGGTGTGCAGGAACACACAGCAGGTGTGCAAGGCAGCACGCTGAGTGTGTGAGCCACGTGCCAAGGTGCACGGCAAGAGTGTGAGGGGCTTGTGCTGGGTGTGCCAGGGTGCACTGTGAGTGTGCAAGCTGTGTGCTAGGGTGCACAGTGAGCACTGGAGGGCACACACTGAGCGTGCTGGGTTGTACACTGAGTGTGCAAGAGCACACACTGAGTATGCAAGAGTGCACACAGAGCGTGCCAGGGTGCACACCGAGTGTGCAAGAGCACACACTGAGTGTGTCAGGGCGCACACTAAGTGTGCAAGAGTGCACACAGAGTGTGCCAGGGTGCACACCGAGTGTGCGAGAGTGCACATCGAGTGTGCAAGAGCACACACTGAGTGTGCCATGGTGCACGCTGGGCATGCAAGAGCACACACCGAGTGTGCCAGGGTGCACACAAAGTGTGTAAGAGCACACACTGAGTGTGCAAGAGCACACATTGAGCGTGCCAGAGTGCACACTGAGCATGCAAGAGCACATGCTGAGTGTTCCAGGGTGCACACAAAGTGTGTAAGAGCACACACTGAGTGTGCAAGAGCACACACTGAGTGTGCCAGGGTGCACACAAAGTGTGTAAGAGCACACACCGAGCATGCAAGAGCACACAGTGAGCGTGCAAGAGCACACGCCGAGCGTGCCACAGCGCACACCAAGCGTGCAAACCGCGTGCCGCCGGCGCAGGCATCACGCTGTCCGAGTACTTCCGCGACATGGGCTACAACGTCAGCATGATGGCCGACTCCACGTCCCGCTGGGCCGAGGCGCTGCGCGAGATCTCGGGGCGCTTGGCCGAGATGCCGGCGGGTGAGCCCCCACCCCAGGGACCCCGCTGAACCCCCACCCCCCCTCCCCCCCCCCAGCCCCGGGGCTGCGGTGACGGTGTGTCCCCCCCACAGACAGCGGGTACCCGGCGTACCTGGGCGCGCGCTTGGCGTCTTTCTACGAGCGCGCGGGGCGAGCGCGGTGCCTGGGGAACCCCGCGCGCGAGGGCAGCGTCAGCATCGTGGGCGCGTGAGTGCGGGGGACACAGGATGGGGACCCCCCCCTCTGGCATTGTATTGACCCCCCCTACTCACTGTCCCCTGCAGTGTGTCCCCGCCAGGAGGGGACTTCTCGGACCCAGTCACCTCGGCCACACTGGGCATCGTGCAGGTGAGTGGGGCGCGGGGGATACCCCATTGTGGCACGGCCCCCCCTGACCGCCCTGCTGGTGTGTGGAGTATTGCATCTGGGCAGGAACAACCCCAGGTTCCAGTGTAAGTTGGGGAAAAACTTGTCGGAGAGCAGTGAAAAGGGAGCTGGGGGTGCTGGGGACAGCAGGGTGACCATGAGCCAGCACCGGGCCCTTGTGGCCAGGAAGCCAATGGGACCTGGGGTGGGTTAGAAGGGGGTGGTCAGTAGGTCAGAGAGGTTCTCCTGCCCCTCTGCTCTGCCCTTGAACAAAGGGTTGAGTTCAGATACTATAAGGATACACTTGAGAAACATATATACATATAGATAAAATATATGCAGCCATAGCACCCTGAGAATGCCCCATCTCGTCTGATCTGGGAAGCTAAGCAGGGTCGGGCCTGGTCAGTGCTTGGATGGGAGACCGTCCAGATACACAGCCATAGCACCCTGAGAACACCTGATCTGGGAAGCTAAGCAGGGTCAGGCCTGGTCAGTGCTTGGATGGGAGACCAGCTGGGTCCAGAGAGGTTCTCCTGCCCCTCTGCTCTGCCCTGGGGAGACCACACCTGGAATCTTGTGTCCAGCTGTGGCCCCTCAGTTCCAGCAGAACAGGGAACTGCTGGAGAGAGTCCAGCGCAGCCACCAAGATGCTGAAGGGGGTGGAATTCTGTTGTTCTGTGTGTGTGACCCCTCCAGGTGTTCTGGGGGCTGGACAAGAAGCTGGCGCAGCGCAAGCACTTCCCGTCAGTGAACTGGTTGATCAGCTACAGCCGGTACCTGCGGGCGCTGGAGCCCCATTACGAGAGGCTGCACCCCGAGTTCCCCGCCCTGCGCCGCCGTGCGCGGGAGATCCTGCAGGAGGAGGAGGAGCTGGCGGAGATCGTGCAGCTGGTCGGGAAGGTGGGATATGGGGATGGGGATGGGGGGAATGGGATGGGGTTGGAGTTATGGGATATGAGACATGGGATGGGGCTGGGATGAAGATGGGGAGACAGGATGGAGATGTGGGATGGTGATCAGGATGGGATGAGGATATGGAATGGGATTGGGATGGGAATATGGGACATGGGATGGGGATGGGATGCAGATGGGAAGATGGGATGGGATGGGATGGAGATATGGGATGGGATGGAGATATGGGATGTGAGTTGGCGATCAGGATGGGATGGGGATATGGAATGGGATGGGGACATGGGGCATAGGATGGGGTGCCAATGGGAGGATGGGATGGAGATGTGGGATGGTGATCAGGATGGGATGGGGAGATGGAATGGGATCGGAATGGGGACATGGGACATGGGATGGGGATGGGATGCAGATGGGAAGATGAATGGGATAGAGATGTGGAATGTGGGATAGGGGATGGAGATATGGGATGGGGACGTGGAATGGGGATGGGATGCAGATGGGAAGATGGGATGGAGATGTGGGATGTGGGATGGAGATTTGGGATGTGGGTTGGCAACCAGGATGGGACGGGGATATGGAATGGAATGGGGACAGGGGACATGGGATGGGGATGGGATGCAGATGGGAAGATGGGATGGGATAGGATGGGATGTGGATATGGGATGGGACAGGATTGGGGGTGGAGATAAGTGACAGGATGGAAAGGGAAGACCTGGGAGGGAGGATATGGGATGGGATGGGGATGGGATGTGGGACAGGGGTTGGGATGAGGACGTGGAATATGGGATCTGGGACAGGGGATGGGGTTGGGATGTGGGACAAGGGTTGGGATGGGGATGTAGAATATGGGATCTGGGACAGAGGATGGGGATGTGGTGGGTGGGACAGGAGGGGTTGGCGATGGAGATGGGGGGGAGGATGGGATGGGGGATGTGGGATGGGTGGCGATATGGGATTCGGGATGGGAACGTGGGATATGGGATGGGGTGGGGACAGGGACACCCCAGAGCTGTCCCCCCCGCAGGCATCCCTCGCTGAGGCCGACAAGGTGACCCTGGAGGTGGCAAAGCTCCTCAAGGACGATTTCCTCCAGCAGAACGGCTACTCCTCCTACGACAGGTACCCTGGCCCCCCAAATCCCCACACCCCCCGCACCCCCTGCACCCCCCACCCTCACCCCCCCGCCCCCCAGGTTCTGCCCCTTCTACAAGACGGTGGGGATGCTCCAGAACATGGTGACCTTCTACGAGCTGGCGCGTCACGCCGTGGAGGCCACGGCCGCGGGCGAGCGCCGCGTCACCTGGGCCACCATCCGCGAGAACCTGGGGGACATCCTGTACCGGCTGAGCGCCATGAAGTTCATGGTGGGTGTATGGGTCGGGGGGGCTCTGAGCACCACCGGGGGGGTGCGTGGTGATGCCACCCTGTCCCCTGCGTCCCCAGGACCCGGTGAAGGACGGCGAAGCCACCATCACGGCCGCCTTCGCCCAGCTCAACGAGGAGATGCAGGCAGCGTTCCGCAACCTGGAGGACTGAGGCGGGGGCGGGGGGGGGGGGGGGCAGGAAAATGGGGGTTATGGGATTTGTGGGATGGGGGTGTCCCGCCCCCAGCCTAATAAATGGCCCTGGGGCAGCTCGGCCTCCAGGCGTGGTTTTCCTGCAGCGGGTGGGACCGGCTGGTCCCCCCCCCGCGGGCGCTGGCACCGGAGCCTCATTTTGGGGGAGACCGTGGGGGTCCCTGTCCCGCTCCGGCCAGTGGGAAAGGTGGGAAACCCGGGGGGGACAGCGCCTTGAGGGCCCGGGGCCCCCCCTGCCAGCCCCAGAGGGGGTCGTGTGGAGTGTCCCTTGTCACCCCCCCGCGCCCGCCCGCAGTGCCGCCCCCTCCCGCCCCGGCCCCGGCCCCGTCCCGCCCCCCCGGAGCCACCGCCCTGCGATGTGGGTCCTGCTGCTGCCCCTGGGGCTGGGAGCGGCCCTGGCCGCCCGCGGTGGGTCCCGGGGGGTCCCGAGGTCTGGGGGGTCCCGCGGGGGTGCGGGGGAACCGGGGGTCCCGAGGTCTGGGGGTCCCGCGGGGGTGCGGCGGGGACAGGGGGGTCCGGGGTTGCCGGGGGGGTTGCGGGAGCTGGAGGGGCTCGGGGCGGGGGGAGGACATGTCTCTGTCGCTGTCGCCGTCCCTTCCCACCCCCCTGTCCTCGTCCCGGTCCCCGAGCTGTGTGGTGGCTGTCCCCAAGTGTCCCACGGGGGCGAGTCCCTGCCATGACCGCGCCGTGTAGCGGTGGCGGTCCCCGTGGTCCCTCAGCAATGTCCCCATGGCCGTGGGGCGGTGACAATCCCCATGGTCCCTCAGCAATGTCCCCATGGCCGTGGGGCGGTGACAATCCCCAGGGTCCCTCAGCAATGTCCCCATGGCCGTGGGGCGGTGACAATCCCCATGGTCCCTCAGCAATGTCCCCATGGCCGTGGGGCGGTGACGGTCCCCATGGTCCCTCAGCAATGTCCCCATGGCCGTGGGGCGGTAACAATCCCCAGGGTCCCTCAGCAATGTCCCCATGGCCGTGGGGCGGTGACAATCCCCAGGGTCCCTCAGCAATGTCCCCATGGCCGTGGGGCGGTGACGGTCCCCATGGTCCCTCAGCAATGTCCCCATGGCCGTGGGGCGGTGACAATCCCCAGGGTCCCACACCAGTGGGGACTCACACTGGGTGGGTGCCAGTCCCGGTGACAGTCCCCCGTTGTCCCCAGGCCGTGGTGACCCCTCGCTGGGTTGCGGGCTGTGCCACAGCCCCCACCGTGCCCGGGCACAAGCCAACGCCACACTGGGTGCCACTGTCACCCTGGGGTGTCCCGCGGCCGGTGTCCCCCTGGGCCGGCTGCGGGCCGAGCGCTGGTACTTCTGGGGTGACACCGCGGGCGACGCTGTCACCGTCTGCAGCCAGAACCGCGGCCACCCCCGCTGCCAACCGCCCTACGGGGACCGCGCCGCGCTGGTGTCACCCCCGGGACCCCCCGAAAACCCGAGACCCCCCGAAACCCCGCGGGGGCTGCTCCTGCGGGGGCTGCGGGACGGGGACGCCGGGACCTACAGCTGCCTCCTGCTGGGCGACGACGATTGTGCCTGCGGGGAGGTGACACTGCGGCTCGGGGAGGTGACACTGCGGGGAGGTGAGCGGGGAGACCCTCACCCCGGTGTCAGGGCTGGGGGGGCAGCAGGAGCCCCTCACCCCCGTGTCGGGACTCAGGGGACGTGGCAGCCGCTGATGTGGGTCCCTCTGTCCCCCCCTGTCACAGGTGTCCCCTGCAGCCCACCCTGCTCCAGGGCCGCCCCCCGCGGCAGCTTCGGCCTCCTCCTCCTCCTCCCCCTGCTGCTGCTGTGACCCGGGGGATGCGTCTGCGTGTCACCGTGCACGCGTGTGGCACCAGGGGACTGACCCCCACCCTGGGGGAACTGTCAGTGTCCCCCGTGTCCCTTTCCTCTCTGTCCTCCGTGTCCCCAGCGCCCCTGTCGCCACCCCTGCTGGCCCTGTCCCTGGTGTCCTCAGCGTCCCTCATGTCCCCAGTGCCCCTGACCCTGCTGACCCTGCTGTCCCTGCTGTCCCCAGTGTCCCTCTGCCTCCAGTATCCCCGTGGTGATGGCACCTGCTGTCACCATGGAGGGACCCTGGCTGTGTCCCCTGCCCCCCCGCAGTGTCACCCCACTGGGGACAAGCTTTTGCCGTGTCAGCACCCGGGTGGTGACAGCACCCAGAGCCTTCCCCGCATTGTGTCCCTGACAATGGCAGTGCCACGTGCGCCCGGTGGCCACGGTCCCCCTGGGGCCCCTGTTCCCAACGCAGAGGGACACAGGGACAGACGGCCATGGGACACCGGGCTGGTGGGTGCTGAAAGTGGGTGAGTGGCCGGGGGTCGGTGCCCCGGGCCGGGGGTCTGTCCTGGGGGGCCCCTGGTGTCCCCACCCTGTCACCACATCCTTGAGGTCCCCCACAGTGTCCTCTGGAGATGCTCCTGGATGCTGCCAGACCCGGATGCCCCAATGTCCCCAGCAGTGCCCCCCTGGCTATCCCCCTACCCTTGGACACGTCCCCATAGTTGTCCCATGCATCCCCTGTAGATGCCACCCCCGGGTATCCCCCCTGCCCCTAGAGATGTCCCCATGGGTGTCCCCAACATCCCCTGGAGATGCCACCCCCGGGTACCCCCCCTGCCCCTAGAGATGTCCCCATGGGTGTCCCCGACATCCCCTGGAGATGCCACCCCCGGGTATCCCCCTGCCCCTAGAGATGTCCCCATGGGTGTCCCCAACATCCCCTGGAGATGCCACCCCCGGGTACCCCCCCTGCCCCTAGAGATGTCCCCATGGGTGTCCCCAACATCCCCTGGAGATGCCACCCCCGGGTACCCCCCCTGCCCCTAGACATGTCCCCATGGGTGTCCCCAACATCCCCTGGAGATGCCACAACCGGGTACCCCCTATCCCGGAGATAACCCCACGGTTGTCCCCTGTGTCCCCACCGTCATCCCCTGTGTCCCCTGGTGCTGTCCCCGCCACAGGGGATGCCTGCGGGCGGGGGGCTGCTGTGCGGGGCCACCGGCCTGGCCCTGCTCCTGGCTGCCACTGTCACCCACGGGTGGCTGCAGCGCCGGGCTCCTGGGGACATCACCAGCCTGGGGCTGTGGCGCCTTTGTCTTGGGGGACAGTGCCACCCCCACCCCGCCACCCCCGGTAGGTACTGGTGTGCTGTGTGTGTTCTCATGGGGGGGTCACTGCTGCAATGAGCTGTGTGTGTTCTCATGGGGGGGTCACTGCTGCACTGAGCTGTGTGTGTTCTCATGGGGGGGTCACTGCTGCACTGAGCTGTGTGCGTTCTCATGGCGGGGGGGGTCACTGCTGCGCTGAGCTGTGTGCGTTCTCATGGGGGGGGTGTCACTGCTGCACTGAGCTGTGTGTGTTCTCATGGGGGGGTCACTGCTGCGCTGAGCTGTGTGTGTTCTCATGGGGGGTCACTGCTGCACTGAGCTGTGTGTGTTCTCATGGGGGGTCACTGCTGCAATGAGCTGTGTGTGTTCTCATGGGGGGTCACTGCTGCGCTGAGCTGTGTCTGGCCTCATGGGGGGGTCACTGCTGCGCTGAGCTGTGTCTGGTCTCATGGGGGGGTCACTGCTGCGCTGAGCTGTGTCTGGCCTCATGGGGGGGTCACTGCTGCGCTGAGCTGTGTGTGTTCTCATGGGGGGTCATTGCTGTGCTGAGCTGTGTCTGGTCTCCATGTGTGGTGCACAGGGACACTGTCCTGGTGTCCCGTGTCTCCCTGGTGTCCCCAACTCCTGTTCCCCCCACAGCCCTATGGGAGGCCACGCGGGTGCTGATGCTGCTCTCGGTGCTTGCCGCCACCGCCGGCCTCGCCCTGGGGGTGTCCGTGGCGGCCGGCACTGCCCGGCGAGTGCGGGCCCGCGTGGCCGGTGTCACCCTGCTCCTGGCTGGTACGTGGGGACGGGCTGGCGGGGCGGGAGGGGGCACATGGGCCTCAGGGACTGTCACCAGGGGAGTCACTGCTGCGCTGAGCTGTGTCTGGTCTCTGCAGGCTGAGCTTTGCCAGTCTGCTGCACTGAGCTTTGCCGGTCACTGCTGCATTGAGTTGTGCCTGGTCTCTGCTGCACTAAGCTGGGTCTGATCTCTACAGGCTGAGCTTTGCCAGTCTCTGCAGGCTGAGCTTTACTGGTCTCTGCTGCACTGAGCTGTGTCTGGTCTCTGCAGGCTGAGCTTTGCCGGTCTGTGCTGCACTGAGCTGTGCCTGGTCTCTGCAGGCTGAGCTTTGCCGGTCTCTGCTGCACTGAGCTGTGTCTGGTCTCTGCAGGCTGAGCTTTGCTGGTCTGTGCTGCACTGAGCTGTGTCTGGTCTCTGCAGGCTGAGCTTTGCTGGTCTCTGCTGCACTGAGCTGTGCCGGTCCGTGCCTGGCCGGGACTCTCTAGCCATGCCGTGCCGTGCCACTGACCCGTCCCCTCTGCCCGCAGGGCTGCTGGCACTGCTGGCCCTGGCCGTGTACACCGTGGGCACGCTGAGCCTGCTGGGCCCGGCCCGGCCCGCCTGGCGCTTCTCCTGGTCCTACATCCTGGGCTGGGTCGCTGTCGTCCTCACCAGCTCCGCAGGTAGAGGCACCTGTGGGGCTCGGTCACTGCTGCACTGAGCTGTGTGTGTTCTCATGGGGGGGTCACTGCTGCACTGAGCTGTGTGTGTTCTCATGGGGGGGTCACTGCTGCAATGAGCTGTGTCTGGTCTCATGGGGGGGTCACTGCTGCACTGAGCTGTGTCTGGTCTCATGGGGGGGTCACTGCTGCACTGAGCTGTGTGTGTTCTCATGGGGGGGTCACTGCTGCAATGAGCTGTGTGTGTTCTCATGGGGGGGTCACTGCTGCACTGAGCTGTGTGTGTTCTCATGGGGGGGTCACTGCTGCACTGAGCTGTGTGTGTTCTCATGGGGGGGTCACTGCTGCAATGAGCTGTGTGTGTTCTCATGGGGGGGTCACTGCTGCGCTGAGCTGTGTGTGTTCTCATGGGGGGGTCACTGCTGCAATGAGCTGTGTGTGTTCTCATGGGGGGGTCACTGCTGCAATGAGCTGTGTCTGGTCTCATGGGGGGGTCACTGCTGCACTGAGCTGTGTGTGTTCTCATGGGGGGGTCACTGCTGCAATGAGCTGTGTGTGTTCTCATGGGGGGGTCACTGCTGCAATGAGCTGTGTCTGGTCTCATGGGGGGGTCACTGCTGCACTGAGCTGTGTGTGTTCTCATGGGGGGGTCACTGCTGCAATGAGCTGTGTGTGTTCTCATGGCGGGGTCACTGCTGCACTGAGCTGTGTCTGGTCTCATGGGGGGGTCACTGCTGCAATGAGCTGTGTGTGTTCTCATGGGGGGGTCACTGCTGCAATGAGCTGTGTCTGGTCTCATGGGGGGGTCACTGCTGCACTGAGCTGTGTGTGTTCTCATGGGGGGTCACTGCTGCACTGAGCTGTGTCTGGTCTCATGGGGGGGTCACTGCTGCAATGAGCTGTGTCTGGTCTCATGGGGGGGTCACTGCTGCAATGAGCTGTGTGTGTTCTCATGGGGGGGTCACTGCTGCAATGAGCTGTGTGTGTTCTCATGGGGGGGTCACTGCTGCACTGAGCTGTGTGTGTTCTCATGGGGGGGTCACTGCTGCAATGAGCTGTGTGTGTTCTCATGGGGGGTCACTGCTGTGCTGAGCTGTGTGTGTTCTCATGGGGGGGTCACTGCTGCACTGAGCTGTGTGTGTTCTCATGGGGGGGTCACTGCTGCAATGAGCTGTGTGTGTTCTCATGGGGGGGTCACTGCTGCAATGAGCTGTGTGTGTTCTCATGGGGGGTCACTGCTGCAATGAGCTGTGTGTGTTCTCATGGGGGGGTCACTGCTGCAATGAGCTGTGTGTGTTCTCATGGGGGGTCACTGCTGCACTGAGCTGTGTCTGGTCTCATGGGGGGGTCACTGCTGCGCTGAGCTGTGTCTGGTCTCATGGGGGGGTCACTGCTGCGCTGAGCTGTGTCTGGTCTCATGGGGGGGTCACTGCTGCACTGAGCTGTGTGTGTTCTCATGGGGGGGTCACTGCTGCAATGAGCTGTGTGTGTTCTCATGGGGGGTCACTGCTGTGCTGAGCTGTGTGTGTTCTCATGGGGGGGTCACTGCTGCACTGAGCTGTGTGTGTTCTCATGGGGGGGTCACTGCTGCAATGAGCTGTGTGTGTTCTCATGGGGGGTCACTGCTGCAATGAGCTGTGTGTGTTCTCATGGGGGGGTCACTGCTGCACTGAGCTGTGTCTGGTCTCATGGGGGGGTCACTGCTGCAATGAGCTGTGTGTGTTCTCATGGGGGGGGTCACTGCTGCAATGAGCTGTGTGTGTTCTCATGGGGGGGTCACTGCTGCAATGAGCTGTGTGTGTTCTCATGGGGGGGTCACTGCTGCAATAAACTGTGTGTGTTCTCATGGGGGGGGGTCACTGCTGCAATGAGCTGTGTGTGTTCTCATGGGGGGTCACTGCTGCACTGAGCTGTGTGTGTTCTCATGGGGGGGTCACTGCTGCACTGAGCTGTGTGTGTTCTCATGGGGGGGGTCACTGCTGCACTGAGTCGTGTCTGGTCTCCACAGAGCTGAGCTTGGCCTGACCACACGCTGAGGGCACCCAGGGGTGGGGGGCAGCAGGGAGGGCCCCCACACCCCCACGGAGCCGTCCCCGCGCCTCACGGGCTCCTGTCCCCCCCCAGGGCTTTTCCACCTCTGTGCTGCCGCCAAGGACCCGTCTCCAGAGAGCTCGGAAGTGGCGGGTGCCTGAGGGGCCCCCCCGGGGGGGCAGGATCCCGCCCCCACCCTCCTCCCTGCGAGAATTGGGTGGGGGCACCCCGGGGTGCGTGTCACTGCTATGCTGAGCTGTGCCCCCCCACTCTTCCTCACCCCCCCGCGTTCTACCCCCTTCTTCCCCCTCCCCGAATCTTGCGGTGCCAATAAACTGCCGTGACCCGCCCCGCGTGGTGTGCCCGTGGGATTTGGAGACCCCCAGATTTTGGGGTGGGTGATCGATGTCATCTCGGGGGGGTTGGGTAGAAACAAGGATGTTTTGGGGTCTCACCATGACAGGGGGCTGGGGGGAGGACGGGGAGGGACATGGGGGGCACGAGGGTGTCCCCGTGGGCGGGAGCGTCACCGGGACCCCCGGCAGCCTCCATGTGACGCGGCGGGGAGCGCCCGGGTGGGGTCCACCCCTCCCCACGGTGACTGTCGCCCCTTTAAGGCCCCGCCCGGCCCCGCCCCTGCCCCGACCTGCCGGACCGGTCCGCCCCGCCCGGCCCCGCCCTGCCGACCCCACCCATTCAGGCCCCGCCCCCTGCGGCCCCGCCCCCGCCGCGGCTCCGCCCCCCCCGTCCCGTCCCGTCCCGGAGCGGCGCAGCACCGGCCCCTCTGCCGCTCTCGGCCCGGAGCCGCCCGGTTCGGCCCGGTGCAGCCCGGAGCGGCCCGGGGAGGCTCAGCCCGGTCGGTCCCGGTGCCGCCCGGTTCGGCTCGCTTGGTCCCGGCCCAGCTCGGTGCCGCCCGGTTCGGCTCGGTTTGGCCCGGTGCAGCCCGGTTCGGCACGGATGGTGCTGGCCGGGGGGGGCCGAGCAGCGCCGTGAGCCCCCAGGTGTCCGCATGGCCCCCCGCGGGATGCGGCCCGGGACGCCCTTTCTCCTCCTCCTCCTCCTCTTCCTCGCCGCCACCGGTAAGGAACGACCGGCACCGGGGTGGGGGGCGGACCGGGACATGGAGTGGGACCCCGAGGCGGGGAACCGGGACCGGCAGCAACGGGACCGGCAGTACCGGCTTCTCCGGGCTGGGAGACGGGCCCGGGGGTGGGGACCGGGGCGGGCTCCCTCGGGGCGGGGGGCGCGGGGGGGACGCGGGGACACCGGCAGCCCACGGGGTGGGAAACCGGGACCGGGGGGTACCGGCTGTCCCGGGGCTGCGGGACCGGGAGTGTGAGCGTGGGGGGGTGTGCGTGTGCGCTCGCGTGTGCACCTGTGGCTCCGCGCACCTGTGGCCGCGCGTGTCCGTGTCTGTGTGTCCGGGTGCGTGTCTGTGTGTCTGGGCTGTGCGCGGCCGCGCGCCGCGCCGGGGGTTGCGCCGGGGGCGCCGGACACGCGTGTGCGCGCACACATATGCGTGCGTGTCCGTGTGAGCGCACCTGCGCGTCCGCGTCTGCCACCCCCTCATCCCCCCAAACTCCGTGTGAGGGCACGGACGCCTCTGGGGACACACCGTGGGAACGGGGGACACCCAGCAGCGGGGAATGTGGGTACAGTGGGGGCGACCAGCCTGCCCGGGGGGGTCCCCGCCCCCTCCCCGTTGTTTTCCTACGTTTTGAGGGGGGGGGAGGGCACTCGTCCCCCCACGCTGTGCCTAAATGGGTACTGTACCCAAGGGGGGGCTCAGTGCTCTGCCCCCCTGCCCTGCCTCAGTTTCCCCACTGGCGGGGGACCCGTGGGAACGCACTGGGCTCCGCGGGGGGTGACGTCACCACAGGGGTTGCTGACCCCCCCGGGACTCACAGTGTTGAGGGGGGGGGTCGGGGGCTTCGTGCCATGGCTGGGGGGAGGCCCAGTGGTCACCCCCACCCACCGGGGGCACGAGCCGCGCCGAGCAACCCCTCCCAGCCTCCCGCGGTCAGGGCTGCGACCCCCGGGGCGCGGGGGTCGGCTGGGGGCGTCAGGGGGGGTTCACCCACGCGTGTGCACCCCCCGGGGTTGTCCCCCCCACCATGAGACCACCCCCCCGTCTCCCCGGTGCCGCATCCCGCGGGTGCGAGCCCGGCCGGGGCGTGGGGGCCGCGGGAGCCGGTTCAGCCGGTTCCCGGCTCCGATCCCGGCCCCGTTCCCACGCGCTCGGCCCCGCTGGGCGGGGACGCCCCGCGGCGGGGGCCGCCCCGCCAGCCCCGACGGCACCGGCACCCCGGCATCCACCCCCCCCACCGCGGCACCCCGACCCCGCGGGACCCGCGGCCGCGCCGGGGGAAACTGAGGCAGGGCCGGGGCTGGCGCGGCGGCACGGCCGTGACTCACGGGCCTGGGCAGCGCCGCAATTATTTAATTAATCCGGCGACTAATCGGGGGGTAATTAGGCCGGGCACGGCGGGGGGCTCGGCGGGGAGGCCCCGGGGGCCGGCGGGGGCGGGTGCCCTCCGCAAGCCGCGGCACGGCCCGGCATCCGCGCCGGCCGGTTGGGCTGGCCGTGCCGGCCCGGCCGCTTCCCCCGGCGTCGCCCGGCGGGCGGGCGTGGTTCCCGCCACGCCCCGACACCCGCGACGGGGACCGGGAGCGTCACGGGCGTGCGAGCGGGTGTGAGCACGGGTGGATGTGGCTGCGCGCGGGTGAGAGTGGGCACGGACGTCGGTGAGCGGCTGCGGGCGTGCACGAGTGTGCGTGAGCGTGTGCAGGTGTCTGGGAGCGTGTCCGAGCGTGCCCAAGTGTGTGCGAGCGGGCACAGGTGTGTGCAGGTGTCTGGGAGCGTGTTGGAGCATGAGCAAGTGTGCATGAGCGTGTGCGGATGTCTGGGGGTGTGTCTGAGTGTGCATGAGTGTGCACAGGGGTGTGCGGGTGTCTGGGAGCATGTTGGAGCATGAGCAAGTGTGCATGAGCGTGTGCGGATGCCTGGGGGTGTGTCTGATGTGTCTGAGTGTGCATGAGCGTGCGGGTGTCTGGGGGTGTGTCTGATGTGTCTGAGTGTGCATGAGCGTGCCCAGGTGTGTGCGGGTGTCTGGGAGCGTGCCCAAGCGTGTCAGAGCGTGCCCAAGTGTGCGTGAACACATGCAGGTGTGTGCAAGCGTGTTGAAGTGTCCCCAAGTGTGCGTGAGCGTGTGTAGGTGTGTGCAGTTGTCTGGCGATGTGTCCAGTTGTGTCTGAGTGTGCATGGGTGTGCACAGATGTCTGGGGTGTGTCTGATGTGTCTGAGTGTGCATGAGCGTGCACAGGTGTGTGTGGGTGTCTGGGAGCGTGCCCAAGCGTGTCAGAGCGTGCCCAAGTGTGCGTGAACACATGCAGGAGTGTGCAAGCATGCTCAAGTGTGTTGGAGCGTCCCTAAGTGTGCGTGAGCATGCGTAGGTGTGTGCAGGTGTCCGGCAATGTGTCCAGTTGTGTCTGAGTGTGCATGGGTGTGCACATGTGTGTGCTGGTGTCTGGGAGCATGTCCAATTTTGTCTGAGTGTGCATGAATGTCCACAGGTGTGTGGAGATATCTGGGAGTGTGCCCAAATGTGCACGAGTGTGCACAGGTGTGTGAGTGTCTGGGGGTGTGTCCAATTGTGTCTGAGTGCGCATGAGCGTGCACAGGTGTGTGCAGGTGTCTGGGGGTGTGCCCAAGCGTGTCTGAGCGTGCCCAAGTGTGTGTGAGTGTGTGCAAGTGTGAGCACGCCCACATGTGTGCAAGCATGCCCCGCCACGTCTGCGTGCACCTGAGTGTGCGGGAGCCTGCACAAACGTGCTGAGTGTGTGTGAGCACATCTGAGCACACGTGAGCTTGCCTGAGTGTGCACAAGCGTATGCCAGTGTGCACAAGTGTTCTTGCACGTGAGTGCCAGCAGAAGCACATTGGAGCATGTGCAAGCGTGCACAAGTGTTCTTGCATGTATGTGAGTGCAAGAACAACCATGTTGGAGGATGCGCGAGCGTGCACAAGTGTTCTTGCATGTATGTGAGTGCAAGAATAAGCATGTCCAAGCATGTCGGAGCATGTACAAGTGTGCACAAGTGTTCTTGCATGTATGTGGGTGCAATAACAAGTGTGCCCAAGAGTACTGGAGCATCTACAAGTGTGCCCAAGTGTACTGATGCATATGTAAGTGCAAACACAAGCATGCTGGGGTGTGTGCACACATGTGCAAGTGTTCTTGCATGTATGCGAGTGCAAGAACTAGCGTGTCCAAGCATGTTGGAGCATGTGCAAGTGTGCACAAGTGTTCTAGCACGTGTGTGAGTGTAAGAACAAGTGTGCCCAAGTGTGCCGGAGTGTGCGTAAGTGTGCCTGAGTGTTCTTGCATGTGTGTGAGTGCCAGCACAAGCATGTTGGAGCATGTGCAAGTGTGCACAAGTGTTCTGGTGTATACATGAGTGCAAACACAAGCATGCTGGAGTGTGTGCAAGTGTTCTTGCATGTATGTGAGTGCAAGCTTTCTTGCATATATATGAGTGTAAGAACAAGTGTGCCCATGCATGTATAAACATGTGCTAGTGTTCTTGCACGTATGTGAGTGCAAGAACAAGCATGTGCAAATGTGCCTGAGTGTTCTGGTGTATAGGTGAGTGCAAACACAAGCGTGCTGGAGTGTGTGCAAGCGTGCACAAGTGTTTTTGCATGTATGTGAGTGCAAGAACAAGCGTGTCCAAGCATGTCGGAGCATGTGCAAGTGTGCACAAGTGTTCTGGTGTATACGTGAGTGCAAACACAAACATGCTGGAGTGTGTGCAAGTGTGCACAAGTGTTCTTGCATGTATGTGAGCGCAAGAACAAGCATGTCGGAGCACATGCAAGTGTGCACAAGTGTTCTTGCACGTGTATGAGTGCAAGAACAACCATGCCCAAGTGTGCTGGAGTGTGTGTAAGTGTGCCTGAGTGTTCTTGCATGTGTGTGAGTGCCAGCACAAGCATGTCAGAGCGTGTGCAAGTGTGCACAAGTGTTCTGGTGTGTACATGAGTGCAAACACAAGTGTGCTTGACCTTATGCAAGCGTGTGCAAGTGTTCTTGCATGTATGTGAGTGCAAGAACAAGCGTGCCCAAGCGTGCTGGAGCATGTGTGAGTGTTCTTGCACGTGTGTGAGTGCGAGTGTTCTTGCACGTGTGTGAGTGCGAGTGTTCTTGCACGTGTGTGAGTGCAAGAACAAGCGTGCCCAAGCGTGCTGGAGCATGTGTGAGTGTTCTTGTACGTGTGTGAGTGTTCTTGTACGTATGTGAGTGTTCTTGCACGTGTGCGAGTGTTCTTGCACGTATGTGAGTGCAAGTGTTCTTGCACGTATGTGAGTGCAAGAACAAGCGTGCCCAAGCGTGCTGGAGCATGTGTGAGTGTTCTTACACATATGTGAGTGTGAGTGTTCTTGCACGTATGTGAGTGCAAGAACAAGCGTGCCCAAGCGTGCTGGAGTGTGTGCGAGTGTTCTTGCACGTATGTGAGTGCAAGTGTTCTTGCACGTATGTGAGTGCAAGAACAAGCGTGCCCAAGCGTGCTGGAGCGTGTGTGAGTGTTCTTGCACGTATGTGCATGTCAGAGTACGTGTAAACGTGCCCGAGCGTTCCTGCGCACGCGTGACCGTGCACACACGCGTGACCGTGCGCACACGCGTGTGCCCCTCGTGTCCGCAGGGCGCGCCGGCGTGGTGGAGGTGCAGCCCAGCGTGACGGCGGTGCTGGGCCAGGACGTGGTGCTGCCGTGCCGGTACCGGGCGCAGGAGCAGGAGCAGGTGGTGCAGGTGACGTGGCTGAAGCGGGGGCCCGAGGGGACGCGGGCGCGCCTGGCGGTGCTGGACCGGCAGCACGGGGAGCACGTGCAGGAGCCGTACGCCGGGCGGGTGCTGCGGCGGGCGGCGGGCGGCGAGCTGGAGGACGGGGCCATCGTGCTGCGCAACGCGGTGCAGGGGGACGAGGGCGACTACGAGTGTCACCTCATCACCTTCCCCCGCGGCAGCTTCGAGGGGCACCTCACGCTCAAGGTGCTGGGTGAGTGTCTGGGGTGGGCACGGGGTGGTGGGTGTAGAGCAATAGGGCGATGGGCACAGGGTGATGAGGATGGGGTGGTGGCCAAGGGGTGATGGCTGGTGGCCAAGGGCTCATGGGGCTCAAGGCAATGGGTGGTGGCTAAGGGATGGTTGGCATGGGGTGGTGGGTGCAGATGGGGTGGTGGGCGTAGAGCAATAGGGCGATGGGCACAGGGTGATGAGGATGGGGTGGTGGCCAAGGGGCAATGGGTGGTTGGCATGGGGTGGTGGGTTGTAGAGCAATAGGGCAATGGGCACAGGGTGATGAGGATGGGGTGGTGGCCAAGGGGTGATGGCTGGTGGCCAAGGGCTCATGGGGCTCAAGGCAATGGGTGGTGGCTAAGGGATGGTTGGCGTGCGGTGGTGGGTGCAGATGGGGTGGTGGGCGTAGAGCAATAGGGCGATGGGCACAGGGTGATGAGGATGGGGTGGTGGCCAAGGGGCAATGGGTGGTTGGCATGGGGTGGTGGGTGTAGAGCAATAGGGCAATGGGCACAGGGTGATGAGGATGGGGTGGTGGCCAAGGGGTGATGGCTGGTGGCCAAGGGCTCATGGGGCTCAAGGCAATGGGTGGTGGCTAAGAGATGGTTGGCATGGGGTGGTGGGTGCAGATGGGGTGGTGGGTGTAGAGCAATAGGGCGATGGGCACAGGGTGAGGAGGATGGGGTGGTGGCCAAGGGGTGATGGGTGGTGGCCAAGGGCACATGGGGTTCAGGGAAATGGGTGGTGGCCAAGGGGCAATGGGTGGTGGCTAAGGGGTGGTTGGCATGGGGTGGTGGGTGCAGGTGGGGTGGTGGGCGTAGAGCAATAGGGCGATGGGCACAGGGTGATGAGGATGGGGTGGTGGCCAAGGGCTCATGGGGCTCAAGGCAGTGGGTGGTGGCCAAGGGGCAATGGGTGGTGGCTAAGGGGTGATTGGCATGGGGTGGTGGGTAAGGGCTGATGGGCACGGGGCAATAGGGATGGAGCAATGGTTAACAGCCAAGGGCTGATGGGTGGTGGCCAAGGGCTCATGGGGCTCAGGGCAAGGGGTGGTGGCCAAGGGGCAATGGGTGGTGGCTAAGGGGTGATGGGCGTGGAGTGGTGGGCAAGGGGCGATAGGCATGGAGCAATGGTTGGTGGCCAAGGGGCGATGGCTGGTGACCAAGGGCTGACAGGCACAAGGTGATAGGCATGGAGCAATGGTTAGTGGCCAAGGGGCGATGGCTGGTGGCCAAGGGGCAGCGGGCACAGGGGGATGAGGATGTGGTGGTGGCCAAGGGACAATGGGCACAGGGTGGTGTCCAAAGGGCAGTGGGTGGTGACCATTTGGTGATGGGCAATGGGTGGATGGCCAATGGGTGATGGGTGGTGGCCAAGGGGCAACGGCCACAGGGGGGATGAGGACATGGGGTGGTGGGCACAGCATGGCAACCATGGGGCAACAGCCACACCATGACGGCCACAGGCTGAAGGGCAGCGGTGCTGGGTGCCGGGTCACCGGGCGCAGGGGGACGGGCACCGGCCACCCCACAAGGCACCATCGCGGCTGAGCCCGGTGCCGCCCACAGTGCCGCCGCTGCCCATCCTGAACCCGGGGCCGCCGCTGGAGGAGGGCCAGGGCCGGACGCTGGCGGCCTCGTGCACGGCGGAGGGGAACCCGGTGCCCTCGGTGCGCTGGGAGACGGAGGTGCGTGGCACCAACGCCACGCGCCGCTCGGCGCACGCCCGCTCGGCCTCCGTCACCAGCGAGTTCTTCCTGGTGCCCGGGCGCAGCATGAACGGCAAGAGCCTGACCTGCGTGGTGGAGCATCCCGGCCTGCGCCACGAGAAGAGGATCACCCACCTGCTCAGCGTCGCCTGTGCGCCATGGGGACATGGGGAGCATAAGGGAGATGGAGAGCATGGGGGGCATTGGGGGACATGGGGACACTAGGGACATGGGGAGCATTGTGGTCATGGAGAGTGTGTGGGACACTGAGAGATGTGGGGCATGGGGGCACTGAGGGACATGGGGACACTAGGGACATGGGGAGCATTGTGGTCATGGAGAGCATGTGGGACACTGAGAGAGATGAAGGATATTGGGGACATGGAGAGCATGGGGGTGATGGGGACATAGGTTCATTTGGGACACAGAGAGCATGGGGGGGCACTGAGGGATGTGGAGAATGTTGGGGACATGGGGGACATTTGGGACCTGGAGGGCATGGGGGATGTTGAGGGACATGGAGGATATTGGGGACATGGAGGGCATTTGGGACGTGGGGGCATTGAGGGACGTGGAGGATGTGGGGGGCACTGGGGGGCATAAGGGACATAGGGAGGATTGAGGGACATAGGAACAGTGGGGACGTGGAGAGCATGGGGGTCACTGGGGGCATTGGTGACATGGGGAGCATTGGGGACAGAGGGAACATGGGGCCATTGAGGGATGTGGAGGATGTTGGGGGGACATGGGGGGCACTGAGGCCATGGGGGACATTGACACAGAGGACATCAGGGATGGGGCATTGGGAACAGAGGGGACATGGAGGATGCCCGGAAGCACGCAGGGGGACACTGTCCCTGTCCCCAGACCTGTCGGACGCCTCGGTGCTGGGACACACGGACGAGTGGCGTGAGGGGATGGAGGGGGCAGCGCTGACCTGCCTGGGGGACGGGAACCCCCCGCCCACCTACAACTGGACACGGTGAGGCCACCGTCCCGGGTCCTGCTGTCCCCTGGGTGCTGGTGGCACTGCCCTGTGTGCCTCCATGTCCCCTGCCATGGTGTCCGTGTCCCCCTGTGCATGTCCATGTCCTACCAGATGTCCAGAGCGTGTTACTGTCCCTGCTGTGCCCCTCCTATGTCCCCTCCCGAGCTGTGTCCCCTGTCCTTGCTGATGTCCCTACCATGTCCCATGCTTGTGCCATGTCCCCCTGCCCGTGTTGGTGTCCCTGCCATGTCCCCTACCTGTGCCCATGTTCCATATCCCTCCAGCCTGTGCCTATGTCCCCATGGTGTCCCCTGCCCGTCCCCACGTCCCTGCCATGTCCTGTGTCCCCCTGTGCACGTCCCTGTCCCTGCCAGGTGTCCAGAGCATGTCCCCTGCCATCTCCCCTTCCATGTCCCCTGCCTCAGCTGTGTCCCCGTCCTTGCTGATGTCCCTACCATGTCCCACGCCTGTGCCATGTTCCCCCACCCATGCTGGTGTCCCTGCCGCGTCCCCTACCTGTGCCCATGTTCCATGTCCCTGTGGTGCCCCCTGCCCGTCCCCACGTCCCTGCCGTGTCCCCGCCCGGGCGTGGCAGTGCTGTGGCGCCGGTGCTGTGCCCGGGCAGGTCCCACCGGGGCGTCACCGTGGGAACCGGCAGCCCCGGCTTTGATGGCGCCGCCACCGACGCCGCCAGCGCTTGCCCGGTGCTGACGGTGCCGCCGGTGCCACCGCAGGTTGGAGGCGCCGCTGCCCGCAGGGGTGCGGGTGCGGGGGGACACCCTGCTGTTCCAGCGGCCCCTCACCGCCACCGACGCCGGCGCCTACGTCTGCCGCGTCACCAACCGCGTGGCCACCAAGGAGGCGCGAGCCAACGTCAGCGTCAAGGGCCGCGCGGAAGGTGGGGGTCAGGGACCCCCGGGGGGGGTGGGGGGACTTGGGGTCCCAGGGGAGCTGGCGGGGGGCGGGGGGGGGGCAAACTGCTGTGTCTGTCCATCCCCGGGCTCTTCTTCCCGCCACACGCCCGTCTGTCCCCACTTCTGTCTGTCCATGTGTCCCCCCCAGGCTCTGTCCTTCCCCAGATGCTCCTTTCTGTCCCTTCACCCATTTGTCTGTCTGTCCGTCCATCTTTCCTTCTGTTCGTCTGTCCAGCCGTCCCCCCTCACTCTGCTCACCTACCTCTGCCTCTACATCCTCATCCACCCACCTGTCTGTCTGTCTGTCCATCTGCCTTTCACTTCTCTCCATTTCTCCATCCATCCATGTGCGCTCGTCTGCCCCATTGTCCACCTGTCTGTCCATCCATCCAGCTACCCGTCCATCCATCCATCCACCCATCCATCCACCCATCCACCTACCCATCCATCCATCCATCCACCCATCCGTCTGTCCATCCATCCATCCATCCCTCTGACACATCTCTCTGTCCATCCATCTCTCCACCTCTTGTTCATCCAACCACCCACTCATCTCTGGACTTGTCCACCCATCTGTCCACCCATCTGTCCACCTATCCATCTACTCATCCATCCATCCATCTATTCATCCATCCATCCATCTCTCCACCCCTTGCTTATCCAACCACCCCGCCCATCTCTGGACTTGTCCATCTGTCCATCCACCCATCCATCCATCCATTCATCCCTCTGATGCGCCTCTCTGTCCATCCATCTCTCCACCCCTTGTTCATCCAACCACCCACTCATCTCTGGACTTGTCCATCCATCCGTCCATCCATCCATCCATCCATCCATCCATCCATCCATCCATCCATCCATCCATCCATCCATCCATCTCTCCACCCCTTGCTTATCCAACCACCCCGCCCATCTCTGGACTTGTCCATCTGTCTGTCCATCCACCCATCCATCCCTCTGATGCGTCTCTCTGTCCACCCACCTCTCCACCCCTTGTTTATCCAACCACCTGCTCATCTCTGGACTTGTCCATCTGTCCGTACACCCTCCCACACGCTCACCGGTCCCCCGTGTCCCCGCCATGTCCCCTCAGATGACACAGTGCGCAAGGTGGACCTGGTCTCGGCCTCGGTGGTGGTGGTGGGTGTCATCGCCGCCGTCCTGCTCTGCGTCCTTGTCATCGTTGTCGTTGTCATGACCCTTTACCACAAGCGCAAGACCAAGCGCATCTCCGAGAAGTAGTAAGAGGGGGGTCAGAGAGGGGGGTGGGGGTGAGGTGGGGGGTCCCCTGCTGAGTGTGTCCCCCCCCACCCGTGTCCCCAGCGAGGAGGAGCTGACGCTCACGCGGGAGAACTCGATCCGGCGCCTGCACTCCAGCCACAGCACCGACACACGCACACAGGTTGTTGGGGTGATGGGTGGTGGGTTTTGGGATCTGGGGTGTCTGGGTGATGGGTAATGGGGTGGTGGGTGTTGGGGTGCTGGTTGATGGGTATTGGGGTGTCTGGGTGATGGGGTGATGGGTATTGGGGTGCTAGGTGATTGGTATTGGGGCCCGCAGTGTCTAGGTGATGGATATTGGGGTGTCTGGGTGATGGGTATTGGGGTCTGGGTATTGGGGTGTCTGGGGGATGGATATTGGGGTGTCTGTGTGATGGGTAATGGGGTGGTGGGTGTTACGGTCTGGGGTGATGGGTATTGGGGTGTCCGGGTGATGGGTATCGGGGTGCTACGTGATTGGTATTGGGGCCTGGGGTGTCTGGGTGCTGGGTATTGGGGTTCTGGGGGTCTGGGTTTCAGGGTGCCCATGGGGATGTGTTTTGGGGTGCCTGGGGTGCTGGGTTTTGGGGTTCTGGGTAATCAGGGGGCTGGGGGTCTGGGTTTTGGGGTGCCCATGGGGCTGGGTTTCAGGGTGCTGGGGTGCTGGGTTTTGAGATGCCCATGGGGCTGGGTTTTGGGGTGCTGGATATCAGGGTGTCGGGGGGTCTGGGTTTTGGGGTGCCCATGGGGCTGGGTTTCAGGGTACTGGGGGTCTGGGATTCAGGGTGCTGGGGTGCTGGGTTTTGAGATGCCCATGGGGCTGGGTTTTGGGGTGCTGGATATCAGGGTGTGGGGGGGTCTGGGTTTTGGGGTGCCGTGTCTCACGGGGCTGTTGCAGCTGGAGGAGACGCTGCAGCTGCGCACGGAGAGCCGGCAGGGCAGCCGGCAGGGCAGCCTGCGTGGGGACAGCCTGCGTGGGGACAGCCTGCGCGGCACCAGCATCTGCTCCGCCATGGTGAGAGCCCTGGGACAGCGGGGGGCACGGGGGTGTCCCCTTCTGGGTGTGCAACCTGCTTTCCACTTGTGCAAACCCCTTGCACACGTGCAAACTCTCCTTCCGTGTGTGCAAAGCGCCCATACCTGCACACACCTTTGCACACCCATGGGGGTCCTTGGGGCCATTGGTGACCCTGTCCCTTGTCCCTCTTGGTGACCCTGTCCATTGTCCCCGGGGCCATTGCTGACCCCGTCCCTCTTGGTGACCCTGTCCCTTGTCCCTCTTGGTGACCCTGTCCCTTGTCCCCAGGGCCATTGGTGACCCTGTCCCTGTTGGTGACCCCATCCCTTGTCCCTGGGGCCATTGGTGACCCTGTCCATTTTCCCCGGGGCCATTGGTGACCCTGTCCGTTGTCCCTGTTGGTGACCCTGTCTTTTGTCCCTAAGGTCATTGGTGACCCTGTTCCTAGTCCCTGTTGGTGACCCTTGTCCTTGTCCCTGTTGGTGACCCTCTCCCTCAACCCTGAGGCCATTGGTGACCCCCTTCCTAGTTCCTGTGGGTGACTCCATCCCTTGTCCCTGAGGCCATTGGTGCCCATGTTCCTTGTCCCTCTTGGTGACCCCATTCCTTGTCCCTGGGGCAATTGGTGACTCCATCCCTTGTCTCTGTTGGTGACACTGTCCCTTGTCTCTGGTGACCCAGTCCCTGTTGGTGACACTGTCCCTTGTCCCTGTTGGTGACCCTGTCCCTGTTGGTGACCCTGTCCCTTGTCTCTGGTGGCCCAGTCCCTGTTGGTGGCCCAGTCCCTGTTGGTGACACTGTCCCTTGTCTCTGGTGGCCCAGTCCCTGTTGGTGACCCAGTCCCTGTTGGTGACCCAGTCCCTGTTGGTGACACTGTCCCTTGTCTCTGGTGGCCCTGTCCCTTGTCATTGGTGACCCAGTCCCTGTTGGTGACACTGTCCTTGTCGTTGGTGACCCAGTCCCTGTTGGTGACCCTGTCCCTTGTCCCTGGTGACGCTGTCCCTGTTGGTGACCCTGTCCCTGTTGGTGACCCTATCCCTGTCAGTGACACTGTCCCTTGTCCCTGGTGACCCGGTCCCCTGTCCCCGCAGAGCGAGGAGCCCGAGGGCCGCAGTTACTCGACGCTCTCGACCGTGCGGGAGATTGAGACGCAGACGGAGGCGCCGGCGCTGCCGCTGCTGCCGCTGCCGCCAGGGAAGGAGCCCAAGGAGGAGGAGGAGGACGGCGGTGGCGGCGCTGGGGACAGGGACAACCCCATCAAGGTGGCCATGACGCACTTCGTGCAGGAGAACGGGATGCTGCAGGCGCGGCCCAGCACCAACGGCATCTACATCAACGGCCGCGGCCACCTGGTGTGACCGGGCTGGCCTGGGGGGACACCCGGGGACCCCCTGTGTCCCCCCACTGCTCCGCCGCCCACCGGGCTGGCTCCGGTCCCCGGGTGTCACCCCGCTGCTGGCACAGGCTGGGGACACGCGTCATGCCTTAGGACAGAGTCCCCAAATGTCACCTCGCTGCTGACACGGGGCTGGGGACACACACAGTGCCCCGGGACGGGCTCCGGTCCCCAAATGTCACCTTGCTGCTGGCACAGGGCTGGGGACACACACAGTGCCCCGGGACGGGCTCCGGTCCCCAAATGTCACCTCGCTGCTGGCACAGGGCTGGGGACACACACAGTGCCCCGGGACGGGCTCCGGTCCCCAAATGTCACCTCGCTGCTGGCACCGGACACGCAAAGAGGTGACAGCAGCATCCAGGACTGGCGGGTGCTGGAGCCACCGAGGCCACCCACCAACATGGGGACACCCCAAGGACAGGATGGCGACAGGAGCCCCCAAACATCCCTCGGACTGTGGTGGCTCCTCCCGCGCGGCGCTGGGGACACGGTTTGCCGGTGGCACTTGGGACGCTTGTGTCCCCTCCCTGACCCCGAAACCCCCCAAAAACCCCTCCCCTTCCCCCCAACCGCCGCGGGACCCCCCCCGGTGGGGGCTGTTGGGGGGTCCCTGGGGCCATCGCGCCCCATGTGTACAGAGCTGTATAGGACGGGGCCCCCCTGGCGGAGCCGCGCTTGTAAATAAACCCCCGCGCGGGGCCTGGGGCCGTGTCTGTGCATCTGGTGTCGGCGGGGCCGGCGAGCTGCTGGTGCACACGCGTGTGCAAGGACGGGCTCCGCAGTGGCCTCGTGCGAGCGTGCAGGAGCACGCGTGAGCATCAGAAGGTCGCATGAGCGTGCCCAAGCTCGTGTAACCACGCGTGAAAGCATCACAAGATCGTGCAAGCGTGCACAAGCATGTGCGAGCGTGCCCAGGCCTGTGCGAGCGTGCATGAGCATGCACAAGTGTCGCAAGCTCATGCGAGCGTGCACAAGCGTGTGCAAGGAGCGGGAGATTGTGTAAGCGCGTATGAGCACAGAGGAGCATGTGTGAGCGCGCCCAGGCCCGTGCAAGCGTGCATGAGCAAGCATGTGCAAGCATTGCAAGATCACGCGAGCGTGCACCAGTATGGGCAAGCATGCCCGTGCAAGCGTGCACAAGCACGTGCAAGCATGCACAAGCATTCATGAGCACACCCAGGCCCGTGCAAGTGTGCACGAGCATGTGCAAGCACCTCAAGATCATGTGAGTGTGCACGAGTGTGTGCAAGCATGCACAAGCATGCCCAGGCCCATGCGAGTGTGCACGAGCATGTGCAAGCACCTCAGGATCATGCGAGCATGCACGAGCGTGTGCAAGCATGCACAAGCATGCTCAGGCCAGTGCAAGCATGCACGAGCATGTGCAAGCACCTCAGGATCATGCGAGCGTGCACGAGCATGTGCAAGCATGCACAAGCATGCCCAGGCCTGTGCAAGCATGCACGAGCATGTGCAAGCACCTCAAGATCATGTGAGTGTGCACGAGCATGTGCAAGCACCTCAAGATCATGCGAGCGTGCACGAGCGTGTGCAAGCACCTCAAGATCATGCGAGCGTGCACGAGCGTGTGCAAGCACCTCAAGATCATGCGAGCGTGCACGAGCATGTGCAAGCACCTCAAGATCATGTGAGCGTGCACGAGCGTGTGCAAGCACCTCGAGACCATGCGAGTGTGCACGAGCATGTGCAAACATCGCAAGATCATGTGAGCGTGCACGAGCATGTGTGAGCGTGCACGATCATGTGCAAGCATGCACAAGCATGCCTAGGCCCATGCGAGCGTGCACGAGCATGTGCAAGCATGCACAAGCATGCCCAGGCCTTTGCAAGCATGCACGAGCATGTGCAAGCACCTCAAGATCATGTGAGTGTGCACGAGCGTGTGCAAGCATCACAAGATCACGCGAGCGTGCACGAGCGCGCCCAACATGCACGAGCACGCCCAACACGCACGAGCGTGCCCAGGCCAGCGCTGGCGTGCACGAGCGAGCACGCACAAGCACCGCGAGCGTGCACGAGCACGCCCACCGTGCACGAGCGCGCCGGGGCGTGCCGGGGCGCTCAGCATGGTGCGCACGCGTGCCGCCCGCGCCCTGCCCTGCGGTTTCGAGGCGCCGAGCAGCAGGAAGCGCCTCGAGCGCGGCCGCCGCCTTCCTGCGCCGCTGCGGCACCCGGGGCCGCCGCGCTTCCTCTCTCGGGGGGCCCCGGCCACCGCGGCGGTGCCACCGGGGCCATGGGCCGCGTGTGACGCCCCGGACGGGACGGGGGGTCCGGCCGCCCCCATGTCGCTGGCGCTGAAGGCGCGGCAGCGGGCGAGGCGCAAGGGCGGCTCCCGCGAGCGGGTGTTCGGCTGCGACCTCCGCGAGCACCTGCAGCAGGCGGGGACAGACGGTGAGTGTCCCCATGTCCCCCCTTTGTCACCACCGAACCCCCCGCCCGGTGCCGCGGGGAAGGGATGGGGGTGACGCAGCCACGCGGTTGCATCACCGGTGGTTGAGTAACTGGCGTGGCCGTGGCACATCCTGGTGAGGCCCCCTGAGATTTGGGGGGGTCCCGCTGAGATTCAGGGGGTCCCTGCAGCTCGGCACGGCCCCACTGTGGTCCGGAGGGGATGGAGGTGGTGGCTCTGTCCCTAGGGACTTGGTGGCCACAGGAGCTGGAGGTGCAGCCCATGGGGACACTGTCCCCAGGTCCTCATTGTCACCCCTGGCTGTGGCGGGGAGCAGGGCGGGGAGGGGGTGACAGCGGTGACACCGTCCCGCAGTGCCCCAGGTGCTGAGGAGCTGCACCGAGTTCGTGGAGCAGCACGGGGTGGTCGATGGCATCTACCGGCTCTCGGGCGTCTCCTCCAACATCCAGCGGCTGCGGTGAGGGGGGACGGGGGAGCGATGGAGGGGATGGAGCTGGAGGCGATGGGGATGGAGGTGGTGGGGATGATGGGGATGGAGATGGTGGAGATACAGATGATGGGGATGGAGATGATGGGGTGGAGATGGTGCGGATGAAGGTGATGGGGATGGAGATGATGGGCATACAGGTGATGGGGATACAGATGATGAGGATGGAGATGATGGAGCTGGAGATGATGGGGGTACAGACAGTGGGGATGGAGACAATGGAGATACAGATGATAGGGCTGGAGATGATGGGGATGGAAGTGACGGGGATGGAGATGGTGGGGATACAGATGATGGGGATACAGATGATGGGGATGGAGCAGGAGCAGTTGTGATGGAAAACAGAGCGATGGGATAGGGGATGATGGAGCAGATGGGGATGGAGATGCTGGGGATGGAGCAGGTGGGATGGAGATGGGAACAATAGGATAGAGATGATGGATCTGGAGATGATGGAGCTGGAGTGGGTGGGGTGGGGATGGAGGTGGGATGGAGGTGATGGAGCTGCAGGTGATGGGGCTGGAGCCAGAGTAGGTGGGATGGAGTTTGGAAGGAGCTAGGATGGAGCTGGAGCCCAGATGGGATCAAACGGGAGGAAAACAGGAGGGAGATGGGTGGAAAATGGGGATGGGGATGAAGATGAGGACAGGGATGGGGATGAAGATGAGGATGGAGATGAGGATGGGGATGGGGATGAAGATGAGGATGGAGATGAGGATGGGGATGGGGATGAAGATGAGGACAGGGATGGGGATGAAGATGAGGATGGGGATGGAGATGGGGATGGGGATGAAGATGAGGATGGGGATGGGGATGAAGACGAGGGGGGAGCAGACAGGATGAAGGCGCAGGGTGACGGTGCCGGGACCGGAAGGGCGGAGGTGGGGAGGGGACGGGACAGGGACAGTCACAGCCAGAGCAGGACCCGCCCCCGGTGCTGAGGTGGCCGGATTGGGCCCCGTCCCCCCGTCCTGTCCCCGTGTCCCCCCCGTCCTGTCCCCGTGTCCCCCCGCAGCTCCTTCCTTGTTCTTTATTTGCTCTTTCTCTTTCATTCTCCGCACTGGGGGTGTTTCACTGTTCCGCTCTTCTCCGTTCCTGCCTCCGGTGTTTCTTTCCTCCCCTTTTCCCGTGTCCCCAACACCCCCAGTGTCCCCAGTGTCCCCAGTGTCCCCTGTGTCTCCAGCACCCCCAGTGTCCCCTGTGTCTCCAGTGTCCCCCAGACCCCCAGTGTCCCCAACACTCACAGTGTCCCCAGTGTCTCCAGTGTCCCCCACACCCCCAGTGTCCCCTGTGTCCCTGGTGTCCCCTGTGTCCCCAGTGTCCCCTGTGTCTGCAGTGTCTCCCACACCCACAGTGTCCCCCATGTCTTCAGTGTCCCCAACACCCCCAGTGTCCCCTGTGTCTGCAGTGTCCCCAACACCCCCAGTGTCCCCAGTGTCCCTATGTCCTCAGTGTCCCAAACATCCTCAGTGCCCCCTGTGTCTGCAGTGTCCCCTGTGTCCCCAGTGTCCCCTGTGTCCCCAGTGTCCCCTGTGCCTCCAGTGTCCCCTAGACCCCCAGCGTCCCCAACACTCTCAGTGTCCCCTGTGCCCCCAGTGTGTCCAGTGTCCTCAACACCCCCAATGTCCCCTGTGTCTGCAGCATCCCCCACACCCCCAGTGTCCAAGTGTCGCCTGTGTCTCTAGTGTCCTAGCTCCCCCAGTGTCCCCCTGTCCCCCCACACCCCCCGTGTTCCCACATCCCCTGTGTCCCTGCACCACTGACACCCACAGCATCCCCCTGTCTCCCCATCCCCGCGTCCCCACCGTCCTCCCCGTCCCTGCAACTCGGGTGTCCCTGTCCCCGAGCTGTCCCTTGTCCCGCAGGCAGGAGTTCGAGGGGACGGGCTGTCCCGACCTGCGCAGGGACATTTACCTGCAGGACATCCACTGCGTCAGCTCCCTGCTCAAGTCCTATTTCCGTGAGCTGCCCAATCCCCTCCTCACCTACCAGCTCTACGACAAGTTCGCCGTGAGTGTCCCCCACCATGTCCCCCAGTGTCCCCAACCCCGGGTGGCACTTGTCACCCCCGTTGTCCCCCCAGGATGCAGTGGCCACGCAGCTGGAGGAGGCTCGGCTGGTGAAGATCAAGGAGGTGCTGAAGGAGCTGCCGCCGCCACACTATAGGTATTGGGGACATGGGGACCCTGGGGTGGTTGTCCCCACCCCGTGGGTGTCACTGTCACCGGGGTGTCCCCGCAGGACCCTGGAGTTCCTGATGCGGCACCTGCTGCTCATGGCGTCGCACAGCGGCCGCACCAACATGCACGCGCGGAACCTGGCGATCGTCTGGGCACCCAACCTGCTGCGGTGGGGACATGGGGACATAGGGGGACGTGGGGACACTGGGGGACATGGGGGGACAGGGAACCTGGTGGTCATCCGAGTGCCCAGCCTGCTGCGGTAGGGACACGGGGACATGGGGGGACATGGGGACATAGGGGGACACGGGGCGACAGGGGACCTGGTGACTGTCTGAGTACCCAACCTGCTGCGGTGGGGACACGGGGACAATGGGGGACATGGGAGGACATGGGAGGACATGGGGACACCAGGGGACATGGGCGGACATGGGGGAACAGGGGACCTGGCGATCGTCTGGGTGCCCAGCCTGCTGCGGTGGGGACATGGGAACATGGGGGGACATGGGGACATAAGGGGACATGGGGACACCGGGGGACATGAGGGGACAGGGAACCTGGTGATCGTCCGAGTGCCCAACCTGCTGCGGTGGGGACACGGGGACATGGGGGGACATGGGGACATAGGGGGACATGGGGCGACAGGGGACCTGGTGACCGTCTGAGTACCCAACCTGCTGCGGTGAGGACACGGGGACAATGGGGGACATGGGAGGACATGGGGACACCGGGGGACATGGGCAGACATGGGGGGACAGGGGACCTGGCGAATGTCTGGGTGCCCAGCCTGCTGCGGTGGGGACACAGGGACATGGGGACATAGGGGGACATGGGGACACCAGGGGACATGAGGGGACAGGGAACCTGGTGATCGTCCGAGTGCCCAACCTGCTGCGGTGGGGACACGGGGACATGGGGACATAGAGGGACATGGGGCAACAGGGAACCTGGTGACCGTCTGAGTACCCAACCTGCTGCGGTGGGGACACGGGGACAATGGGGGACATGGGAGGACATGGGGACACCGGGGGACATGGGCAGACATGGGGGGACAGGGGACCTGGCGATCGTCTGGGTGCCCAGCCTGCTGCGGTGGGGACACAGGGACATGGGGACACCGGAGGACATGTAGGGACATGGGGTGACAGGGGACCTGGTGATTGTCTGAGTGCCCAACCTGCTGTGGTGGGGACACGGGGACATAGAGACACAGGAGGACATGGGGACACAGGAGGACATGGGACGAGGGGACCTGGTGATCATGTGGGTCCCCAGCCTGCTGTGGTGGGGACACAGGGACATGGGGGGACATGGGGACACAGGAGGACACAGCGGGACATGGGGAGGCAGGGAACCTGGTGATCGGCTGGGTCCCCAGCCTGCTGTGGTGGGGACATGGGGACATAGGGGGACACAAGGAGACATGGGGGGACAGGGGACCTCTCAGTCTTCTGGGCCCCCAATCTGCTGTGGTGGGGACATGGGGACGTGGGGGGACACAAAGGGACGTGGGGGGACAGGGGACCTGGCGATCGTATGGGTCCCCAGCCTGCTGTGGTGGGGACATGGGGGGACACAAGGGGACATGGGGGGACAAGGCACCTGGCGATCGTATGTGTCCCCAGCCTGCTGTGGTGGGGACATGGGGGGACACAAGGGGACATGGGGGGACAGGGGACCTGGCGATCATATGTGTCCCCAGCCTGCTGTGGTGGGGACATGGGGACATGGAGGGACATGGGGGGATACAGAGGGACAGGGGCAAGGGGATGTGCTGGGGGGTGGGGGGACACAGGGGACGTGTGGGGCTGGGAACACAGGTGACATGCAGCCCTGCGGTGTCCCCAACGTCCGTCCCTGTCCCCGTGTCCCCGCAGGTCACGGGACATCGAGGTGACGGGGCTGAACGGCACGGCCGCGTTCCTGGAGGTGCGGGTCCAGGCCATCGTGGTGGAGTTTGTCCTCACACACGTCCCCCAGCTCTTCGGGGACGCGCCCCTGCACGGTGGGTGACAGCGGTGTCACCCTGACCCCCCTCCTGGTGTCACCCCCATCCCTGTGTCACTCTGACCCCCCTCCTGGTGTCACCCCCATCCCTGTGTCACCCTGAGACCCATCCTGGTGTCACCCACATCCCTGTGTCACCCTGACCCCCCTCCT
Organism: Columba livia; assembly: GCF_036013475.1. Lineage (NCBI taxonomy): Eukaryota > Metazoa > Chordata > Aves > Columbiformes > Columbidae > Columba > Columba livia. Next base: position 1,759,050 of record NC_088629.1, on the reverse strand, counting down.
GGTGTCACCCACATCCCTGTGTCACCCTGACCCCCCTCCTGGTGTCACCCCCGTCCCTGTGTCACCCTGACCCCCCTTCTGGTGTCACCCCCGTTCCTGTGTCACCCTGAGCCCCATCCTGGTGTCACCCCCGTCCCTGTGTCACCCTGACCCCCCTCCTGGCATCATCCCCATCTCTGTGTCACCCTGACCCCCTGTCCTTGTGTCACCCTGAGCTCCTGTCCTGGTGTCACCCTGACCCCTCAATCCTGGTGTCACCTTTGCCCCTTTTTCACCTCTGTCCCAGTGTCACCCTGATCCCCCATCCCTGTGTCACCCTGTCCCAGTGTCACCCTGACCCTCCCGTCCCTTTGTCACCCCATCCCCGTGTCACCCTGACTCCCTGTCCTCGTGTCACCCCGTGTCCCCCTGACCCCTGTCCCCGTGTCCCACAGGCACCGAGTGTCCCCGTCGGTCGCTGCTGCTGCCGGGGGGGGGACAAGGGGACGCTCAGCCCCCCCCGTACCACGTCCCGGCCACGCTCAGCCAGGGGGACGGGCCCCCCCCAATCCGGCCCTACCACACCATCATCGAGCTGGGTGACCACAGGTGGGACCCGCTGTCACCTCCGGGACACCCCGGGATCCCCTGGGACACCCAGGGACACCGGGGGACAGCCAGGGACACCCCAGGACCCACTGGGACACCCGGGGACATCCAGGGACACACAGGGACACCAGGGACACCCAGGGGCACCCTGGGACCCGCTGGGACACCCAGGTACACCAGGGACCCACTGGGACACCCAGGGACACCCAAGGACACTGGGACACCCAGGACACCTGGGGACACTGGGGACACCCAGGGACACCCGGGACACCCTGGGACCTGCTGTGACACCCAGGGACACCAGGGACCCACTGGGACACCCAGGGACACCCAGAGATACCCCAGGACCCACTGGGACACCCAGGGACACCAGGAACACCCCGGGACCTGCTGTGACACCCAGGGGCCCACTGGGACACCCAGGGACACCTGGGATACCCGAAGACACTGGGGACACCCAGGGACACCCAGGACACCTGGGGACACCGGGGACACCCAGGGACACCTGGGACACCCCGGGACCTGCTGTGACACCCAGGGACACCAGGGACCCACTGGGACACCCAGGGACACCCAGGACACCTGGGGACACCGGGGACACCCAGGGACACCTGGGACACCCCGGGACCTGCTGTGACACCCAGAGACACCGGGGACCCACTGGGACACCCCAGGACATCCAGGGACACCCAGAGACACCCCCGGGGTCCCCCGGCCTGGGCAGTACCTGAGTGTGGCACGTGCTTGTGCACACACACAAGTGTCCCCCGTGTCCC